>NC_044555.1:54868375-55168375 GCF_007565055.1 Rhinopithecus roxellana | reverse complement strand
AATGTCCATTTGCAGAATGGACAAAAGCAGTGTTTCCAACAGCTAAATAAAAAGAAAGGTTTAACTCTGTGAGATGAATGTGCACATCACAAAGCAGTTTCTCAGAAAGCTTCTTTCTAGTTTTTATCTGAAGATATTTTCTTTTTCAGCATAGGCCTCAATGTGCTCCCAAATATCCATTTGCAGATTCTACAGAAACAGTGTTTTCAAACTGCTGAAAGAATAGAAAGGTTTAAATTTTGGGGATGAATTCACACATCCCAAAGTAGATTCTTAGTTAGCTTCCTTCTAGTTTTTATCCTGGGAAATTCCATTTTTCATAATTGGCCTCAATGAGCTCCTAAATTTCCATGCAGAGAATGGACAAAAATAGTGTTTCCAAACATCTGAATCAAAAGAAGTGCTTATTGGGATGAATGGGCACATCACAAAGGAGTTTCTCAGAAAGTTTCTTTCTAGTTTATATCTGAAGATTTATCCTTTTTCACCATAGGCCTCAATGCACTGCCAAATATCCCTGTGCAGACACTACAAAAACACTGTTTCCAAACCACTGAATGTAAAGAAAGGTTTAATGCTGTGAGATGAATGCACACATCTCAAAGAGGTTTCTCAGATAGCTTCCTTCTTGTTTTTATCCTGGTATATTCATTTTTTCGCCTTTAGCCTCAATGAGTTCCAAAAAGTCCGTTTGCAGAATGCACAAAACCAATGTTTCCAATCTGCTGATTCCAAAGAAATGTTTAATGTTGTGGGATTAATGCACACATTACAAAGCAGCTTCTCACAAAGCTTCTTTCTAACTTTTATCTGAAGTTATTTTCTTTTTCACCGTAGGCCTCAATGCCCTCCCAAATATCCCTTCTTTGCAGATACTACAAAAATAGTGTTTCCAAACTGTTGAATGAAAGGAAAGGTTTAACTCTGACACATGAATGTACACATCACAAAGCAGTTTTGCAGATAGCTTTTCTGCAGATTTTGTCATGAGATATTCGATTTTTGCTGTTGGTATCAATGAGCTCCAAAATGTCCATTCACAGAATAGACAAAAACAGTGTTTCCAAACAGCTGAATAAGAAGAAAGGTTTAACTCTGTGAGATGAATGTGCACATCACAAAGAAGTTTCTCAGAAAGATTCTTTCTACTTTTTATCTGAATATACTTTCTTTTTTACCATAGGCTGAAGGGGTGGCTTGCCTCTACACACCTGTGAGTGTTTCTCGTTAGGTGGAACGAGAGACTTGAGAAAAGAAATGAGACACAGAGACAAAGTATAGAGAAAGAAAAAGTGGGCCCAGGGAACAGGCGCTCAGCATACGGAGGACCCACGCCAGCACCAGTCTCTGAGTTCCCTCAGTATTTATTAATCATTATCTTTACCATCTTAGAAAAAGAGAATGACAGGATAGTAGGATTATCATAGGGAGAAGGTCAGCAGTAAGACATATGAATAAAGATCTCTGTGACATAAGTTTAAGGAAAAGTGCTGTGCCTTGATATGCCTATGTAAACATCTCCATAAACCATTTTAGTGCATAAAGAGCAGCATTGCCCTAGCGAGTCCCACCTTTTGCCCTAAGGCAGTTTTCTCCTTTGTCAGTAAACAGAACATACAATTGGGTTTTACACCGAGGTGTTCCATTGCCCAGGGACGGGCAGGAGACAGATGTTTTTCTCTATCTCAACTGCCAAGAGGCTGTCTTTCCTCTTATACTAGTCCTCCTCAGCACAGACCCTTCATGGGTGTCAGGCTGGGGGACGATCAGGTCTTTCCCTTCCCACGACGCCATATTTCAGACTATCACATGGGGAGAAACCTTGGACAATACCTAGCTTTCCTAGGCAGAGGTCCCTGTGACCTTTAGAAGTGTACATGTCCCTGGGTACTTGAGATTAAGAGAATGGTGATGACTTTTAACCAGCATACTGCCTTCAGGCACTTGTTTAACAAAACACACCCTGCACAGCCCAAAATCCTTTAAACCTTGAGTCACCACAGCACATGTCTCTTGCAAAAACAAGGTTGGAGGTAGGGACACAGATTAACAGCATCTCAAATACAGAACAAAATGGAATCTCTTGTGTCTACTTCTTTCTATATAGACACAGTAACAGTCTGATCTCCCTTTCTTTTCCCCACAATAGGCCTCAATGCCCTCCCAAATATTCCTTAGCAGATACTAAAAGCACAGGATTTCGAAACTGCTGAATGGAAAGTAAAGTTTAACTCTGTGAGATGAATGCACACATCACAAAGAGGTTTCTCAGATAGCTTCTTTCTAGTTTTTATCCTGGGATATTCGCTTTTTCACCATTGGTCTCAATGAGCTGCCAAATGTAAATTGACAGTGTGGACAAAAACAGTGTTTTCAAACTGCAGAATCAGAAGAAAGGTTTAACTCTGTGAGATGAATGCACACATCACAAAGCAGTTTCTCAGAAGTCTTCTCTCTAAACTTTATCAGAAGACATTTTGTTTATCACCATAGACCACAATGCTCTCTCAAATATCCGTTCACAGATACTACAAAAACAGTGCATCAAAACTGCTGAAAGAAAAAAAAAGGTTTAACTATGCCAGATGAACGCACACATCACAAAGCGGTTTCACAGATAGCTTCCATCTAGTTTTTATCTGGGGATATTCGTTTTTTCCCACATAAGCCACAATGGACTGCCAAATGTCCCTTTGCAGATTCTACAAAAAGAGTGTTTCCAAACTGCTGAATCAAAGGAAAGGGTTAACTCTGTGAGATGAATCGATATTTTACCAAGCAGTTTCACAGATAGATACTTTCTAGTTTTTATCTAGGCATATCATTTTTTCCCCATAGGCCACAATGGGCTCCCAATTGTCCCTTCACAGATTCTACAAAAAAAGTAACTCCGACCTGTTGAATCAAAAGAAAGGTTTAATTCTGTGAGATGATCCTCACATCACCAAGCAGTTTCACAGATAACTTCTTTCTAGTTTTTATCTAGAGAGATTCCATTTTTCCTCATAGACTTCAATGGGCTTTGAAATCTCCATTTGCAGATTCTACAAAAAAAGTGTTTTCAACCTACTGAATCAAAAGAAAGCTTTGAATTCTGTGAGATGAATTCACACATCACAAAGCAAAATTGCTTTGTGAAACTACAGATCGATTCTTGCTAGTTTTTGTCTGAGGATGTTCTGTTTTTTTTTTTCATAGGCTTCACTGGGCTCCCAAATGTCCCTTCACACATTCTACAAAAAGAGGGTATCCAATCTGCTGAATCAAAAGAAAGCTTTAACTCTGTAAGATGAATCCCCACATCAGCAAAACTGTTTCACATTTAGTTTCTCTGTAGTTTTTATCTGGTGATATTCAGATTTTTCCCCTAGGCCTCGGGCTCCCAAATGTTCCTTCAAATATTATACAAAAAGAGTGTCTTCCACCTGCTGAATCAAAAGAAAATTTTAACTCTGTGAGTTGAATCCAAACATCCCCAAGCCTCTTTGCAAATATCTTCTTTCTAGTTTTATCTGGAAATAGTTGGTTTCACTACATAGGTCTCAATGGGCTCACTAATATCCCTTGTAGATTCTACAAAAAGAGTGTTTCCAACATGCTGAACCAAAACAAAATTTTACCTATGTTAGGTGAATCCACAAAACACCAAACTGTTTCACGGATTGTTTCTTTCTAGCTCTTATCTAAAGATATTTGTTTTTTTTCCATAAGCCTCAAGAGGATCTGAAACATATTTTCACAGATTCTACAAAAAGAGTGTTTCAAACCTGCTAAATCACAAGAAAGGTGTTTCTCTGTGAGATGAAACCATACATCACAAAGCGCTTTCACAGATACCTGGTTTCCAGTTTTTATCTGGGGATTTTTGGTTTTTCTTCCTAGGCCACAATGGACTTCTAAATGTCCATTCACAGGCACTACAAAAAGAGTGTTTACAACCTGCTGAATCACAAGAAAGTTTTAACTCTGTGAGGTGAATCCACATATTACCAAGCCGTTCCACAGATGGCTTCATCCTAGCTTTTATCCGGATATATTTGGTTTTTTCCCATAAGCCTCAATGCCTCCAAAATGTCTTTTTGCAGATTCTACAAAAAAAAGGGTTTCAAACCTGCTAAATCAAAAAAAAAGTGTTTCTCTGTGAGATGAATCCACACATCACAAAACAATTTCACAGGTAGCTTCTTTCTAGTTTTATCTGGGGATATTTGGTTTTTCTTCATATGCCACAGTCGTTCCAAAATGCCTTTTTGCAGCTTCTAGAAATGGAGTGTTTCCAACCTACTGGAAGAAAATAAAGGTGTTACTCCGTGAGATGAATCCACACATCAGAAAACAGTTTCACAGATACCTTCTTTCTAGTATTTATCTGAAGATACTTGGTATTTTTTTTTTATATGCCTCAAAGGGCTCCCAAATGTCCCTTCACAGATTCTACAAAATGAGTGTTCCCAATCTGCTGTATCAAAAGAAAATTTTAACTCTGTAGATGAATGCAAACATCTCCAAGCAGTTTCACAGATAGTTTCATTCTAGTTTTATCTGGGAATATTCGGTTTTTCCCCTTATTCCTCAAGGGACTTTCAAATGTCCCTTCATAGATTCAGCAAAAAGAGTGTCTCCAAGATATTGAATTGAAAGAAAGGTTTAAATCAGTGAGAGGAATCAATACATCACCAAGCAGTTTCACAGATAGTTTCTTTCTAGTTTTTACATGGGGATATTCAATTTTTCCTCATAGACCTCAATGGGCTTCCAAATGTCCCTTTGCAGATTCTACAAAAAATGGTGTTTGCAACCTGATGAATCAGTAGAAAGATGTAACTTTGTGAGATGAATCTACACATCACAAAGAACTTTCACAGATAGCTGCTTTCTAGTGTTTAATCTGGGGATTTTTGGTTTTTCTTCCTAGGCCACAATGAACTTCTAAATGTCCCTTTGCAGACACTACAAAAAGAGTGCTTCCGACCTGCTAAATCACAAGAAAGTTTTAACTCTGTGAGATGAATCCACATATTACCAAGCCATTCCACAGATTGCTCCATTCTACTTTTTTTCTGGATATATTCGTTTTTTTTCCCATAAGCCTCTATGGGTCCGAAATGTCTTTTCACAGATTTTACAAAAAGAGTGTTTCCAATCTGCTGAACCAAGAGAAACCTGTTACTCTGTGAGATGAATCCACACATCACAAAGCAGATTCACAGATATCTTCTTACTAGTTTGCATCTGTGGATATTGTTTTTCCCTTAGGCCCCAATGGGTTCCCAAATGTCCCTTCACAGATACTACAAAAAGATGGTTCCAAACCTGCTGAATCAGAAGAAAGGTTTATGTCTGTGAGATGAATTGACTCATTTCAAACAGTTTCACAGATAGCTTCTTTCTAGATTTTATCTGAAGATACTAGGATGATCTCCATAAGCCTCAAGGGGCTCCCAAATGTCTTTTCACAGATTCTACAAAAAAAGTAACTCCAACCTACTGAATCAAAACAAAGGTTTAACTCTGTGATTTGAATCCAAACATACAAACCAGTTTAACAGATAACTTCATTCTAGTTTTTATCTGGGGATAGTTTGTTTTTCCATTAGTCCACAATGGACTTCAAAATATGCCTTTGCAGTTTGTACAAAAAGAGTGTTTCTAACCTTGTGAAGCTAAATAAAGCTTAAACACAGTGAGGGAAATGCACATATCCCCAAGTAGTTTCACATATAGCTTCTTTCTAGTTTTTATTTTGGGGTATTCGGTTTTTCCTCATAGGACTCAAAGGGCTCAAAAATGTCCCTTTGCAGATTCTCCCAAAAGAGTGTTTTCAACCTTCTGATCAAAAGAAATGTTTAACTCTGTGAGATGAATCCACACTTAACGAAGCAGTTTCACAGATAGCTTCTTTCTAGTTTTTATGTGGCAATATTCCATTTCTTTCCATAAGCCTCAAAGGGCTCTTTGCATATTCTACAAAAAAAGGCTTTTCAACCTGCTGAGTCAAAAGAAAGGTTTAACTCTGGGATATGAATCCACACATCAAGAAACAGTTTCACAAATAACTTCTTTCCAGTATTTATCTACGGATATTCACTTTTTATCCATAGGCCCCAGTGAGCTCCAAAATGCCCCTTCACAGGATCTACAAAAAAAGTGTTTCCATCCTACTGAATTGAAAGAAAGGTTTATCTCAGTGAGATGAATCTACACATTAGCATGCAGTTTCACAGATAGCTTATTTCTAGTTTTTATCTGTGTCTATTCAGTATTACCCAATAGGCCTCAATGGGCTCCAAATGTCCCTTCACAGATTCTACAAAAAGAGTGTTTCCAACCTGCTGAATCAGAAGAAAGTTTAACTCTGTGAGATGAATCCACACATCACCAAGTATTTTCATCCATTGCTTCTTTCTAGTTTTTATTTGAGAATGTTTGATTTTTTTCCCATAGACCTCATTGGACTCTGAAATGTCCATTTGCAGATTCTAGAAAAACAGTGCTTCCAACCTGCTGAATAAAACAAAAGTTTTATTTCTGTGAGATGATTCCACACGTCACCAAGCAGTTTCACAGATAACTTCTTTCTAGTTTTTATCTGGGGATATGTGGCTTATCCCATAAGACTCAATGGGCTTTCAAATGTCCCTTCGCATATTCCACAAAAAGAGTGCCCCAATCTGCTGAATCAAAGAAAATGTTTAACTCTGTGAGATAAATTCAGATATCACCAAGCAGTTTCATAGATAGCTTTTTGCCAATTTTTTTCTGGGGATAGTCCCTTTTTTCCCATAGACCTCAAAGGGCTCCCAAATTTTGCAGATTCTACAAAAAAGTGTCTCCAACCTGCTGAATGAAAAGAAAGGTTTAATACAGTGTGATGAATCCACACATCACAAAGAAGTTTGGGAGATTGCTTCTTTCTAGTTTTTATCTGTGAATATTCGATTTTCCCTGTAGGCCACAAAGTGTTCCCAAATGAACCTTCACAAATTCTACAAAAAGAGTGTTTCAAACCTACTGAAACAAAAGAAAAGCTTAACTCTGTGGGATGAATCCAGACATCAGAAAACACTTTTACAGAAAACTTCTTTCTAGTTTTTATCTGGAGTTATTTGGTTTTTCCCCATAGACGTTAATGGGCTCTTGAATGTCTTTCTGCGTATTCCATAATAAGAGTGTTTCCAACATGCTGCATCAAAAGAAAGGTTTAACTCTGTGAGATAAATCCACACATCACAAATCAGTTTCCCTGATAGCTAATTTCTAGTATTTATCGGAGGATAGTCGTTTTTTCCCAATAGGCAACAATGGGCTTCAAATGTACCTTTGCAGATTCTACAAAAAAAGTGTTTCCAACTTGATAAATCAAAGGAAAGGTTTAACAGTGTGAGGTGAATCCACACAAAGCAAAACAGTTTCCAGGATAGCTTTTTTCTAGTTTTTATCTGGGGATGTTCTGTTTTCCCATAGTCCTCAGTGGGCCCCCAAATGTCTCTTCAGAGACTTTACTAAATGACTGTTTCTGACCTGCTAAATCAAAAGAAAAGTTTATGGAAAAGTTTGTCTCTGAGAGATAAATGCACACATCACCAAACAGTTTAAATGATAGCTTCCTTCTAGTTTTTATCTGGGGATATTCTGTTTTTCCCCATTGGTCACAAGATGCTCCAAACTGTCCCTTTGCAGATTCTACAAGAAGAGTGTTTCCAACTGCTGAATCAAAGAGAAGGTGTAATTCCATGAGATGAACCCATGCATCATAAAGCTGTTTCATACATATCTCCTTTCTATTATTTATGAGGGGATATTCACTTCATTCCCATAGACCTCACTCAGCTCTCAAATTTCACTTTGCAGATTCTATAAAAATAGTGATTC
Organism: Rhinopithecus roxellana; assembly: GCF_007565055.1. Classification (NCBI taxonomy): domain Eukaryota; kingdom Metazoa; phylum Chordata; class Mammalia; order Primates; family Cercopithecidae; genus Rhinopithecus; species Rhinopithecus roxellana. Next base: position 55,160,503 of record NC_044555.1, on the reverse strand, counting down.
CAACCTGCTGAATCAAAAGAAATGTTTTCCTCTGTGAGGTGAATCCACACATCACAGATCAGTTTCACACATAGTTTTTCTAGGTTTTATCTGAGGTATTCTTTTCTTGCCCATATGCCACAATGGACCCAAAATATACCTTCACATATTCTAGAAAAAGACTGCTTCCCACCTGTTGAATAAAAAGAAAGGTTTAACTCCATGAGATGAATCCACGTACCAACAAGCAATTTCACAGAGTGTTTCCTGCTAGTTTTTATCTGAGGATATTCTGTTTCTCCACATAGGAATCAATTTGCTCCCATATGTCCTTTTGCCAACTCTGCAAAAACAGTGTTTCCAACTCGCTGAATCAAAAGAAAGTGTGAACTCTCTGAGATGAATCCACATATAACAAAGCAGTTTCACGCAATGCTACTTTCTAGTATTCATCTGGGGAAATTCGGTTTTTCCCCATAGGCCACAATGGGATCCCAAATGTCCCTCCAGAGATTCTACATAAATAGTGTTTCCAACCTGCTGGATCAGAAAATGTTTTAATTCTATGAGATGAATCCACACATCAACAAGCCATTTCACAGATAGCTTCTTTTGAGTTTTTATCTGGGGATATTCTCTTATTCCCCTTAGGTCTCAATGTGCTCTTAAACGTCCATTCACAGATTCTCCAAAAACGTGTTTTTAACCTGCAAATTCAAAATATAGTTTTAACTATTTGAGATGAATGCACACGTCACAAAACAGTTTCATAGATAGTTCTTTCTAGTATTTGTCTAGGGATATTTCAGTTTTACCTTAGGTCTCAATGGGCTCCCAAGTGTTTCTTCACAGATTTTACAAAAATAGTGTTTCCAACCTGCTGATTCAAAACAAACGTTTATCTCTGTGAGATGAATCCACAGAACACAAAGCAGTTTCACAGATAGCTTCTTTCTAGATGTTATCTGAAAGTATTCTCTTTTCCACCTTTGGCATCAATGGGCTTTCAAATGTCCCTTCACAGATTCTATGAAAAGAGTGTTTCCAACCTGCTAAATCAAAAGAAAGATTTTACTCTTTTCGATGAATTCACACATCATAAAGCGGTTTCACAGATCGTTTCTTTCTAGTTTTTATGTGGGGATATTCCGTATTTACCCATTGTTGACAATGGGCTCCCAAATGTCCCTTTGCAGATTCTACAAAAAGAGTGCTTCCAATTTGTTGAATCTAAGGAAAGGTTTAATTCTGTGGGATGAATCCACTCATCACCAAGCAGTTTCACAGGTAGCTTATTTCTAGTTTTTATTCTTGGAAATTAAGTTTTTCCTTATAGGCATCAATGGGCTCCCAAATGTCCCTTTGAAGATTCTACAAAAAGAATGCTTCCAACCTGCTGAATCCAAACAAATGTTTAACCTTGTGAGATTAATCCACACATCACAACACAGTTTCACAGAAATATTATATCTAGTTTTTATTTGAGGATATTCCATTTTGCCCCACACTATTTAATGGACTCCAAAATGATTATTTGCAGATTCTAGCAAAAGAGTTTTTCCAACGTGCAGAGTCAAAAGAAAGATTTAACATGGTGAGATGAATCCACACATAACAAAGCAGTTTTAGAGATCCATTCTTTCTAGGTTTTACCTGGGGATATTTGGTTTTTCATCATAGGTCACTATGGGCTCCAGATTCTATAAAAGGAGTGTTTCTAACCTGCTGAATCACAAGAAAGTTTTAAAAATGTGAGATGAATACACAGGATACATACAAGGCAGTTTCACAGATGACGTTTTTCTTTTTTTATCTGGGAATATTCCATTTTTCACCATTGGCCTCAATGGGTTCCTGAATGTCCCTTTGTAGATTCTACGAAAAGAGTGTTTCCAATCTGCAGAATTAAAAGAAAGGTTAGACTCTTTGAGATGAATCTGCACATCACAAAGCACTTTCACAATTAGCTTCTTTATTGTTTATATCTGGGGATATTCTGTTATTCCCCATAGGCCACAATGGGTTCCCAAATGTCCTATTGCAGATTCTACAAAAAGCGTGCTTTCAATTTTCTGAATCAAAGAAATATTTAACTCTGTGTGAAGAATCCACACATTACAAAGTAGTTTCACAGGTGTATTCTTTCTAGATTTTATCTGGGGTAATCAGTGTTTCTTATTAAGCCTCAAATGGCTCCCAAGTGTCCTCTCACAGATCGTATAATAAGAGTGTTTTTAACCTGCTAAATAAAAAGAAGCATCTACCTTTGTGAGGTGAATCTGCACACCACAAAGCAGTTTCACAGATATATTCTTTCTAGTTTTTATCTGGGGATATTCCGTTCCCAAATGTCCCTTCACAGTTTCTACAAAAAGAGTGTTTCCAACCTGCTGAATCAAAAGAAATCTTTACCTCTGTAATGAAACCACACGTCACATTGCAGTTTCACAAATAACTTCTTTCTAGTTTTAATCTGGGGATATTCGGTTTTTCACCATAGGCCAAAATGGGCTACCAAATATCTCTTCACAGCTTCTACCAGAAGCATGTTTCCAACCTGCTGAATCAAAAGAATATTTTAACTATTTGCTATTAATTCAAACATCACAAAGCAGTCTCACAGATAGCTTCTCTCTAGTTTTTATGTGAGAATATTCAGTATTTCATTAACAACAATGGGCTCCCAAATTTCCCATCGCAGATTCTACAAAAAGAGTGTTTCCAATTTGTTGAATCAAAAGAAAAGTTAAACTCTGTGGGATAAATCCACTCATCATGGAGAAGTGTCACATATGTCTTCTTTCTAGTTATCATTGGTGGAAATTTGGTTTTGCCCCATAGGAATCAATGGACTCCTAAATGTGCCTTTGCAGATACTACAAACAGAATGTTTCCAACCTGCTGAATCAAAAGAAATATTTAACCCTGTGAGATGAATCCACACATCATAAAACAGTTTCACAAAGAGATTCTTTCTAGGTTTTATGTGGAGATATTCAGTTTTTCCCCATACACCTTAAAGGGCTCTCAAATGTTTCTTTGCAGATTATAGAAAAACAGTTTTCCCAACCTGTGGAGTCAAAAGAAATATTTAACTCTTTGAGATTAATCCACACATCACAAAGCAGTTTCATAGAAAGCTACTGTCTAGTTTTTATCTGGGGATATTCAGGTTTTCCTTATAGGCCTCAATGTGCTCCCAAATGTCCCTTTGCAGATTCTACAAAAAAAGTGTTCCAACCTGCTGAATGAAAAGAAATGTTTAACTCTGTGAGATGAATCCACACATCACAAAGCAGTTTCACAGATAGCTTCTTTCTAGTTTTTATCTTGGGGTATTCTGTTTTTCCCCATAGACCTCAATAAGTTCCCAATTATCCCTATGCAGATTCTACAGAAAGAGTGTTTTTAACGTGTTGAATCAAAGGAAAATTTTAACTCTGTGAGTTGAACTCCCATGTCTTAAAGCAGTTTCACATATAGATTCCTTTTAGTTTTTCCTGCAAATATTAGATTTTTTCTCATAGGCCTCTATGCAATCCCAAATGTTCCTTCACAGATGTTACAAAAAAGTGCTTCCAACCTGCTGAATCAAAAGTAAGATTTGACTCTGTGAGATGAACCTACACATCACCATACAGTTTCACAGATAGCTTCTTTCTATTTTTTATCTAAGGATACTCGGTTTTCACCTTAGGCCTCAATAGGTTCTTAAATGTCGCTTCACAGATTCTAAAAAGAGGGTGTCTCCAACCTGATGAATCAATAGAAAGCTTGTTTCCATATTCCTCATTTAGCTGCCAAATGTCACTTCGCAGATTCTACAAATATAGAGTTTCCAACCTGCTGAATCAAAGGAAAGCTTTACCTCTGTGAGATAAATTGACAGTACCAACTGGTTTCACAGATAGCCTCTTTCGAGCTTTTACCTGGGGATATTTGTTTTTTTCTCCATAGGCCTCCATAAGTTCCAAAATGTCCCTTTGCAGATTCTACATAAGCACTCTTTCCAATCTGTTGAATCAAAAGAAAACTTTAATTCTGTGAGTTGAATCCACACATCACAAAGCAGTTTCACAAATAGCTTCTTTCTAGGTTTTATAAGGGGATATTAGGCTTTCCCTCATAGGCCTCAATGGGCTCCCACATGTCCCTTCGCAGATTCTACAAAAACAGTGTTTTCAAACCTGCTGAATCAAAAGAAAGGTTTATGTCTGTGATATGAATCCACTCACCATGAAGCAGTTTCAAAAATATTTCCTTTTTGGTTTTTATCTGGAGCTATTCAGTTTTTCTCCAAAGGACTCAATGAGTTCCCAAATGAACCCTCACAGATTCTGCAAAGAAAGTGATTCCAATCTGCTGAATCAAAAGAAAGTTTCAACTCTGTGAGATCAATCCACACATCTCAAAGTAGTTACACAGATAGCTTCTTTCTAGTTTTTATGTGAGGATATTCATTTTATCCCCATATGCTTCTATGGGCTCCAAAATGTACCTTCTCAGATTCTACAAAAAGAGTGTTTCCAAGCTGCTGAATCCAAAGAAAGGTTTTTCTCTGTAAGATGAATCCACACATCACAAAGCAGTTTCACAGATAGCTTCTTTTTAGTGTATACCTCATGATATACAATTTTTCTTCACAGGCCTCAGTGGGCTCCAAAATTTCCCTTCACACATAGTACAAAAGGAGTGTTGCCAACCTGTTAAATCAACAGTAAGGTTTCCCTATGTGAGATGGATCCATACCTCATAAAGCAGTTTCACAGCTATATTCTTTCTGGTTTTTATCTGGGGATACCTTGTTTTTCCCTATAGGTCTCAATGGGCTCCCAAAAGTCCCTTCACAGATACTTCAAAAAGAGTGTTTACAACCTGCTGAATCAACAGAAAGGATTACCTCTGTGAGATGAATCCAAACATAACGAAGCAGTTTCACAGATAGCTTCTTTCTGGTTTTTCACCATAAACCTCAATGGGCTCCCAAATCACCTTTTACAGATTCCACAAAAAGAGTGCTTCCAACGTACTGAATGATAATAAAGTTTTACCTCTGTGAGATGAATCCAAACATCTCAAAGCAGTTTCACTGATAGCTTCTTTCTAGATTTTATCTGAGCATTGTCGGTTTTCTTCTATTTTTTATTTTTTATTTATTTATTTTTTTGAGACAGAGTTTCACTCTGTCATCCAGGCTGGAGTGCAGTGGTGCTATCTTGGATCATTGCAAGCTCTGCCTCCTGGGTTCACGCCATTCTCCTGCCTCAGCCTCCTGAGCAGCTGGGACTACAGGTGCCTGTCACCATACTCTGCTAAATTTTTATATTTTTGGTAGAGACAGGGTTTCACCATGTTAGCCAGGATGGTCTCGATATCATTACCTTGTGATCCACCCTCCTCGGCCTCCCAAAGTGTTGGGAATACAGGCACGAGTCACTGTGCCTGGCCAGGATATTCAGTTTTCTTCCACAGGCATCAATTGGCTCACAAATGTCCCATCACAAATTCTACAAAAAAAGTGTTTCCAACCTGCTGAATGAAAAGAAAAGTTAAACTCTGTGAGATGAATCCACACATCACCAAGCAGTTTCACAGATAGCTTCTTTCTAGTTATCAAGGGATATAGGGTTTTTCTGTCTAGGCCTCATTGGGCTCCAAAATGTCCCTTTGAAGTTTCTACAAAAAGAATGTTTCCAACCAGGTGAATCAAAAGAAAGTATTAACTATGTGAGATGAATCCAGATGTCACCAAGCAATTTCAAATATAGCTTCTTTCCAACTTTTATCTGGGGATATTCATTTCTCCCCATAGGCCTCAATAAGCTCCAAAATGCACCTTCACGAATTCTACAAGAAGCGTGTGTCTCCAACTTGCTGAATCAAAAGAAACTTTTAACTCTATGAGTTGAATCAACACATCACCAAGCAGTATCACAGATAGATTCTTCCTAGTTTTTATCTGCAGATATTCTTTCTTCCTCATATGCCTCAATGGGCTCCCAAGTGTCTCTTCTCAGATTCTATGAAAAGAGTGTTTTCAACCTGCTGAATCAAAAGAAAGCTTTTACTCTGTGAGTTGAATCAACATATCACCAAGTTGTTTCACACACAGCTTCTTCACAGTTTTTATCTGGGGATATTTCCTTTTTCTGCATAGACCTCAATGGGCTCCCAAATGTCGCATCACTGATTCTACAAAAATAGTGTTTTCAACCTGCTGAATCAACATAAAGTTTTATCTCTGTGAGATGAATCCACACATCATCAAGCAGTTTCACAGATAGCTTCATTCTAGTTTTTATCTGGGAGTATTCTGTTTTTCCCTTAGTCCTCAAAGGGCTTCAAAAATATCCCTTTGCAAGTTCTACCAAAAGAGCATTTCCAACCTTCTAAAGCAAAAGAAAGCTTAAACTCAGTGAGTGGAATGCACATGTCACTAAGTAGATTCACATATAGCTTCTTTCTAGTTTTTATTTGGGGATATTCAGTTTTTCCTCACAGGACACAAAGAGTTCATAAATGTCCCTTCAGAGATTCCACAAAAAGAGTGTTTCCAACCTTCTGAATCAAAAGAAATGTTTAACTCTGTGAGATGAATCCACACATAACCAAGAAGTTTCACAGATAGCTTCTTTCTAGTTTTTATGCGGGGATATTCAGCTTCCCATAAGCCTCAAAGGGATCTTAAATGTCCCTTTGTTGATTCTAGGAAAAAAAAAAGTGTTTCTAATCTGCTGAGTCAAAAGAAAGGTTTAAATCTGTGAGATACATCCACACATCACTAAGCAGTTTCACAGAAAGCTTGTTTCTAGTTTTTATCTGAGGATATATCCTTTTTACCCATATGCCCCAATGGGCTCCCAAATGTCTCTCTGCAGGTTCTACAAAAAGAGTGTTTCCATCCTGCTGAAGTGAAATAAAGGTTTATCTCAGTGAAATGAACCTGCACATCATGAAGCAGTTTCAGAGATAACTTATTTCTAGTTTGTATCTGGGTATATTCTGTTTTACCTCATAAGCCTCAAAGGGCTCCAAATGTCCCTTCGCAGATTGTACAAAACGAGTTTTTCCAACCTGGAGTATCAAAAGAAAAGTTTAACTCTGTGAGATGAATCCACACATCAACAAGCATTTTCATCTATTGAGTTCTAGTTTTTATCTGAGATTATTGGATTTTTTCCCATAGTCCTCAAAGGAATCTGGTGTCCCTTCAAAAATTCTACAAAAACAGTGTTTCCAACCTGCTGAACAAAACAAAAGTTTCATCTCTGTGAGATGAATCCACACATCGACAAGCATTTTCACAGATAGCTTCTTTCTAGTTTTTATCTGTGGTTATCAGGTTTTTCCCATATTCCTCAATGCAATCCGAAATGTTTCTTCACACATTCTACTAAAGGAATGTTTTTGACCTGTTGAATCAAAAGAAAGGATTAATTGTGTGAAATGAATCCACACATTACAAAGCAGTTTCACTACTAGCTTCTTTCTAGTTTTTATCAGGGAAATTCCGTTTTTCCTTATTAGTCTAAATGGGCTCCCAAACGTCTTTTGCAGATTCTACAAAAAGAGTGTTTCCAACCTGCTAAATCAAAACAAAGGTTTAGCATTGTGAGATGAATCCAAACATCACAAAGAAGTTTCAAAGATAGTTTCTTTCTAGTTGCTATCTGTGGAAATTCTCTTTTTCACATAGGCCTTAAAGAGCTCTCAAATATTCCTTTGCAATTTCTACAAAAAGATTGTTTTCAACCTGCTGAATCCAAAGAAATTTTTACACAGTGAGATGAATCCACACATAACCAGGCATTTTCACAGATAGTTTCTTTCTAGTTTTTATCTGGGGATATTTGTTTTTATTCCATGGGTCTAAACGGGCTCCCAATTGTCCCTTCACAGATTCTACAAAAAGAAGTATTGCCAACCTGCTGAATCAAAAGAAAAGTTCCACTCTGAGAGATGAATCCACACATCAACAAGAAGTTACACTAATAGATTCTTTCAAGTTTTTAACAGGGGATATTCAGTTTTTTCCACATAGACCTCAAGGGGATTTGAAAAGACCCTTCACAGATTCTACACAAAGAGTGTTTACAATCTGTTAAATTAAAAGGAATGTTTAACTGTATGAGATGAATCACACATCACCAGGCTGTTTCACACATAAATTCTTTCTAGTATTTATCTGGGGAGATTCTGTTTTTCCCCTAAGCCTCAATGGTTTCCCAAACATCCCTTTGTAGATTCTATAAAAAGAGTGTTTCCCACCTGATGAATCAAAAGAAAGGTGAAACTCTCTGAGATTAATCCACACAACACCAAGCAGCTTCACAGATAGCTTCCTTCAAGTTTTTATCTGGTAATATCAGGTTTTTCCCCATAGGCCCCAAAGGGCTCGGAAATGTCCCTTCACAGATTCTCAAAAAGATTCTCAGAATCTTCTGAATCATCAGAAAGATTTAACTCTGTGAAATGAATTCACACATCACATAGAAGTTTCACAGATAGCTTCTTTCTAGTTTTAATCTGGGGATATATGGTTTTTCTCAATAGGCCTCAAAGGGCTCCCAAATGTCCCTTTGCAGATTCTACAAAAAGAGGATTTCCAACCTACTAAATCAAAAGTAACTTTTAAGTCTGTGAGATAAGTCCATACATCACAAAGCAGATTCACAGATAGCTTGTTTCTACTTTTTATCTGGGGATATTCAGTTTTTCCCCATAGACCTCAATGGGCTCCCAAATGTTCTTTTGCAGATACTACAGACAGATAGTTTCCAACATGGTGAATCAAAAGAAAGGTTTAATTCTGTGAAATGAATCCACACATCACCAAACAGTTTCACCAGGAGCTTTTTATTTTATTTTTTAATTTGTAGCTGAAGATATTCTTATTTTTCTTTTTTTTTTTCTGTAGGACTCAATCGACTTCCATATATTCCTTTGCAGATTCTAAGAAAAAGAGTGTTTCCAACCTGCTGAATCAAAAGAAAGGTTTAACTCTGTGAGATGAATACCCACATAACCAGGCAGTTTCACAGATAGCATCCTTTTAGTTTGTATCTGGCTATACTTGTTTTTTCTTCATAGGCCCAAATGGACTCCCAAATGTCCCTTTGCAGATTATATAAAAAGAGTGTTCCCAACCTGTTGAATTAAAAGAAAGGTTTTCTTCTATGAGATCAAGCCACACATCACCAGGCAGTTTCACAGATATCTTCTTCCTAGTTTTTATCTGGAGATACTCGGTTTTTTACCACAGGCCTCAATGATTTCCCAAATGTCCCTTGGCAGATTCTAGAAAAAAGAGGATTTCTAACGTAATGAATCAAAAGAAAGTTTTAATTCTGTGAGGTGAATCCACACATCACCAAGGAGTTTCTCAGATAATTTCTTTCTAGTTTTTATCTGGGAATATTCCCTTTTTCCCCATAGCCCTCACTGGCTTCAAAATGTCCCTTCGCAGATTTTCAAAAAGAGTGTTTCCAACCTTGTGAATCATCAGAAAAATTTAACTTTGTGAAATAAATCCACATATCACAAAGCAGTTTCACAGATAGCTTCTTTCTAGTTTTATTGGGGAATATTCAGGTTTTCTTCCATAGGTCTCAATGGGCTCCCAAATGTCCCTTCACAGATTCTACAAAAAGAGTGATTCCAAACTATTGAGTCAAAAGTAACTTCTAACTCAGTGAGATGAGCGCACACATCATAAAGAACTTTAACATATAGCTTGTTTCTAATTTTTATTTGGGGATAATCTGTTTTTGTCCATAGTCCACAATGGATTCCCAAATGTCCTTTCACAGATTTTGCCAAGAAAGGGTTTCCAACCTGGTAAATCAAAAGAAAAGCTTAACTCTGTGAGTTGAATCCTCACATCAACCTGCTGTCTCACAGATAGCTACTTTTCAGATTTTTCTCAGAATTTTTTTTGTTTTTTTGTTTGTTTTTCATAGACCTCAATGGACTCCCAAATGTTCCTTTGCAGATCCAAATAAAAAGAGTGTTTCCAACCTGCAGAATTAAAAGAAAGGTTAACTCTGTGAGATGAAGCCACACATCACCAAGCAGTTGCACAGATAACTTCTTTCAAGTTTTCAACTGGGGATATTCATTTTTTCCCATATAGGACTCAAGGGTCTCCGAAATGTCCCTTTGCAGATTCTACAAAAAGAGTATTTCCAAAATGATGAATCCCAAGATAGGTTAATCCTGTGAGATGAATCCACACATCACAAACGGTTACACAGATAACTTCTTTCAAGTTTTTGACTGGGGATATGCAGTTTTTCCCATATAGGCCTCAAGGGTCTCTGAAAGTCCCTTCACAGATTCTCCAAAAAAAGTGTTTCCAAACTGATGAATCAAAAGATAGGTTAACTCTGTGGGATGAATCCACACATCAGCAAGCAGTTTCATGGATAGCTTTTTCCTAGTTTTTCTCTGGGATATATAGAGGGCTCCGAAATGTCCGTTTACAAATTGTAAAACAAGAGTGTTTCCAACCTGGTGAATCAAAAGAATGGTTTAAATCGGTGCGATGAATCCAAACATCACTAAGCAGTTACCACAGATACCTTCTTTTTATTTTGTATCTGGGGATTTTAAGTTTTTTCCCATACCCCTCAATGGGCTCCCAAATGTCCCTTCACAGATTCTACAGAAAGAGTGTTTCCAACATGCTGAATCAAAAGAAAAGTCAAATTCTGTGAGATGAATCAGCATATTGCAAAGCAGTTTCACAGATAGCTTCTTTTTAGTTTTTATCTGAGAATATTCATTTTTTCCCCATAGGCCTCAATGGGTTTCCAATCATCCCTTTGTAGATTCTAGAAAAACGTGTTTCCACCCTGCTGAATCAAAAGAAAAGTTTAAGTCCCTGGGATGAATCCACACATCACAAATCAGTTTCTCAGATAGACATTTTTTCTAGTTTCTTTGTGGGGATTCTCGATTTTTCCCCATAGGTCACAATGGGCTCACAATGTCCCTTCACACATTCTACAAAAAGAATGTTTCCAACCTGCTGAATCAAGAAAATGTTTTAACTCTATGAGATGAATGCACATATCACCATGTAGTTTCACAAATATCTTCTTTCTACTTTTTATCTGGGTATATTTTGTTTTTTCCCATAGGACTCAATGTGCTCCCAAATATTCCCTGGCAGATTCTACAAAAAGAGGTTTTTTTAACCCACTGAATCAAAAGAAAGGTTTACCTTTGTGAGATGAATACAAATATCACAAAACAGTCTCACAGACAGTTTCTTTGTAGTTTTTATCTGGGGATATTCTGTTTTTCTCCAAGGCCTCATTGAACTCTCAAATATCCCTTGGCAGATCCTCCAAAAAGAATGGGGCAGTGAATACACACATCACAAAGAAGTTTCACAGATAGCTTCTTTCTATTTTTTATCTGGTGATATTTGGTTTTCCCAACAAACCTCAATAGGCTCTCAAGTGTCTTTTTGCAGATTCTACAAAAAGGGTGTTTCCAAATGGCTGAATCAAAAGATAAGTTTGACTCTGTGATATGAATACACAGAACGCAAATCCGTTTCACAGATCCCTTCTTTCTAGTTTTGATGTGGGTATATTCCTTTTTTCCACATAGTCCTCAACGTTCTCCTAAATGTCCCTTTGCATATTCTACATAAAGAGTGTTTGTAACCTGCTGAGTTAAAAGAAAGGTTTAATTCTGTTAGTAGAATCCACACATCACAAAGCCATTTCGCAGATAGCATCTTTCGAGTTTTTTACTGGGGATATTCCATTTTTCCCCATTGGCCTCAATGGGCTCCCAGATGTTTCTTCACAGATTCTAGAAAAAGAGTTTTTCCACCCGGCTGACTGACTGACTCAAAGGTGAGATTTAACTCTGTGAGGTGAATCCAAAACTCACAAAGCAATTTCACAGATAGCATATTTTTCGTTTTTATCTGGAGATATTCAGTTTTACCCCATTGACTTCAATGGGCTCCCAAATGTCCCTTTGCAGATACTACAAAAAGAGTGTTTCCAGCCTGTAAATCAAAACAAATGTTTAACTCTGTGTGATGAATCTGCACATCACAATGCAGGATCTAAGACAACTCCTTTCTAGTTTTTATCTGGGGATATTTAGTTTGTTGCCCTAGGTCTCAAAGGGCTCTGAAATGTCCCTTTGAAGATTATACAACAGGAGTGTTTCCAACTTGGTGAATAAAAGTGAAGTTTAACTCTGTGAGATGAATTCACACATCACAAAGCAGTTTAGAGATAGCTTCTTTCTACTTTTTATCTGGGGATTTTTTTTTCCCGTAGACCACAATAGGCTCCCAAATATCCTTTCCCAAATTCTACAAAAAGAGTGTTTCAAATCTGCTGAGTCAAAAAAATCTTTTAACTCTATGAAATGAATCCATATCTCATCAAACAGTTTCACAGATAGATTCTTTCTAGTTTTTATTGGGGGATATGTGGATTTTTCCTTATAGGCCTCAATGTGCTCTCAAGTGTCCCTTTGAAGATTTATCAAAAGGAGTGTAATTATTTGGCTGAATCAAAAGCAAGTTTTACCTCTGTGAGATGTATCCACACATGAAAAAGCAGTTTCACAGATAGCTTCCTTGTAGTTTTGGTCTGGAGATATTCAGTTTTTCCCCAAAGCATTTAATGGGATCCTATCTGTCCCTTCACAGATTCTTCAAAAAGAGTGTTTCCAAACTGCTGCATCAAAAGAAGTTTAAGTCTGTGAGATGAATTTATAGAACACAAAGCAGATTTACAGATACCTTCTTTCTATTTTTTAGCTGGGGATATTCTGTTTTTTTCCAATAGGCCTCAATGGATCCCAAATATTTCTTCACAGATTATAGAAAAAGACTTATTCCATCCTACTGAGTCAAAGGAAAGTTTTACATCTGTGACGTGAATCCACACATGACAAAGCAGTTTCACAGATCACTTCTTTCTAGTTTTTACTTGGGTGTATATATATATATCTTTTTTTTTCTCTAGGTCTCAAGAGGCTCTTAAATATCCCTTCATAGATCCTACAGAAAGAGTGTTTCCAACCTGCTGATTCAAAAGAAATGTTTAATTCTTTGACATGAATCCACACATTACAAAGCAAATTCACAGACAGCTTCTTTCTAGTTTTTCTTTCAGGATATTCCCTTTTTCCCAACAGGCCACAATAGACTCTCAAATGTTCCTTTTCCAATTCAACAAACAGAGTGTTTCCAACGTGCTGAATCAAAAGAAAATTTTAACTCAGTGAGATGACTCCTTAGATCACAAAGCAGTTTCACAGAGAGCTTCTTTCTAATTTTTTTCCTGGGGATATTTGGATTTTCCCCATAGACCAAAATGTGCTCCCAAATGACTGTTTGCAGATTCTACAAAAAGAGTGTTCCCAAACTGCCGAATCAAAAGAAAGATTTAACTCTGTGAGATGAATCTACAGAATGCAAAGCAGTTTTACAGATACCTTCTTTCTAGTTTTTTATTTGTGAATATTCAGTTTTCCAATATTCACCTCAATGGATTCCCAATGTTTCTTCCCTGACTCCATGAAAATAGTGTTTCCAACATGCTGAATCAAAGAAGGGTTTAACTCTGTGAGTTGAAACCACACTTGACAAATCCATTTCACAGATAGCCTCTTTCTAGCTTTTATATGGGGATATTTCATTTTTTTCCACAGGCCACAAAGGGCTCCAAACACTTCACAAATCCATTTCACAGATAGCTTCTTTCTAGCTTTTATATGGGATATTTCATTTTTTTCCACAGGCCACAAAGGGCTCAAAAGTGCCCCTTCACAGATTCTACAAAGACAGTGTTTCCAATGTGCTGAATCAAGAGAAAAGTTTAACTCTGAGATATCAATACACAGATCATGAAGCATTTTCCTAGATCACTTCTTTCTAGTTTGTATCTGGGGATATTAACTTTTTTCCAATATGCCCCAATGGACTGCTAACGGTCCCTTCACAGATTCTACAAAAAGAGTGTTTCCACCCACCTGAATCAAACGAAAGGCTTAACTCTGTGAGATGAATCCACACATCACAAATCAGTTTCACAGATAGATTCTTTCCAGTTTTTATCTGGGGATATTCTGTTTTTCAACATTTGCCTTAATGTTCTCCCAAATGTCCCTTCACAGATTCAATGAAAAGAGTGTTTTCAACCTGCTGAACCAAAAGAATTTTTATCTCAGTGACATAAATCCACACATCACAAAACAGTTTCACAGATAGCTTCTTTCTGGAATTTATGTGGGGAAATGGCGTTTGTCCACATAGGCCACAATGGGATCCAAAATGTTTGTTTGTAGATTCTACAAAAAGACTGTTTTCAACCTGAAAAATCAAAACAATGGATTAACCCTGTGAGATGAATTCACAAATAACAAAGCAGTTTCACACATAACTTCTTTCTAGTTTTTATCTGGGAATATCTGATTTTCCTGATAGGCATCAATGCACTCCTAAAAGTCCCTTCACACATTTGAAAAGAAGGGTGTTTTCAATCTTCTGAATAAAAAGAAAGGTTTAATTTTGTGAGATGAATCCACACATTGCAAAGCAGCTTCACAGATAGCTTCTTTCTAGCTTTCATAAGGGGATAGTTTTTTCCCACAGGCCACAAAGGCCTCTTAAATGTCCTTTCACAGATTCCACAAAAAGAGTTTTACCAATCTACTGAATTAAAAAATGTTTTACGCTGTGAGATAAATCCACACATCACCAAGAAGTTTCACAGACAGCTTCTTTCTAGTTTTTATCTAGGGATATTCAGTTTTCAACCACAGGCCTCAATGTGGTCCCAAAAGTCCCTTCACAGATTCTTCAAAAGGAGTGTTCACAACCAGCTGAATCAATGGAAAGGCTTAACTCTCTGAGATGAATCCACCCATCAGAAAACAGACTCACAGATATCTTCTTACTAGTTTTTATCTGAGGATATTGAGTTTTTTCCAATAAGCCTCAATGGGCTCTGAAATGTCCCCGTGCAGATTCTACAAAAAGGGTGTTTCCATCCTACTGAATCAAAAGAAAGCTTTAACTCTGTGAGATGAAACCATACGTCACAAAGCAGTTTCACAGATAGCTTCTTTTTAGTTTTTCTCTGAGGATATTCCTTTGTTCCCCATATGCCTCAATGTGGTCCAAAAAGTCCCTTCTCAGATTATACAAAAAGAGGATTTCCAACCTGCTGAATCCAAAGAAAGGTCTATCCCTGTGAGATGAATCCACACATCCAAAACAGATTCACATATAGATTCTTTTCAGTTTTTCTTGGGGATATTCACTTTTTCTTCATAGGCATCAGTGGGCTCCAAATTGTCCCTTCGCCAATAAAACAAAAACAGTATTGTCAACCTGCTGAATCAACAGAATGGTTTAACTATGTGAGATGGATTCATACATTACAAAGTAATTTCACAGATATCTTCTTTCTTACTTTTATCTGGGGATACTCAGTATTCCCCATAGGCCTCTATGGGCTCCCAAATGTCACTTCACAGTTTCTTCAAAAAGAGTGTTTCCAACTTCCTAAATCAAAAGAAAGGTTTACCTCTGTGAGGCGAATCCATACATCACCAATCCGTTTCACTTACAGTTTCTTTGTTTTATTTTTCTCGAGATTTTTGGTTTTCACCAATAAGCCTAACAGGGCTCCCAAATCTCCTTATGCAGATTCTACAAGAAGAGTGTTTCCAAAGTGCCGAATCAAAAGAAAGTTGTAACTCTGGAAAGTGAATCAAAAAATCACAAAGCAGTATAACAGGTAGCTTTTTTCTAAATTTTATTTGGGGATATTTGCTGTTTGCCATAGGCCACAACGAGCTCCTAAATGTCCCTTCACAGATTCTACAAAAAGAGTGTTTCCAACCTGTTGAATCAAAACAAAAGTTTTAACTCTGTGAGATGAATCCAAAAATTTCAAAGCAGTGTCACAGATAGTTTCTTTCTAGTTTTTAACTGGGGATGCTTGGATTTTTTCCATAGGCATCAATTGGCTCACTAATATCCTTTTGCAGATTCTACAAAAAGTGTTTCCAATCTGCTGAATCAACAGAAAGTTTTAACCCTGTGAGATCAACCCGTACATTACAAAGTAGTTTCAAAGATAGCTTCCTTCTTGTTTTTACCTTCACATTTTTTTTTGTTTTTTCCCATAGGCCACAATAAGCTTACCGATGTCCCTTCACAGATTCGACAAAACAAATGATGTCAACCTTCTGAATCAAAAGAAAAGTTTGACTCTTTCCTATGAATCCACACATCTCAAAGCAGTTTTCATAGATAGCTTCTTTCTAGTTTTTATCTGGGAATATATGGTTTTTTCCCCATAAGCCTCAATGCGCTCCCAAATGTCCCATCACAGATTCTACAAAAAGAGTGTTTACAATCTGCTGAATCAAAAGCAAGTTTTAACTATGTGAGGTGAATCCACCCATCACCATGCAGTTTCACAAATTGCTTCTTTCTAGTTTCTATCTGAAGGTGTGGTTTTCCCCATAGGTCTCAATGGGTTATTAAATTTCCCTTCAGATTCTACAAAAATAATTTTTCCAACCTGATGAATCAATACAAAGTTCTAATTCTGTGATTTAATCCACACATAATTATGCAGTTTCACAGATATCTTTTTTCTAGTTTTCATCTGAGAATATTCCGTTTTACCCATAGGACTCAATTGATTCCCAAAAGTCAACTAGCAGATTTTACAAAAACACTGTTTCCAAACTGCTGAATCGAAAGGAAGATTTATCTCTGTGAGTTGAATCTACATTTCACCAAACAGTTTCACAGATGACTTCTTTTTAGTTTTTACCTGGGAAATTTTGGTTTTTCCACATAAGGCCTTAATCAGTTCCCAAATGTCCCTTCGGAGGTGCTACAAAAAGTATGCTTCCAGCCTACTCAATGAAAAAGAAAGGTTTCACTCTGTGAAATGAATTCACACATCCCCAAGCAGTTTCACAGATAGCTTATTTCAAGTTTTTATCTTGAGATATTCAGTTTTTCCTTGTAGGCATAAATGGACTCCCAAATGCCCCTTTGCAAATTGTACAAAAATAGTGTTCCAACCTGCTGAATCAAAACAAGGTTTCACGTTGTGAGAATAATCCTCACATCACCAAGCAGTCTAAGAAATAGCTTCTTTCTAATCATTATCTAGGGATATTCGGTTTTTCCCCGTAGGGTTCAATGGGCTTCAAAGTATCCCTTTGTAGGTTCTACAAAAAGAGAGTTTCCAACCTTCTTAATCAAAAGAAAGCTTAAACACAGTGAGTGGAATGCACACATCACCAAGTAGTTTCACATATAGATTCTTTCTAGGTTTTATCTGGGGATGTATGGTTTTTCCCCACAAGCATCAAAGGGCTCCCAAAGACCCTTAGCAGATCTTGCAAGAAGAGTGTTTCCATCCTGCTGTGTTGAAAGAAAGGTTTATCTCAGTGAGAAGAATCTACACATCACCAAGCAGTTTCACAGATAGGTTCTTTCTAGTTTTTATCTGAGGATATTCTCTTTTACCCCTTATGCCTCAATGGGCTCGCAATGTCCCTTCACAGATTCTACAAAAAGAGGGTTTCCAACCTGCTGAATCAAAAGAAAGGTTTAACTCTGTGAATTGAATGCACACATCACCAAGGATTTTCATCTATTGGTTCTTTCTCATTTTTATCTGAGGATATTTGTTTTTTTCCCATAGGCCTCAGTGGACTCCTAAATGTCCCTTCACAGATTCCACAAAAGCAGTGTTTCCAAGTTCTGGAGTAAAACAAAAGTTTTATCTAAGTGAGTTGAATACACACATCAACAAGCAGTTTCGCAGACAGGTTCTTTCTAGTATTTATCTGGCAATATTTGCTTTTTCCTTATAGGCCTCAATGGAATCACAAATGTCCTTTCACAGATTCTACAAAAACAGTGCTCCAAGCCTCCCAAATCCAAAGAAAAATCTCCCTCTCTGAGATAAATCTACACGTCACCAAGGAATTTCACAAATACCTCCTTTCTAGTTTTATTCTAAGGATATTCTGTTTTTTCTTCAAGGTCCCTGTGAGCTCCCAAATGTTTCTTCACAGATTCTACAAAAAGATTGTTTCCAACCAGTTAACTCTGTCTGATGAATCCACCCATCACCAAGCAGCTTCACAGATAGCTTCTCTCTGATTTTCATCTAGGGATTTTTGGTTTTTCCCCACAGGCCTCAATGGGCTCCCTAATGTCGCTTCAGAAAATCTACAAAAAGATGGTTTCCAATCATCTAAATGCAAAGAAAGTTTTAACTTTGTGAGATTAATCCACATATCACCAAGCAGTTTCTCCAATAGCTGCTTTCCACTTTTTATGTAGGGGTATTTTTGTTTTCTCCACATGCCCCAAGAAGCTCCAAAATGACCCTTAGCAGATTCTACAAAAAGAGTGTTTCCAACCTGCTGACTCAAAAGAGGGATTTAACTCTGTGACATGAATCCACAAATCACCAAGCATTTTCATCTATTGGTTCTTTCCCGTTTTTATCTGAGGATATTTGGTTTTTTTCTCATAGGCCTCAGTGGACTCCTAAATGTCCCTTCACAGATTCTACAAATCAGTGTTTCCAACCTGCTGAATCCCGAGAGACGTTTAACCCTGTAATGTGAGTCCACCCATTACAATGCAGTTTTACAGATTACTTCTTTGTAGTGCTTGTCTGGGGATATTCATTTTTCCCCATAGACCTCAATGGGCTCCCAAATGTCCCTTTGTAGATTCTACAGAAAGATTGTTTCCTACCTTCTGATTCAAAAGAAAATTTTAATTCTATGAGATGAATCCACACACCACAAGTGATTTGATAGGTAGGGTCTTTCTAGTCTTTATCTGGGGATTTTGTTTTTTCCCCATAGACCTCAATGGGCTCAAAAATGTCCCTTTTGTCCCTTTGCAGACTCTACAAAAAGAGTTTTTCCACTGTTGAATCAAAAGGAAGCTTTAACACTGTGAGATTGGTCCACACATTATGAAGCAGTATCATAGATAGCTTCTTTCCAGTTTTTATCTGGGGATATTCCGTTTTCCTCCCTGGGCATTTATGGGCTCTCAAATGTCTTTTCACAGATTCTAGAGAAAGGTGTCTCCAAGCAGCTGAATCAAAAGAAAAGTTTATGTCTGTGTGATGAAACTATTCATCAACTAGCAGTTTCACAGGTAGATTTTTTTTCTAGTTTAAATCTGGGGACATTCAGTTTTTATGCCCAGTGCTCAAGGGTTCACAAATGTACCTTCACAGATTCTACAAAAAGAGTGTCTGCAGCCTACTGAATCAAAGGAAGGGTTTAAGTTTGTAAGAAGAATCCACAAATCACGTATAACTTTTTTCCAGTTTTTTCTGTGATTATTCGCATTTTTCCCATAGCCCTCAAGGAGCTCCCAAATTTCTTTTTGCAGATTCTACAGAAAGACTGTTTCCAACCAGCTGAGTCAAAGATAAATTTAACCCTGTGAGACGAACACATATCACAAAGCAATTTCACAGACAGCTTCTTTCTAGTTTTTATCTGGGGATATTTGGTTTTTCCCCAAAGACCTCAATGGGCTCCTAAATGTCCCTTAGCAGGTCCTACAAAAAGAGGGTTTCCAACCAGCTACGTCAAACGAAAGGTTTAACCCTGTGGGATGAAACCACATATTACAAAGCAGTTTTACAGATAGCTTCTCTCTAGTTTTTATCTGGGAATATTTGGTTTTTCCCCATAAGCCTCAAATGGCCCTCAAATGTCCCTTCACAAATTCTAAAAAAAAGAAAAAAAGAAAAAAATAAGTGCTTTCAACCTGGTGGATTCAAAGACATGTTTAACTCTGTCAGATGAATCCACACATGACAAAGCAGTTTCACAGATAGATTCTTTCTAGTTTTTAGGTGGGGATATTCATTATTTCACAGATAGCTTCTTTCTCGTTTTTATCTGGAAATATTCTGATTTTCCTCATAGGCTGCAATGGGCTCCTTAATATCCCTTCACAGACTCTTCAAAAGGAATGTTTTTTCTACCAGCTGAATCAAATGAAAGGCATCACTTTCTGAATGAATTTTCACATCACAAAGCAGTTTCACAGATAGCTTCCATATTGTTTTCATCTGGGGATATTTGGTTTTTCCCCATAGGCTACAATGGTCTCCCTAATGTCCTTTTGCAGATTCTACAAAAAGAATGTTTCCAACAGGCTGCATCAACACAAGTTTTAACTCTATGAAATGAATCCACATATCACCAAGAAGTTTCACAGATAGCTTCATTTGAGTTTTTATCTGGAGATATTGGGCTTTTCCCCGTAGACCTCAATGTGCTCAAAAATATCACTTGGCATATTCTGCAAATGAGTGCTTTCAACTTGCTGAATCAAAAGAAAGGTTTACCTCTGTGAGATGAACTCACACATCACAAAGCAGTTTCACAGAATGCTTCTTCCTGGTTTTTATCTGGGGATATTCTGTTTTTCCCCATATGTCTAAATGCCATCCCAAATGTTTCTTTGCAGATTCTGCAAAAAGAGTGCTTCCAAACTGTTGAATCCAAAGAAACGATTAAATGTGAGAGACGAATTCACATATAACCAACCAGTTTCACAGCTAGATTCTTTCTAGTTTTCATCAGTGCATATTTTCTTTTTCCCCATAGACTTCAAAGATCTCTCACATAAGTCCTTTACAGATTCTACAAAAAGAGTGTTTTCAACCTGCTTAATCAAAAAAGTTTAACTCTGTGAGATGAACCCACACATCACCAAGCAGTTCCACAGATAGCTTTTTTCCCGTTTTTATCTGGAAATATTTGTTTATTTCCCCGTAGCCCTCAGTGGGCTCCCAAATGTCCCTTCACAGATTCTGCAGAGTGTTTCCAGCCTGCTGAATCAAAAGAAAGATTTAACTCTATGAGATGAATCCACAAATCAACAAGAAGTTACACTAATAGCTTCTTTCAAGTTTTTAACTGGGGATATTCTGTTTTTCCCACAGAGGCCACAAGGGGCTTTGAAAAGACCCTCTGTAGATTCTACAAAAAGACTACTTAAAGCTTGCTAAATTAAAGGAATCTTTTACATCTATAACATTAATCCACACATCATGACTCAGTTTCACAGATAGCTTCTTTCTAGTTTTTATCTGGGGATATTCAGTTTTTCCCCATAGGTCTCAAAGGGCTCTCAAATGTCCCTTCATAGATTCTAAGAAATTAGTGCTTCCAACCTGATGGATCAAAACAGAGGTTTAATTCTGTCAGATGAATCCACACATGACAAAGCGGTTTCACAGCTAACTTCTTTCTAGTTTTTATGTGGGGATATTTTTTTCCCATTAACCCCAAATGTCTGACAAATGTCCCTTTGCAGATTCTACAAAAAAGAGTGTTTCCAAACTGCTGAGTCAAACGAAAGGTGCCACTCTGTGAGATAAATTTTCACATCACAGAGCCGTTTAACAGATAGCTTCTTTCTCATATTCATCTAGGGATATTTGGTTTTTCCTTGTAGACTACTATGGGCTCCCTAATGTCCCTTTTGCAGATTCTACAAAAAGAGTTTTTCCAACCTGCTGAGTCAAAAAATATTTTTAACTCTATGACATGAATCCACACATCACCAAGGAGCTTCACATATAGCTTGTTTCTCATTTATATCTGGGGATATTTGTTTTTTTCCCAACACGCCTAAATGGGTTCCCAAATGTTTCTTTGCAGATTCTACAAAAAGAGTGTTTCCCACTTGCTGAATCAAAAAAATATTTTAACTCTAAGAGAGAAATCCACACATCACTAAACAGTTTCACCAATAGTTTCTTTCTAGTTTTTATCTTGCAATATTCAGTATTTCCCCCCAGGCATCAATGTGATCCTGACTCTTCGTTTGCTGATTCTACAAATGGAGTGTTTCCAAACAGCTGAATCAATTGAAATGCTTAACTGTGTGAGATGAATCCACCATCACAAAGCAGTCCCAAAGATAGCTTCTTTCTGTTTTTCATCCGGGTATATTCTGTTTTTCCTTATAAGCCTCAATGGACTCCCAAATGTGGATTTGCAGATTCCACAAAAGTAGTGTTTCCAAACTACTGAATCAACCAAAGGTTTAACTCTCTGAGTTAAATCCACACAACACAAAGCCGTTTCACAGATAGCTTCTTTCTAGTTTTTATCTGGGGATATTCTATTTTTCTCCAAAGTCTTCAATGGGCTCCCAATTGCCCTTCACAGATTCTACAAAAAGAATGTTTCCAACCTGCTGAATTTCAGAAAAGTTTGACTCTGTGATATGTATCCACACATCACAAAGCATTCTCACAGATAGCTCCTTTCTAGTTTTTATTTGGGGATATTTGCTTTTCCCTTATTAGCCTCAATAGGCTCTCAAATGTCCCTTCACATATTCTACAAAAAGAGTGCTTCCAAACGGCTGAATCAAAAAAAGTTTTAACTCTCTGAGATGAATCCACACAACACAAAGCAGTTTCACAGCTAGCTTCTTTCTGGTTTTTATCTGGGGGTATTTGGTTTCACCCAACACGACTCAATGGGATCCCAAATGTCCCTGCACAGATTCTATGAAGAGTGTTTCCAACCTGCTGAATCAAAACTGAGGTTTAATTCTTTGCAATTAATGCACACATCAGAAAGCAGTTTCACAGATAGATTATTTTTATCTGGTGATATTCAGTTTTTTCCCATACACCCATATGGGACCCCAATTGTCCTTTTGCAGATTCCACAAAAGGGTTGTTTCCAACCAGCTGTATCAAATGATAGGTATAACTGTGTTAGATGAATCCACACATCACAAAGAAGTTTCATGACACCTTCTTTAAAGTTTTCATCTTAGGATATTGTGTTTCTCTTCATAGGTCTCAATGGGATTTCCAGTATCCCTTTGCAGATTCTCCAAAGAGATGTTCTCCAATTTGTTGAAACAAAAGAAATGTTTAGCTCAGTAAGATGAATCCACACATTACCAAGCCATTTAAAGATAGCTTCTTTCTTGTTTTTAATCTGGGGATATTTCGTTTTTCCCCTTAGGTCTAAATGGGCTCCCAAATGTCCCTTTCCAGATTCTGCAAAAAGAGTGTTTCCATCCTGCTGAATCAAAAGAGAGGTGTAACCCTGTGACATGAATCCACACATCACAAAGCAGTTTCACAGATAGCTTCTTTCTAGTTTTCTTCTGGGGATATACTGTTTTTCCCCATTGACCTCAATGGGATCCGAAATGTATCTTTGTAGATTCTACACAAAGAGTGTTTATAATCTGCTGAATTAGAAAGAAAAAATTAGCTCTGTGAGATGAATCTACGCATTAAAAAGCTGTTTCACAGGTAGCTTTTTTCTAGTATTTATGTGGAGATACTTGTTTTTCCCCATAGACCCAAATTTGCTCCCGAATGTGTCTTTGCAGATCCTATGAAAACAGTATTTCCAACCTGCTGAATGAAAAGAAATGTTTAACTCTGTGAAATGAATCCACACATCACATAGCAGTTTCAGAGATAGATTCTATCTAGTTTTTAATGGGGATATTTGGTTTTTTCCTATAGTCCTCAATTTACTCCCAAATGTCTCTTCACAGATTCTACTAAAAGAGTGCTTCTAGCATGCTGAAAAAAAACAAATGTTTACCTCTGAGATGAATACGGACATCACAAAGCAGTTTTGAAGATAGCTTCTTTCCAGCTTTAATCTCCGGATATTTTATTTTTCCCCATAGGCCTCACTGGGCTCCAAAATGTCCCTTGGCAGATACACTGAAAAGAGTATATCGAACCTGCTGAATCAACAGAATCAAAGGAAAGTTTTAGAGTTTGTTCAATGAACCCACCCATCATAAAGCAGTTTCACAAGCAGCCTCTGTCAAGGTTTTATCTAGGGATAATAAGTTTTTCCCCATAGGCCTCAATGTGTTCCAAATGTTATTTCGTAGATTCTAGAAAAAAATGTGGTTCCAACCTGCTGAATCCAAAGCAACCTTTAATTCTGTGAGATGCTTCCACACATCACAAAGCAGTTTCACAGATAGCTTCTTAGAGATTTTTTTCTGGGGATATTTTCTTTTTCCCCATAGACCTCAAAGTCCTCCTATATGACCCTTTGCAGACCCTCCACGAAGAGTGTTTCCAAAATGCTGCATCTAAAGAAAGTTTAAACCTTGGACATAAACATACACATCACAAAGCAATTTCACGTATATGTTCCTTCTAGTTTTTGTCTGCAGATATTTGTTTTTTTCCCATAGGCCTCAATGGGCTCCTAAATGTCCCTTTGCAGATTATCAAAAAAGAGTGTTTCCAACCCGCTGAATTGAAAAAAAAGGTTTAATTCTGTCAGTAGAATCCACACATCACAAAACTGTTTCTAAGGTAGCTTCTTTCTACGTTTTATATGGGGATATTTTTTTCATCATACAGGCCGGAGTGGTCTCCCAAATGTCCCTTCAGGAATTCTCCAAAAAAATGTATTTCCAAACTGCTGAATCAAAAGAAAAGTTTAACTCTCTCATACAAATCCACACATCACAAAGCAGTTTCACAGATAGTTTCTTTCTGGTTTTTCCTGAGGATATCCAGATTTTCCCCAAAGGCCTCAACTGTCTCCAAAATGTCGCTTCGCAGATGCTTCAAAGAGATTGTTTCAACCTGCTGAATCAAAAGAATGGTTTAACTATTTGAGATGAATCCACACATTACATCAGTTTCACACATAGCTTCCTTAGAGTTTCTATATTGGGATATTCAGTTTTCCCCATAGGCCTCAAAGGGTTCCCAAATATTCCTTTGCAGATTCTCCAAAAGGAGATTTTTCAACCTGTTGAATCAAAAGAAAGGTTTAACTCTACAAGATGAATCCACACATCACCAAAATGTATTACAGAGAGCTTTTTTCTAGTTTTTATCTGGGTATATTCTGTTTTTCCCCAGAGGTCTCACTGGGCTCCAAAATGTCCCATTCCAAGAATCTCCAAAAAGGGTGTTTCTAACTTGCTGAATCAAGTTAATAATTTAACTCTGTGAGATGAATCAATAAAACATAAAGCAGTTTCACAAGTAGTTTTTTCTAGTTTTCATCGATGGATATTGGGCTTTTCCCCATATACCTCAACTAATTCTCAAATGTTCCTTCACAGAATCTAGAAAAAGAAAGCTTTTTCAACATCCTGAAACAAAAGCAGTTTTATCTGTTTATCTCTGTGAGATGAATCCACACATCACAAAGCCGTTTCACAGATAGATTCTTTCTAATTTTTCTCCAGGGATGTTACATATTTCCCCATAGGTCTCAATGGGTTCCCAAATATCCCTTCACAGATTCTAGAAAAGGAGTGTTTCCAACCTGCTGCATCAAAAGAAAGGTTTAAATTTGCGAGATGAATCCGCACATCCCAAAGCAGTTTCTCAGATAGCTTCTTTCTAGATTTTATCTGGTGATTCTTGGTTTTTTATTTCATAAGTTTTAAAAAAGCCTCAAAGGGCTTTCAAATGTCCTTTCAGAGACTCCAAAAAGAGTGTTTCCACCTGGTGAATCAAAAAAAGTTTTAAATCCATGAGAGGAATCCACTCATCATAAAGCAGTTTCACAGATAGTCTCCTTCTTTTTAGCTAGAGATAGTCGGTTTTTCCCCATAAACAACAATGAGTTCAAAAATGTCACTGTGTAGAGTGCAGAAAAAGAGTGTTTCCAACCTGTGGAATCAAAAGAAATGATTTATTCTGTGAGATACATCCACACATCACAAAGCTGTTTCACAGATAGCCTCTTTATAGTTTTTAACTGGAGATATTCCTTTTTACCCTATTGGCCTCAATTGTCTCTGAAACGTTCCTCTGCAGATTCTATAAAAAGGGTGTTTCCACTTGCTTAATCTAAAGAAAGATTTCACTCTGTGAGATGATTCCACACATCATGAAGCAGTTTCACAGACAGGGTCTTTCTACTTTTTATCTGAAGACCTTTTTTTCTCACAATAGGCCTTGATGTGCTCCCAAATATCCCTTCACAGATTCTACAAAGACAGTGTTTCCAAAGTGATGAATGAAAAGAAATGTTTAACTTGGAGAGATGAATGCAAACATCACAAAATGGTTTCTGAGACAGCTTCCTTCTACTTTTTCTCCTGGGATATACGAATTTCAAAATTGGCCTCAAAGAGCTCCACAATATCTATTTGCAGAATGGACAAAAACAGTGTTTCCAAACTGCTGCATCAAAAGAAAGGTTGAACTCGGTGAAATGAATGCACACATCAAAAAGCAGTTTCTCTGAAAGCTTCTTTCTAGTTTTTATCTGAAGATATTTTATATTCCACCAGAGGCCTCAAATCTCTCCCAAATATCCCTTTGCAGATTCTACAAAAACAGTGCTTCCAAACTGCTGAATGAAAAGAAAAGTTTAAGAAGATGAATGCAACCATCACAAAGCACATCCTCAGATAGCTTCCTTCTAGTTTTTATCGTGAGATATTTGCTTTTTTGCACTGGCCTCAATGAGCACACATACGTCCACTTGCAGAATGCCGAAAACAGTATTTCCAAACTGCTGAATCAAAAGAAAGTTTTAACTCTCTGAGATGAATGCACACATCACAAAGCAGTTTCTCAGAAAGCTTCTTTCTAGTTTTTATCTGAAGACATTTTCCTTTTCACCATAGGTGTCAATGCGCTCCCAAGTATCTCTTCATAGATTCTACAAACAGAGTGATTCCAAACAACTGAATGCAAAGAAACGTTTACCTCCGCGAGATGATTGTGCACATCCCAAAGCATTTTTTCTGATAGCTTCCTTCTAGTGTTTATCATGGGATGTTCACTTTTTCTTGCCATTTGCCTCAATGAGTTCTCTAATATTCTTGTGCAGAGTGGAAAAAAACAGTATTTCTAAACTGTTGAATCAAAAGAATGGATTAACTCTGTTCTGTGAGATGAATGCACACATCACAAAGAAGTTTCTCAGAAACTTTCTTTCTAGTTTTTATCTGAAGATAATTCCTTTTTCACATAGGCCTAAATGTGCTCCCTAATATCCCTTCCCAGGTTCTACAAAAACACTGTTTCCAACCTGCTGAAAGTAAAGAAGGGTTTAACTCTGTGAGATGAATTCACACATCACAAAGCGGTTTCACAGATAAATTCCTTCTAGTTTTTGTCCTGGGATATTCTATTTTATGCCAACGGACTCAATGAGCTCCCAAATATCTCTTTGTAGATTCTACAAAAACAGTGTTTCCAAACAGTTGAATGCAAAGAAAGGTTTACCTCTGAGCTGGTTATGCACACCATGAAGCAGTTTTTCAGAGAGGTTCCTTCTAGTTTTTATCATGAGATATTCACTTTTTCGTTATTCGCCTCAAAGAGTTCTCTAATATTCATGTGCAACGTGGACATAAACAGTGTTTCCAAATTGCTGAATCAAAAGAAAGATTTAACTCTGTAAGATGAATGCCCACATTCGAAAGCAGTTTCTCAGAATGCTACTTTCTAGTTTTTTATCAGAAGATATTTTCTTTTTCACCATAGGTCTCTATGCGCTCCCAGATATCCCTTTGCAGAGTCTATAAAAACAGTGTTTCCAAACTGCTGAACGATAAGAAAGTTTTAACTCTGTGAGATGAATTCACTCATCATAATGCAGTTTCTCAGGTAGTTTTCTTCTAAATTTATTCTGGGATATTCGATTATTCACCATTGGCCTCAATGAACTCCCTAATGACCCATTGCAGGTTCTACAAATACAGGGTTTCCAAATGACTGAAAGAAAGGAATGGTTTAGCTCCATGAGATGAACACGCTCATCACAAATAAGTTTCGCAGATAGGTTCCTCCTAGTTTTTATCATAAGATATTCATTTTTCACCATTGGCCTGAATGATCTCCCAAATGTCCATTCCCAAAATGGATCAAAACAGTGTTTCCAAATGGCAGAATGAAAAGGAAGTTTTAACTCTGGGAGAGGAATACAAACATCACAAATCGGTTTCTCAGATATCTTACTTCTAGTTTCTATCCTGGGATGCTCACTTTTTGCACCATTGACCTCAATGAGATCCCAAATATCCATTCCAAGAAGGGACAAAACTGTGTTTCCAATCTGCTGAATCAAAAGAAAGGTTGAACTCTGTGAGTTGAATGCACACATCACAAAGCAGTTTCCCAGAAAGCTTCTTTCTAGTTTTAATCTGAAGATATTTCCATTTTCACCATAGGTCTCAATGCTCACCCAAACATCCCTTCGCAGATTCTACAAAAACAGTGTTTCCAAACTGCTGAGTGAAAAGAAAGGTTTCACTCTGTGAAATGAATGCACACTTTACAAAGTGGTTTCTCAGATAGCTTCCTTCTACTTTTTATCCTGAGATATTCGCTTTTTTTGCCATTGGCTCCCAAATGTCCATTCGCAGAATGGACAAAAGCAGTGTTTCTAAACTGCCAAATCAAAAGAATAATTTATCTCTGTGAGATGAATGCACTCACCACAAAGTAGTTTCTCAGAAAACTTCTTTGTAGTTTTTATCTGAACATATTTTCTTTTTCACCTTAGGCATCAATGTGCTCCCAAATATCCTTCCATGGATTCCACAAAAACAGTGTTTCCAAAATGTTGAAGGAAAAGGAAATTTTCACTCCATGAGATGAATTCACAGTTCACAAAGCAGTTATACAAATAGCTTCCTTCTACTTTTTATCCTGAGATATTCCGTTTTTCGCCATTGGCCTCAACAAGTTCCCAAATATGCATTCACAGAATGGACAAAAACGGTGTTTCCAAACTGCTGAATCAAAAGAAAAGTTTATATCTGTGACATGAATGCACACATCACAAAGCAGTTTCTCAGAAAGCTTCTTTGTAGTTTTTATCTGAAGTTACTTTCTTTCACACCTTAGGTCTCAATGCACTCCCAAATATGCTTCCATGGATTCCACAAAAAAAAAGTGTTTCCAAAATGCTGAAGGAAAAGAAAGTTTTCACTCTGCGAGATGAATTCACACATCACAAAGTGGTTTCACAGATAGTGTCTTCCTAGTTTTTATCCTGGGATGTTCACTTTTTCATCTTTGGCCTCAATGAGCTCCCAAAGGTCCTTTTGCAGAAAGGACAAAAACAATGTTACCAAACTGTTGAATCAAAAGAAAGATTTAAATCTGTGAGATGAATGCATACGTCACAAATCAGTTTCTCAGAAATCTTCTTTCTAGTTTTAATCTGAAGATATTTTGTTTTTCACAACACGCCTCAATGTGTTTCCAAATATCTCTTCATAGAGTCTACAAAAACAGTGTTTCCAAATAGCTGAATACAAAATAGGTTTAACTCTGCAAGATGAGTGCACACATCACCAACTGATTTCTCAGAAAGCTTCCTTCTCGTTTTTATCGTGAGATATTCACTATTTCTCCATTTGCCTCAATGAGTTCTCTAATATTCATGTGCAGAATGGACAGAAACAGTTTTTCCCAATTGCTGAATCAAAACAAAGGTTTAACGCTGTCAGATGAAGGCCCACATTCCACAGCAGTTTCTCAGAAACATTCTTTCTAGTGTTAATTTGAAGATATTTCCTTTATCATCATAGGCCTCAATCTGCTCCCAAATATCCCTTCACAGATTCTACAAAAACAGTGTTTCCAAACTGCTGAATTAAAAAAAAAATGTTTAACTTTGAGAGATGAATGCAGACATCACAAAGCAGTTTCTCAGATAGCTGCCTTCTAGTATTTATCCTGGGATATTCGCTTTTTTGCCTTTGATCTCAATGAGCTCCCAAATGTCCTTTCGCAGAATGGACAGAAACAATGTTTCCAAACTGCTGAATCAAAAGAAAGGTGTAACTCTGTGAGATGAATGCACACATCACAAAGCAGTTTATCAGAAAGCTTCTTTCTAGTATTTATCTGGAGTTATTTTCTTTTTCACCACAGCCCTCAATGCACTCAAAATATACTTTCACAGATTGTACAAAAATAGTGTTTCCAAACCACTGAGTGAAAAGAAAGGTTTAACTCTGTGACATGAAAGCACACATCATAGAACATTTTCTCAGATAGCTCCCTTCTAGTTTTTATCCTGAGATATTTGACTCTTTGGCCTCAATGAGCTTCCAAATATCCTTTCACTAAATGAACTAAAACAGTGTTTCCAAAGAGCTGAACCAAAAGAAAGCTTTAACTCTGTGAGACTAATGCCCACATCACAAAGCAGTTTCACAGAGAGCTTTCTTCTAATTTTTATCCTGAGATATTCCATTTTTTGCCATTGGTGAGCTCCTTTGTGTCCATTAGCAGAATGGGTAAAAAGAATGGTTTGAGCTGAGACAATGGGGTTTTCTAAATATACAATCATGTCATCTGCAAACAGGGACAATTTGACTTCTTCTTTTCCTAACTGAATGCCCTTTATTTCTTTCTCTTGCCTGATTGCCCTAGCCAGAACTTCCAACACTATGTTGAATAAGAGTGGTGAGAGAGGGCATCCCCGTCTTGTGCCAGTTTTCAAAGGGAATTTTTCCAGTTTTTGCCCATTCAGTATGATATTAGCTGTGGGTCTGTCATAATCTCCTTAAGCTGATAAGCAACTTCAGCAAAGTCTCAGGATACAAAATTAATGTGCAAAAGTCACAAGAATTCTCATACACCAGTAACAGACAAACAGAGAGCCAAATCATGAATGAACTTCCATTCACAATTGCTTCAAAGAGAATAAAATACCTAGGAATCCAACTTACAAGGGATGTAAAGGACCTCTTCAAGGACAACTACAAACCACTGCTCAGTGAAATAAAAGAGGACACAAAGAAATGGAAGAACATACCATGCTCATGGATAAGAAGAATCAATATCGTGAAAATGGCCATACTGCCCAAGGTTTTTATAGACTCAATGCCATCCCCATCAAGCTACCAATGAGTTTCTTCACAGAACTGGAAAAAACTGCTTTAAAGTTCATATGGAAGCAAAAAAGAGCCCGCATTGCCAAGACAATCCTAAGTCAAAAGGACAAAGCTGGAGGCATCAGGCTACCTGACTTCAAACTATACTACAAGGCTACAGTAACCAAAACAGCATGGTACTGGTACCAAAACAGAGCTATAGACCAATGGAACAGAACAGAGTCCTCAGAAATAATGCCACACATCTACAGCCATCTGATCTTTGACAAACCTGAGAGAAACAAGAAATTGGGAAAGGATTCCCTATTTAATAAATGGTGCTGGGAAAATTGGCTAGCCATAAGTAGAAAGCTGAAACTGGATCCTTTCCTTACCCCTTATACGAAGATTAATTCAAGATGGATTAGAGACTTAAATGTTAGATCTAATACCATAAAAACCCTAGAAGAAAACCTAGATAGTACCATTCAGGACATAGGCATGGGCAAGGACTTCATGTCTAAAACACCAAAAGCAACGGTAGCAAAAGCCAAAATTGACAAATGGGATCTAATTAAACTAAAGAGCTTCTGCACAGCAAAAGAAACTACCATCAGAGTGAACAGGCAACCTACAGAATGGGAGAAAATTTTTGCCATCTACTCATCTGACAAAGGGCTAATATCCAGAATCTACAAAGAACTCAAACAAATATACAAGAAAAAAACAAACAACCCCATCAAAAAGTGGGCAAAGGATATGAACAGACATTTCTCAAAAGAAGACATTCATACAGCCAACAGACACATGAAAAAATGCTCATCATCACTCGCCATCAGAGAAATGCAAATCAAAACCACAATGAGATACCGTCTCACACCAGTTAGAATGGCAATCATTAAGAAGTCAGGAAACAACAGCTGCTGGAGAGGATGTGGAGGAATAGGAACACTTTTACACTGCTGGTGGGATTGTAAACTAGTCAACCATTATGGAAAACAGTATGGCAATTCCTCAAGGATCTAGAACTAGATGTACCATATGACCCAGCCATCCCACCACTGGGTATATACCCAAAGGATTATAAATTATTCTACTACAAAGACACATGCACACGTGTGTTTATTGCAGCACTATTCACAATAGCAAAGTCTTGGAATCAACCCAAATGTCCATCAGTAACAGACTGGATTAAGAAAATGTGGCACATATACACCATGGAATACTATGCAGCCATAAAAAAAGGATGAGTTTGCGTCCTTTGTAGGGACATGGATGCAGCTGCAAACCGTCATTTCTAGCAAACTATCACAAGAACAGAAAACCAAATACCGCATGTTCTCACTCATAGGTGGGAACTGAACAATGACATCACTTGGACTCGGGAAGGGGAACATCACACACTGGGGCCTATCATGGGGAGGGGGGAGGGGGGAGGGATTGCATTGGAGAGTTATATATGATATAAATGATGAATTGATGGGTGCTGACGAGTTGATGGGTGCAGCACACCAACATGGCACAAGTATACATATGTAACACACCTGCAGGTTATGCACATGTACCCTAGAACTTAAAGTATAATAATAAAAAAAAAGAACGGTTTGATACTGTGGAATCAAAAGAAAGGTTTACCTCTGTGAGATGAATGCACATATCACAAAGCAGCATCTCAGAAAGCTTCTTTGTAGTTTTTTTTCTGAAGATATTTTCTTTTTCATCATAGGCCTCAATGCAATCCCAAATATACCTTAGCAGATTTTACAGAAACGGTCGTTCCAAAAAGCTGAATGCAAAGAAAGGTTTACCTCTGTGAGATGATTGCACACATAACAAAGCAGCTTCTCAGACAGCTTACTTCTAGTTTTTTTCATGAGATATTCACTTTTTGGCCATTTGTCTCAATGAGCTCTCTAATATTCATATGCAGAATGGACATAAAGAGTGTTTCCAAATTGTTGAATCAAAAGAAACTTTTAACTCTGTGAGATGAATGCGCACATCACAAAGCGGTTTCTCAGATAGCTTTGTTCTCAGATAACTTTTTATCCTGGGATACTCGATTTTTTGCCATGGTCTCAATGAGCTCCCAAATGTCCATTTGCAGAATGGAAAAAACCTGTGTTTCCAAACTGTTGAATAAAAAGATAGTTTTATCTCTGTGAGATGAATGCACACATCACAAACTGTTTTCTCAGAAAAATTCTTTCTAGTTTTTATCTGAGGTTGTATTCTTTTTCACTGTAGGCCTCCATGTGCTCCCAAATATCCCCTCACAGATTCTACAAACACAGTCTTTCCAAACTGCTGAATGAAAAGAAAGTTTTAACTCTGAGAGATGAAGGCACTCATTAAAAAGCAGTTTCTCAGATGGCTTCTTTGTAGTTTTTATGCTTTGATATTTGTTTATTCGCTATTGGCCTAAGTGAGCTCCAAAATATCCATTCACAGAATGGACAAAAACAGTTTTTCCAAATTACTGAATTAAAAGAAAGGTTTAACCCTGTGAGAGGAATGCCTACATCAAAAAAATGCCTGCAAAAAAAGAAAAAGCTCAGAAAGCTTCTTTCTCGTTTTTATCTGAAGATATTTTCTTTCCACCACAGTTGTCAATGCACACCCAAATATCCCTTCACAGGTTCTACAAAAACAGTGTTGTCAAATCCCTGAATGAAAAGAGAGGTTTAAATCTGCGACCTGAATGCACACATCAAAAGGTGGTTTCACAGATAGCTTCCTTCTGGTTTTATCCTGAAATATTCAATTTTTTGCCATTGCACTCAATGAGCTCCCAAATGTCCTTTCGCAAAATGGACTAAAGCAGTGTTTCCAAACAGTTGAATCAAAAGAAAGGTGTAACTCTGTGAGATGAATGCCCACATCACAAAGCAGTTTCTCAAAAAGCTTCTTTTTGCTTTCTATGTGAAGATATTTTCTTTTTCACCACAGACCTCAATTTGCAAACAAATATCCCTTCGCAGACTCTACAAAAACAGTGTTTCCACACTGCTTTGTGAAAGAAATGTTAAGTCTGTGAGATGAATGCCCACATCACAAAGCGGTTTGACAGATACCTTCCTTCTAGTTTTTATCCTGGGATATTCGCTATTTCACCATTGGCCTCAATGAGCTCCCAAATGTCCAAACACGGAATAGACAAAAACACGGTTTAGAAACTGCTGAATCAAAGGGAAGGTTTTACTCTGTGAGATGAATGCATCCATCACAAAGCATTTTCTCAAAAAGCTTCTTTCTTGTTTCTATCTGAAGATATTTTCTTTGTCATGATAGACCTCAGTGGACTCCCAAATATCACTTTGCAGATTGTACAAGAACTGTATTTCTAAATAGGTGAATGAAAAGAAAGGTTTAACTCTGTGAGTGTAATACAAAAATCATAAAATGGTTTTTCAGATTGCTTCCTTCTATTTTTTACCATGGAATATTCTATTTTTTGCCATTTGCCTATATGAGCTCCCAAATGTCCATTCATAGAATGAATAAAAACGGTGTTTCAAAACTGCTGCCTCAAAAGAAAACTTTAACTCCGTGAGATGAATGAATACATCACAAAGCAGTTTCTCAGAAAGGTTCTTTCTAGTTTTTACCTGAGGATATTTTCTTTTTCACCATAGGCCTCAATGTGCTCCCAAATATACCTTCACAGATACTACAAAAACAGTATTTCCCAGATGCTGAATGAAAGTAAAGATTTATGTCTGTAAGATGAATGGACACATCACAAAGCATTTCCTCTGAGAAATCCTTCTATTTTTCATCCTTGTATATTCAATTTTCCATCATCGGCCTCAATGAGCTCCCAAATGTCCATTCCCAGAATAGACAAAAACAGTGTTTTCAAAGAGCTGAATAAAAAGAAATATTTAAGTCTGTGGGATGAATGCACACATCACAAAGAAGTTTCACACATAGCTTCTTTCTAGTTTTTATCTGGGGATATTCAATTTTTCTTCATAGGCCCCAATGGGCTTCCAAATGACCCTTTGAAGATTCTACAAAAATGGTGTTTGCAACCTGATGAATCAGTAGAAAGGTGTAACATTGTGAGATGGATCCACACATCACAAAACGCTTTCACAGATAGCTGCTTTCTAGTTTTTGTCTGGGGATTTTTGGTTTTTCTTCCTAGGACACAATGGACTTCAAAATGTTCCTTCTCAGGCACTATAAAAAGAGTGTTTCCAACCTGTTGAATCACAAGAAAGTTTTAACTCTGTGAGGTGAATCCACATATTACCAAGCCGTTCCACAGATTGCTTCCTTCTAGCTTTTATCTGGATATATTTGTTTTTTTCCCATAAGCCTCAATGCCTCCGAAATGTCTTTTTGCAGATTCTACAAAAAGTGTTTCCAATCTGCTGAATCAAGAGAAAAGTGTTACTCTGTGAGATGAATCCACACATCACAAAGCAGTTTCACAGATAGCTTCTTTCTAGTTTCTATCTGTGTATATTGTTTTCTCCATAGGCCCCAATGGGTTCCCAAATGTCCCTTCACAGATTCTACAAAAAGACGATTCCCAACCTGCTGAATCAGAAGAAAGGTTTATGTCTGTGAAATGAATCCACTCACTTGAAAGCAGTTTCAGAGATAGCTTCTTTCTAGTTTTTATCTGGAGATATTAGGATTTTTCTATAAGCCTTAGTGGGCTCCCAAATGTCTTTTCACAGATTCTAAAAAAAAGTAACTGCAACCTGCTGAATCAAAAGAAAGGTTTAACTCTGAAATGTTCTAGCTTGTATCTGGATGCATTCAGTTTTTACCCATAAGCCTCAATGCTGCCAAAATGTCTTTTTGCAGATTCTACAAAAAGAGTATTTCCAAGCTTGTGAATCAAGAGAAAGGATTTACTCTGTGAGATGAATCCACACATCACAAAGCAGTTTCACAAGTACCTTCTTTCCAGTATTTATATGAAGATATTCAGTTTCTTTTTCATAGGCATCAAAATGTCCCTTCACAGATACTGCAAAAATAGTGTTTCCTACCGGCTGAATAAAATATAGGTTCAACACTATGAGATGAAACCACACATAACAAAGCAGTATCACAGAGAGATTCTTTCTAGTTTTTGTCTGGATATATTTGGTTTTATCCGGTAAGCCTCAATGGGCTCCAAAAAGTCCCTTCACAGATTCTAAAAAAAGAATATTTCCAACCTGATGAATCTAAAGAAAGATTAACTCTGTGAGATGAATCCACACATCTCAAAGTCATTTCACAGACTGCTTTTATCTGGGCATATTGCGTGTTTCTCCATAGGCCTTAATGGGCTGCCAATTGCTCCTATGCAGCTTCTAAAAAAAAGTTGTTACAACCTGCTGAACAAAAAAGAAATAGTTAACTCTGTGAGATGAATCTACACATCACCAAGTGGTTTCTCAGATAGCTTCTTTCTAGTTTTTATCTGAAGATAATTGGTTTTCCCCATAGGGTCAATGGGGTCTTAAATGTCCCTTCACAGATCCTACAAAAAAAGTGGTCCTAACATGCTGAGGGAAAACAAGGGTTTAATTCTGTGAGGTGAATCTACAAATGACCAAACAGTTTCACAGATGGCTTCTTTCTAGCTTTTGTCTGAAAATATTCAGTTTTTCCCATAGGACTCAATGTGTTTTCAAATGTTTCTTCATAGACAATATAGAAGAAGTGTTCTTACCTGGTGAATAAAAAGAAAAGTTTGTCTCTGGGAGAAGAATCCACACATCCCCATGCAGTTTCACAGAAAGCTTCTTTCTAGTTTTTATCTGGGGATATTTGCTTTTTCCCCAAAGGCCTTAATGGGCTCTCAAATGTCCCTCTGCAGATTTGACAAAAAGAGTCTTGCCACCTGCTGAGTACAAAGAAAGGGTTAACTCTGTGAAATGAATCCACACATCCCCAAGTAGCTTCACAGACAGCTTCTTTCTAGTTTTTTCTTGGGATATTCGGTTTTTCCTTAGAAGCCTCAATGTGCTCCCAAATGTCCCTTTGCAGATTCTCCAAAAAAAATTTCCAACCTGCTGAAAGAAAAGAAATGTTTAACTCCGTGAGATGAATCACAAACCAGTTTCACAGATAGCTTTAATCTAGGTTTTATCTTGAGATATTCTGTTTTTCCCAAAAGACTTCAATAAGATCTCAAATGTCCTATGCAAATTCTACAAAAAAAGTGTTTTTAACCTGCTGAATCAAAGAAAAATTTTAATTCTGTGAGTTGAGACCACATATCTCAAAGCAGTTTCACAGATAGATTCTTTCTAGGTTTTATAAGGGGATAAAACATTTTTCCTCATAGGCCCCAATGGGCTACCACATGTCCCTTTGCAGATTCTTCAGAAAGAGTGTTTCCAATCTGCTGAATTAAAAGAAGGGTTTAATTCTGTGAGACAAATCCACACATCAAGCAGTTTAGCAGACAGGTTTTTGTAGTGTTTATCTGGGGATATTCGAATTGTTTTCCACGGGCCTTAATGGTTCCCAAATGTCCTTGCCCAGATTCTACAAAAAGATTTTTTTTCAAATTGCTGAATCGTAAGAAAGGTTTACCTATGAGAGATAAATCCAGACATCACAAAGGAGTTTCACAGATAGCTTCTTTCTTGTTTTAATCCGAAGATATTTGGATTTACCCCATAATAATCAATGGGTTCCCAAAGGGCCCTTGGCGGACTCTACAAAATGAAGTGTTTCCAACCCTGCTGAATCAAAAGAAACTTTTATGTCTGTGAGATAAATTCCCTCATCATGAAGCAGTTTCACAGATAGGTCCTTCCTAGTTTTTATCTGGGGATATTTGGTTTTTCTCCAAAGGCATCAATGGGCTCCCAAATGTACCCTCTCAGATTCTACAAAAAAGTGATTCCAATCTGCTGAATCAAAAGAAAGGTTCAACTCTGTGAGATCAATCCAGATATCACAAAGCAGTTACACGGATAGCTTCTTTCTAATTTTTCTGTGAGGATATCGTTTTTTTCCACATATGCCTCAATGGGCTCCAAAATGTACCGTTTTGGATTCCACAAAAAGACAGCTTCTTTCTTGTTTTCATCTGGGGATACTGATTTTTTCCTATAGTCCTCAATGGGCTCCTAAATGTCCCTTCATTGATGCTTCCAAAATAGTGTTTTCAACCTGCTGAATCAAAAGAAAGGTTTACCTCAGTTAAATGAATTCACATGCCACCACACAGTTTCATTGATAGCTTCTTTGTAGTTTTCTTCTGGTGATTTTTTATTTTTCCCCATAGGTTTCAATGGGCTCCCAAATATCCTTTTGCAGATTCTAAAATAAAGAGTATTTTCAACGTGCTGAATCAAAAGAAAGCTGTAACCCTGTGAGATGAATCCAAAAATCACATAGCAGTTTAACAGGTAGCTTTTTTCTAGTTTTTATGAGGGATATTTGGCTTTACCACTTAGGCACCAGCGAGCTCCCAAATGTTCCTTCACAGATTCTACAAAAAGAGTGATTCCAACCTGATAGTGAAAAGAAAGGTTTAACTCTGTGGGATACATCCACATATCACCAAACCATTTCATAGATAGCTTCTTTTTTAGTTTTTATCTGCGGATATTCAGTTTTTATCCATAGGCCCCAATGGGTCTCAATGGCCTCCCAAATGTCCCATCACAGATTCCATGAAAATAGTGTTTTCAATCTGCTGAATCAACAGAAAGTTTTAAATCTGTGAGAAGAATCCACACATCACCAAGTAGTTTCACAGATAGCTTCATTCTAGTTTTTATCTGGGGATAGTCTGTTTATCCCTTAGTCCTCAAAGGGCTTCAAAATATGTTGTTGCAGATTCTACAAAAAAGAGTGCTTCCAACCTCCTTAAGCAAAAGAAAGCTTAAACTCGGTGAGTGGAATGCACACATCCCCAATAGTTTCACATATAGCTTCTTTCTAGTTTTTATTTGGGGATGTTCGGTTTTTCCTCGTAGGACTCAGGGCTCAAAAATATCCCTTTGCAGATTCTACCAAAATAGTGTTTTCAACCTTCTGATCAAAATAAATGTTTAACTCTGTGAGATGAATCCACACAAAACCAAGCAGTTTCACACATAGTTTCTTTCTAGTTTTTATGTGGGGATATTCTGTCTCTTTCCCTGGCCCTCAAAGGGCTCCTAAACGTCCTTTTGCAGATTATACAAAAAAAAGTGTTTCCAACCTACTGAGTCAAAAGAGTGGTTTAGCTCTGTGCGATACATCCCACATCACCAAGCAGTTTCACAGATAGCTTCTTTATAGTCTTTATCTGGGGATATTTCCTTTTGACCCATAGGCCCAAATGGGCTCCAAAATGTCCCTTGGCAGGTTCTACAAAAAAGAGTGTTTCCATCCTGCTGAATTGAAAGAAATGTTTATCTTGGTGAGATGAATCTACACATCACCAAGCAGTTTCACAGATAGCTTCTTTCTAGTTTTCATCTGGGGATATTTGGTATTTCCCATTAGGCCTCTGTGGGATCAAATATGTCTTTTTGCAGATTCTACAAAAAAAGTGTCTCCAACCTGCTGAATCAAAAGAAAAGTGTAATACTGTGTCATGAATTCACACATCACAAAGAAGTTTCGCAGATTGTTTCTTTCTAGTTTTTATCTGGGAATACTCGATTTTCCCCATAGGCCCCAAAGGGTTCCCAAATGACCCTTCACAGATACAACAAAAAGAATGTTTCCAACCTGCTGAAGCAAAAGAAAGGGTTTAACTCTGTGGGATGAATCCAGACATCAGAAAGCACTTTTACAGATACCTTATTTCTAGTTTTTATCTGGTGTTATTCGGTTTTTCCCATAGACTTTAATGTGCTCCCAAATGTCTTTCTGCATATTGTATTAAAAAGAGTGTTTCCAACCTAGTGCATCAAAAGAAAGGTTTAACTCTGTGAGGTAAATCCACACATCACGAGTCAGTTTTACAGATAGCTTCTTTCTGGCATTTATTTGGGGATATTTGTTTTTTCCCAATTGGCAACAATGGGCTTCAAATGTCCCTTTGCAGATTCTACCAAAAAAGTGTTCCCAACCAGCTGAATCAAAAGAAAGGTTTAACACTGTAAGATGAATGCCGACATCACAAAGCAGTTTCCAGGATAGCTGTTTTCTAGTTTTTATCTGGGGATATACTGTTTTTCCTATAGGCATCAATGGGCTCCAAAATGTCTCTTCACAGATTTTACAAAAAGACTGCTTCCAACCTGGTTAATCAAAATAAAGGTTTATCTCTGGGACATAAATGCACACATCACCAAGCAGTTTAAATGATAGTTTCTTTCTAGTTTTTATCTGGGGATATTCTGTTTTTCCCCATTAGTCACAATAAGCTCCAAAATGTCCCTTTTCAGATTCTACAAGAAGAGTGTTTCCAACCTGCTGAATCAAAGAGAAGGTGTCACTCTGTGAGATGAATCTGCACATCCTGAAGCTGCTTCATAAATACTTTCTTTCTTTTTTTTATGTGGGGATATTTGCTTCATCCCCATAGGGCTCCATCAACTCCCAAATGTCCCTTTGCAGATTCCACAAAAAGAGTGGTTCCAACCTGCTGAATAAAAAGAAATGTTTACTTCTGTGAGATGAAGCCACACATCACAGAGCAGTTTCACAGATAGCTTCTTTCTAGTTTGTATCTGAGATATTTTTTTGTCCATACACCACAATGGGCTCCAAAATGTCCTTTCACATATACTACAAAAAGACTGTTTCCCACCTGTTGAATAAATACAGTGGTTTAACTCCATGAGATGAATCCATGTATCACCAAGTTGTTTCACAAAGAGCTTCCTGCTAGTTTTTATCTGGGAATATTCTGTTTCTCCCCATAGGAATAAATTGGCTCCCACATGTCCTTTTGCCGATTCTACAAAAAGAGTGTTTCCAACTCGCTAAATAAAGAGATAATATTAACTCTCTGAGATGACTCCACATATAGCTAAGCAGTTGCACACAATGCTACTTTCTAGTTTTCACCTAGGGATATTTGATTTCACCCCATAGACCAAAATGG
Source organism: Rhinopithecus roxellana (assembly GCF_007565055.1). Classification (NCBI taxonomy): domain Eukaryota; kingdom Metazoa; phylum Chordata; class Mammalia; order Primates; family Cercopithecidae; genus Rhinopithecus; species Rhinopithecus roxellana. The sequence continues at coordinate 55,119,617 of NC_044555.1, read as the reverse complement.
GCTCCCAAATGTCTCTTCAGAGATTCTGCAAAAATAGTGTTTCCAACCTGCTGAATCAAAAAAAGTTTTAACTCTATGAGATGAATCCATACATCAACAAGCCACTTCACAGAAAGCTTCTTTTCAGTTTTTATCTGGGGATATTCTCTTATTCCCCTTAGGTCTCAATGTGCCCCTAAATGTCCATTCAAAGATTCTCCAAAAACGTGTTTTTAACCTGCAAAATCAAAACATAGTTTTAATTCTTTGAGATGAATGCACACATCACAAAACACTTTCACAGATAGTTCTTTTTGTATTTGTCTGGGGGTATTTTGTTTTTCCCCTAGGCCTCAATGGGTTCCCAAGTGTTTCTCTGCAGATTCTACAAAAAGAGAGTTTCCAACCCGGTGAATCAAAATAAATGTTTATCTCTGTAAGACGAATCCACAGAACACAAAGCAGTTTCACAAATAGCTTCTTTTTACATTTCATCTGAAGATACTATCTTTTCTACCACAGGCATCAGTGGGCTTTAGAATATCCCTTCAGATTCTATGAAAAGAGTGCTTCCAACCTGCTGAATCAAAGCAAAGGTTTTACTCTTTTCGATGAATTCACACATCACAAAGCAGTTTCACAGATTGTTTCTTTCTAGTTTTTATGTGGGAATATTCAGTATTTCCCCATTTGTGACAATGGGCTCCCAACTGTCCCTTTGCAGATTCTACAAAGCGAGCATTTCCAATTGGTTGAATCAAAAGAAAGGTTTAACTCTGTGGATGAATCCACTCGTCACCAACCAGTTTCACAGATAGCTTATTTCTAGTTTTCATTCATGGAAATTATGTCTTGCCCCATAGGCATCAATGGACTCCCAAATATCCCTTTGCAGATTTACAAAAAGAATGTTTCCAACCTGCTGATCAAAATAAATGTTTAATCTTATGAGATTAATCCACACATCACAAAACCGTTTCACAGATAGATTCTTTCCAGTTTTTATGTGAGGATAGTCCATTTTCCCCCTTACACCTTAATGGGCCCCCAAATGTTTCTTTTCAGATACTAGAAAAAGAGTTTTTCCATCCTGTAGAGTCAAAAGAAATATTTAACACTGTAAGATGAATCCACACATCACAAAGCAGTTTCAGAGATAGATTCTTTCTAATTTTTATCTGGGAATATTCGGTTTTTCACCATAGGCCACTGTGGGCTCCAAATTTCCCTTCAAGACTCTATAAAAGGAGTGTTTCCAACCCACTGAGTCACAGGAAATTTTTTTAAAATGTGCAGTCCCTATGCAGATTCTACAAAAAGAGTGTTTTTAATCTGCTGAATCAAAGGAAAAGTTTGATTCTGTGAGTTGAATCCCCACGTCTTAAAGCAGTTTCACACATAGTTTCTTTCTAGTTTTTACCTGGAAATATTAGGTTTCTCCTTATAGGCCTCAATGCAATCCCAAACGTCCCTTCACAGATTCTACAAAAAAAGTGCTTCCAACGTTGCTGATTCAAAAGTAAGATTTACTTCTGTGAGATAAATCTACCCATCACCACGCAGTTTCACAGATAGTTTCTTTCTATTTTTTATCTAAGGATATTTGGTTTTCCCCTTAGGCTTTGGTAGGTTCTTAAATGTCCCTTCACAGATTCTAAAACAAGAGTGTCTCCACCTGCTGAATCAATAGAAAGTTTGTTTCCATAGGCCTCAGTTGGTTCCCAAATGTTACTTTGGAGATTCTACAAATATAGTGCTTCCAACCTGTTGAATCAAAGGAAAGTTTTACCTCTGTGAGATGAATCAACACATCACCAAGCACTTTCACAGATAGTTTCTTTCTAGCTTTTATCTGGGGATATTTGTTTTTTTCTCCATAGGCTTCCACAAGCTCCAAAATATCGCTTCGCAGATTCTACAAAAACTATTTCCAACCTGTTGAGTCAAAGGAAAACTTTAGCCCTGTGAGTTGAATCCACATATCTCAAAGCAGTTTCACATATAGCTTCTATCTAGGTTTTATAAGGGAATATTAAGTTTTTCCTCATGGGCCTCAATAGGCTCACACATGTCCCTTTGGAGATTCTTCAAATACACTGTTTCCAACCTGTTGAATGAAAAGAAAACTTTAACCCTGTGAGTTGAATCCACACATCTCAAAGCAGTTTCACAGATAGCTTCTTTCTAGGTTTTATAAAAGGAAATTAGGTTTTCCTCATAGGCCTCAATGGGCTCTGATATGTCCCTTCACAGATTATACAAAAACAGTGCTTCCAACCTGCTGAAATAAAAGAAATATTTATCTCTGTGATATGAATCCACTCATCATGAAGAAGTTTCACAAATAGGTCTTTTTTAGTTTTTTTCTGGGGATGTTTGGTTTTTCTCCAAAGGCCTCAATGAGCTCCCAAATGAACCCTTGCAGATACCACAAAGAAAGTGATCCCAATCTGCTGAATCAAAAGAAAATTTCAACTCTGTGAGATCAATCCACACATCACAAAGTATATACACAGAAACTTTCTAGTTTTTCTGTGAGGATATTCATTTCTTCCCCATATGTTTCAATAGGCTCTAAAATGTACCTTCTCAGATTCTACAAAAAGAGTGTTTTCAACATGCTGAATCAAAAGAAAGGTTTATCTCTGTGAGTTGAATCCACACATCACAGAGCAGTTTCACAGATAGCTTCTTTTTAGTTTTTACCTCGTGATATTCTATTTTTCTTCATAGGCCTCAGTGGGCTACAAAATGTCCCTTCACAAATAGTACAAAGAGAGTGTTGCCAACCTGCTAAATCAAAATAAGGTTTAACTATGTGAGATGGATCCATACATTACAAAGGAGTTTTACAGGTATATTATTTCTGGTTTTATCTGGGGATACCTGGTTTTTCCCTATAGGCCTCAATGGGCTCTCAAATGTCCCTTCACAGATACTTCAAAAAGAGTGTTTACAACCTGTTGAATCTGAAGAAAGGATTACCTTTGTGAGATGAATCCAAACATAACCAAGCAGTTTCACAGATAACTTCTTTCTAGTTTTTATCTGGGGATTTTCAGTTTTGCCCCATAGGCCTCAGTGGACTCCCAAATCTCCTTTTGTAGATTCTACAAAAAGAGTGCTTCAAACATGCTGAATCAAAAGAAAGTTTTAGCTCTGAGAGATGAATCCAAACATCTCAAAGCAGTTTCACAGACAGCTTCTTTCTAGACTTTTATCTGAGAATCGTCTGTTTTTTTGTTTTTGTTTTTTTTGTTGTTGTTGTTTGTTTATTGAGAGAGTCTCACTCTGTGGCCCAGGCTGGAGGGCAGTGGCGCTATCTCAGCTCACTGCAAGCTCTGCCTCCTGGGTTCATGCCATTCTCCTGACTCAGCCTCCTGAGTAGCTGGGACTGCAGGCACTCACCACCAAGACCAGCTAATTTTTTGTATTTTTAGTAGAGACAGGGTTTCCCTGTGTTAACCAGGATGGTCTCAATCTCCTGACCTCATGATCCACCTACCTCAGCCCCCAAAAGTGCTGGGATTACAGACATGAGCCAACGTGCCTGAGCAGGATATTCAGTTCTCTTCCATAGGCATCAATTGGGTCACAGATATCCCTTCACAGATTCTACAAAAAAAGTGTTTCAAACTTGCTGAATGAAAAGAAAGGTTAAACTCTGTGAGAGGAATCCACACATCACCACGCAGTTTCACAGATAACTTATTTCTAGTTCTTAACTAGGGATATAGGGTTTTTCCACATAGGCCTTAATGGGCTCCAAAATTTCCCTTCAAAGATTCTACAAAAGAATGTTTACAACCTGCTGAATCAAAAGAAACAATTAACTGTGTGAGATGAATCCAGATATCACCAGGAAATTTGAAATTTAGCTTTTTTCAATTTTTTATCTGGGGATATTCATTTCTCCCCTTAGGCCTCAATAAGCTCTGAAATTCCCCTTCACAAATTCTACAAAAGCATGTGTCTGCAACCTACTGAATTGAAAGAAACTTTTAACTTTGTGAGTTGAATCAACCTATCACCAAGCAGTTTCACAGGTAGTTTCTTCCTAGTTTTTATCTGCAAATATTCTTTCTTCCTCATAGGCCTCAATGGGCTCCCAAGTGTCCCTTCTCAGAGTCTATGAAAAGAGTGTTTTTAACCTGCTGAATCAAAAGAAATCTTTTACTCTGTGAGTTGAATCAACACATCACCAAGCTGTTTCACACAGAGCTTCTTAACAGTTTTCATCTGCAGATATTCCCTTTTAGTGAATATGCCTCAATGGGTTCCTGAATGTCCTGTCACAAATTCAACAAAAGTAGTGTTTTCAACCTGCTGAATCAACAGAAAGTTTTAGCTCTGTGAAATGAATCCACATATCACCAAGGAGTTTCACAGATAACTTCTTTCTAGCTTTTATCTGAAGATAATCTGTTTTTTCCCTTAGTTCTCAATGGGCTTAAAAATATTCCTCTGTAGGTTCTACAAAAGAGTATTTCAAACCCTCTTAATCAAAAGAAAGTTTAAACTCAGTGAGTGGAATGCACACCTCACCAAGTAGACTCACACATAGCTTCTTTCTAGTGTTTATTTGGGGATATTTAGTTTTTCCTCACAAGACTCAAAGGGATAAAAAATGTCCCTTTGCAGATTCTACCAAAAGAGTATTTCCAAACTTCTGATCAAAAGAAATGTTTAACTCTGTAAGATGAATCCACACATAATAAGCAGTTTCACAGATTGCTTCTTCCTTGTTATTATGTGGGGAAATTCAGTTTCAGTTTCTTCCCATAAGCCTCAAAGTCTCCAAAATGTCCCTACGCAGAGTATACAAAACAAAAAGTGTTTCCAGCATGCTGAGGCAAAGGAAAGGTTTAACTCTGTGAGACACATTCACACATTACCAAGCAGCTTCACAGATAGCTTCTTTCTAGTTTTTGTCTGGGGATATTTGCTTTTTACCCATAGGCCCCAATGGTCTCTGAAGTGTGCCTTCACAGGTTCTACAAAAAGAGTGTTTCCTTCCTGCTGAATTGAAAGAAAGGTTTATGTCGGTGAGAAGAATCTACACATCACCAAACAGTTTCAGAGATAGATTCGTTCTAGTTTTTATCTGGGTATATTCTGTTTTACCCCATAGGCTTCAAAGGGCTCAAAATGTCCGTTTTCAGATTCTACAAAAAGAGCATTTACAACCTGTTGAATCAAAAGAAAGGTGTAACTCTGTGAGATAAATTCACACATCACCAAGCATTTCCATCTCTTGATTCTTTCCAGTTTTTATCTGAGAATATTGGATTTTTCCCCCCATAGTCCTCAAAGGACTCTGAAGTGTCCCTTCACGGATTCTACAAAAACAGTGTTTCCAATCTGCTGAACAAAACAAAAGTTTCAACTCTGTTAGATGAATCCACACATCACCAAGAAGTTTCACAGATAGCTTCTTTCTAGTTTTTACCTGTGGTTATTGGAATTTTCCCCATATGACTCAATGTGATCGCAAATGTTTCCTCACGCATACTACAAAAAGAGTGTTTCCAATCTGTTGAATCAAAAGAAAGGATTAATTGTGTGAAATGAATCCACACATAACAAAGCAGTTTCACTGCTAGCTTTTTTCTAGTTTTTATCTGGGGAAATTAGGTTTTCCCTTATCAGTCTCAATTGGCTCCCAAGTTCCCCTTTGCAGATTCTACCAAAAGAGTGTTTCCAACCTGCTGAATCAAACGAAAGGTTTATCTCTGTGAGATGAATCCACACTTCAGAAAGCATTTTCACAGCTAGCTTCTTTCTAGTTTTTATCTGTGGGTGTTCAGTATTTCTCCAACAGCCTCAACGGGCTTCCAAATATCCCTTTGCAGATTCTACAAAAACAGTGTTTCCAACCTGCTGTATCAAAAGAAAGGTGATTAAGTTACAAAACAAAAAGCAGTTTCACAAATATCTTCTTTCTAGTTTTATCTGGGGATATTCAGTTTTTCCCATAGTCCAAAATGGGCTCTCAAATGTCCCATTGCAGATTGTACGAAGAGCATTTCCAACCAGGTGAATCAAACAAAAGAACTCACTCTGTGAGACGATTCCTCCCATCACAAAGCCATCCCATCACAAAGCAATTTCATAGATCACTTCTTTCTAGTTTTTATGTGCAGATATTAGGTTTTATTCCATAGGCCACAATGAAGTCCCAAATGTCCTTTCACAGATTCTGCAAAAAGAGTGTTTCCAACCTGCTGAATTAAAGAAAAATTTTACCTCTGTGAGATCAATCCACACATCACCAAGCACTTTCACAGATAGCTTCTTTCTGGTTTTTATTGGGGAGTATTCAGTTTTTCTCTTTGGTCTCAATGTGCTCCCAAATATTCCTTGGCAAATTCTGCAAGAAGAGTGTTTTTAACCTGCTGAATCAAAAGAAGGGTTTACCTTTGTGAGATCAATCTTCACATGACAAAGCAGTTTCACAGATAGTTAGTAGATTCCATCTTGAAATATTCAGGTTTTCCCCATAGGCCTCAATGGTTTCCCAAAACTCCCTTCACAGATTCTACAAAAATAGGGTTTCTACCCTGCTGAATCAAAAGAAAGGTTTAACTCTGTGATGAATCCACACAACACAAAGCAGTCTCACATATACCTTCTTACTATTTTTTATCTGGGAATATTCCGTTTTTCCCCATGGGCCTGAAAACGTGCTCAAATGTCCCTTAGCAGGTTCAACAAAAAAGGGTTTCCAATCTGGTGAATGAAAAGAGAGGTTTAACTCTGTGAGATGAATCCACACATCACAAAGCAGTTTGACAGACAGCTTCTTTCTGGTTTTTATTTGGGGATATTCAATGTTTCCCATTGGCCTCAATGTGCTCCCAAATGTTCCATGGCAGATTCTGCAAGAAGAGTGTTTTTAACATGAATCAAAAGAAGGGTTTACCTTTGTGAATTGAATCCACATATCACAAAGCAGTTTCATAGATAGCTGATTTGTAGATTCTATCTGGAAATATTCACTTTTCTCAATAGGCCTCAATGGTTTCCCAAATGTCCCTTTGCAGATACTACATAAAGAGTGTTTCTACCTTGCTGAATCAAAAGAAAGTTTCAACTCTGTGTGATGAATCCACACAACACAAAGCAGTCTCACAAACACCTTCTTACTATTTTTTATCTGGGAATATTCGTTTCCTCCATGGACCTGAAAAGGCACTCAAATGTCACTTTGAAGTTTCTACAAAAAAGGGCTTTCAACCTGCTGAATCAAAAGAGAGGTTTAACTCTGTCAGAATAATCCACATATCACAAAGCAGTTTCACAGATAGCTTCTGCCTAATTTTTAATGTAAAGATATTCTGTGTTTTCCCATTGGCCCCAAAGGGCTCCAAAATGTCCCTTTGCAGATTCTGCAAAAAGAATACTTCCAACCTGCTGAGACAATAAAATATTTTAACTCTATGTGATGAATCTATGCAACACCAGGGAGTTTCACAGATAGTTTTTTTTTCTAGTTTTTATTTTGGGATATTTGGTTTTTCCCCATAGATCTCAATGGGCTTCCAAATGTTCCTTAGCAGATACTACAAACAGACGTTTTCCAACATGGTGAATCAAAAGATAGGTTTAACTCTGTGTAATGAATCCATACATCACCAAACAGTTTCACAGATAGCTTTTTAAAATTTGTATCTGAGGATGTTCTCTTCTTTTTGTGTATGACTCAGTCTACTCCCATATATTCCTTCGCAGATTCTAAGAAAAAGAGTGTTTCCAGCCTGCTGAATCAAAAGAAAGGTTTTACTCTTTCTTTTGAATTGAATGCCCCCATCACAAGGCAGTTTCACAGATAACATCTTTTTAGTTTTTATCTGGGCATATTTGCTTTTTCTTCATAGGCCTCAAGGGGTCTCAAAAGTCCCTTTGCAGATTCTGCAAAAAGAGTGCTTCCAAGTGGCTGAATCAAAAGCAAGTTTAACTCTGTGAGATGAATCGACACCTCACCAGGCATTTTCACGATAACTTCTTTTTAGTTTTCATCTGGGGATATTCAGTTTTTCCTCATAGGCATCACTGAGCTTTCAAATGACCCTTCACAGATTCTACAAAAAGAGTTTTTCCAAACTGCTGAATCAAAAGAAAGTTTTAACTCTGTTAGAGTATCCACATATCTCAAGGCAGTTTTACAAGTTGCTTCTTTCTAGTTTTTATCTGGAAATATTCAGTTTTACCAAATAGGTGATAATGGACTCCCAAATATCCTTTCACAGATTATACAAAAAGAGTGTTTCCAATCTGTTGAACTAAAAGAAAGTTTTACCTCGATGAGATCAATCCACACATCACCAGGCATTTTCACAGATATCTTCTTCCTAGTTTTTATCTAGGGATATTCGGATTTTCCCCAGAGACCTCAATGATTTCCCAAATGTCCCTTCAAAGATTCTACAAAAAGAGGGTTTCTATCCTGAAGAATCAAAAGTAAGTTTTTATTCTGTGAGGTGAAATCACACATCACCAAGGAGTTTCTCAGATAACGTCTTTCTAGTTTTTATCTGGGAATATCCGATTTTTCCCCATAGCTCTCACCAGCTCCCAAATTTTCCTTCACAGATTCTCAAAAAGAGTGTTTCCAACGTTGTGAATCATCAGAAAAACTTAACTTTGTGAAATAAATCCACACATCACAAAGCAGTTTCACAGATAGCTTCTTTCTAGTTTTTATTTGGAGATATTCGATTTTTTTGCAATAGGCCTCAATGAGCTCTCAAATATCCCTTGGCAGATCCTACAAAAGAATGTTTCCAACATGCTGAGTAAAAGGAAAACTTTAACTCTAGGAAGTGAATACACACATTGCAAAGTAGTTTCACGGATAGCTTCCTTCTAGTTTTTACCTGGTGATGTTTGGTTTCCCCAATAAACTTCAATGGGCTCTCAAGTGACTTTTTGCAGATTCTACAGAAAGTGTATTTCTAAATGGCTGAATCAAAAGAAAAGTTTAACTCTGTGATATGAATCCACAGAACATGAAGCATTTTCACAGATACCTTCTTTCTAGTTTTGATGAGGGTATATTCCATTTTTCCCCATAGTCCTCAATGTTCTCCCAAATGTCCCTTCTGAGATTCTACAAAAAGAGCGTTTGTAACCTGCTGAGTTAAAAGAAACGTTTAACTCTGTGAGTTGAATCCATACATCACAAAGCCTTTTGACGGATATCATCTTTTGAGTTTTTTGCTGGGGATATTCCATTTTTCCCCATTGGCCTTAATGGGCTCCTAGATGTTTCTTCACAGATTCTAGAAAAAGAGTTTTTCCACACTCCTGATTCAAAAGAAACGTTTAACTCTGTGAGATGAATCCACAAATCACAAAGCAGTTTCACAGATAGCTTCTTTCTAGTTTTTATCTGGGTATATTCAGTTTTTCCCCATTGGCTTCAATGGGCTCCCATATGTTCCTTCACAGATTCTACAAAAAGAGTGTTTCCAACCTGTTAATCAAAAGAAATGTTTAATTCTGTGCGAAGATGCACACATCACAATGCAGGTTCTAAGACAACTCCTTTCTAGTTTTTATCTGGGGATATTTGTGTTTTTCCCATGGGCCTCAAGGAGCTCTCAAATGTCGCTTTGCAGAATCTATGACAAGAGTGTTTCCAACTTGGTGAATAAAAGTGAAGTTTATAACTCTGTGTGATGAATTCACACATCACAGAGTAGTTTCAGAGATAGCTTCTTTCTACTTTTTATCTGGGAATATTTGTTTTTATTTTCCATAGCCACAATATGGTCCTAAATATCCCTTCCCAAATTCTACAAAAAGAGTGCTTCAAATCTGCTGAATCAAAAAAGTCCTTTAACTCTATGAGATGAATCCATACATCATCAAACTGTTTCAGAGATAGATTCTTTCTGGTTTTTATTTGGGGATATGTTGTTTTTCTTATAGGCCTCAATGTGCACTCAAGTGTCCCTTTGAAGATTTTTCAAAAGGAGTATTCTTATTCAGCAGAATCAAAAGAAAGTTTTAACTCTGTGAGATGTATCCACACATCAAAAGGCAATTTCTCAGATAGCTTATTTGTAGTGTTTGCCTGGAGATATTCAGTTTTCCCCATAGGCTTCAATGGGCTTCTATCTGTCCCTTCACAGATTCTTCAAAAAGAGTGTTTCCAAAACTGATGAACCAAAATAAAGGTTTAAGTCTGTGAGATGAATTTATAGAACACAAAGCAGATTCACAGATATCTTCTTTCTATTTTTTAGCTGGATATATTCAGTTTTTTCCAATAGGCCTCAGGGGTATCCCAAATATTTCTTCACAGAATCTAGAAAAATATTTTTTCCATCCTGCTGAGTCAAAGGAAAGGTTTAACTCTGTGACATGAATCCACATATGACAAAGCAGTTTCACACATAGGTTCTTTCTAGTTTTTACTTGGGTATATTCTGTTTTTACCCATAGGCCACAATAGGTTCTCAAATATCCCTTCTCAGTTTCAACAAACAGAGTGTTTCCAACCTGCTGAATCAAAAGAGAATTTTAACTCTGTGAGATGAACCCTCAGATCACAAAGCAGTTTCACAGAGAGCTTCCTCCTAGTTTTTATCTGGGAATATTTGGATTTTCCCCATAAGCAGAAGGGCACTCCCAAATGTCCCCTCACAGATTCTACAAAAGAGTGTTTCCAATCTGCTGTATCAAAAAATGTTTTAACTCTGTAAGATGAATCAACACATGACCAAGCAGTTTCACAGGTGGCTTCCTTCTAGTTTTTCTGCGGTGATGATCAGTCTTTCCCCATAGCCCGCAATGTGCTCCCAAATATCCCTTCACAGATTGTACAAAAAGAGTGTTTTAACCTGCTGAATCAAAAGAATGTTTAGCTCTGTGAGATGAATCCACACATCAACAAGCAGTTACACAGATAGTTTCTTTCTAGTTTTTATCTGAGGATATTCTGTTTTTTTCCCATAGGCCTCAGTGGGCTCCCAAGTGTCCATTCTCAGATTTTACCAAAAGAGTGTTCCCAACCTGCCAAATCAAAAGAAAGATTTAACTCTTTGAGATGAATCCACAGAACAAAAGACAGTTTTACAGATATCTTATTTCTAGTTTTCTATTTGTGGATATTCAGTTTTCCAATATTTGCCTCAACGGGCTCCCAATGTTTCTTCCCTAATCCTATGAAAAGAGTGTTTCCAACAAGCTGAATCAAAAGAAAGGTTTAACTCTCTGGGTTGAAACCACAAATCACAAAGCCATTTCACAGTTAGGTTCTTTCTAGTTTTTAACTGGGTATACTCCGTTTTTCCCCATAGGCCACAATGGAATCTGACATGTCCCTTTGCAGATTCAATGAAAAGAGTGCTTTCAAAATGCTTAATCAAAAGAAAGGTTTGTCTCTGTGAGATAAATCCACACATCACAAAGCAGTATCACACATAGCTTCTGTCTAGCTTTTATATGGGGATATTTCATTTTTTTCCACATGCCACAAAGGTTTCCAAAATGTCCTTTCACAGATTCTAAAAAGAGAGTGTTTCCAATGTGCTAAATGAAAAGTTTAACTCTGTAATATGAATCCAAAGATCATGAAGCATTTTCCCAGATAGTTTCTTTCTAGTTTTTATCTGGGGATATTCAATTTTTTCCAATAGGCCCTAATGGGCCTCTAAAGTTCCCTTTGCAGATTCCACAAAAAGAGTGTTTACACCCACCTGAATCAAACGAAAGGTTTAACTCTATGAGATGAATCCACACATCGCAAATCAGTTTCACAGATAGATTCTTTCTAGATTTTATCTGGGAATATTCGGTTTTTCAACATTGGCCTTAATGTGCTCCCAAATGTCCCTTTGCAGATTCAATGAATAGAGTGTTTTCAACATGGTGAATCAAAAGAAAGATTTATCTTGGTGAGATGAAGCCACACAACACAAAGCAGTTTCACCGATAGTTTATTTCTAGAATTTATGTGGGGAAATTGCAGTTTTCTCCACAGGCCACAATGGGATCCAAAATTTTCTTTGCAGATTCTACAAAAAGATTGTTTCTAACCTCAAAAATCAAAAGAAAGGATGAACTCTGTGAGACAAATTCACAAATGACATAGCAGTTTCACAGATAGCTTCTTTCTAGTTTTTATCTCAGGATATTTGGATTTTCCCAGTAGGCATCAATGGACTCCTAAAAGTCCCTTCACACATTTTAGAAGAAGGGTGTTTTTAACCTTCTGAATAGAAAGAAGGATTTAACTCTGTGAGATGAAACCACACATCACAAAGCAGTTTCACAGATAGCTTCTTTATACCTTTTAACTCTGTGAAATGAATCCACACATCACAAAGCTGATTCACAGACAGCTTATTTTTAGTTTGTCTTGGGGATATTTGTTTTTTCTTTGTAGGCCTAGGGCCTCCAAAATGTCCCTTTGCCAATACTACAAAAACAGTGTTGCCAACCTGCTGAATCAACAGAATGGTTTAACTATGTGATATGCACCTATACATTACAAAGCAATATCACAGATAGCTTCTTTTTTTTTTTAATCTGGGGATACTCGGTTTTTCCCCATAGGCCTCAATGGGCTCCCAAATGTCACTTCATAGATTCTTGAAAAAGAGTGATTCCAAACTCCTGAATCAAAAGATAGGTTTACTTCCCTGAGATAAATCCACACATCACCAAGCAGTTTCACTTACAGCTTCTTTGTAAGAAATGTTTAACTCTATGAGAAGAATAAGCATATCACAAAGTGTTTCCTCAGATAGATTCCTTCTAGTTTGTGTTGAGGAATATTCGATTTTTCACCATTGGCCTCAATGAGCTTGCAAATTACAAAAACTGTGTTTCCAAACTGCTGAATCAAAAAAAAGGTTTACTTCTCTGAGATGAATGCCCACATTCCAAAGCAGTTTCTCAGAACGCTTCTTTCTAGTTTTTATCAGATGATAATTTCTTTTTCACCATAGGCTTCAATGTGCTCCCAAATATACCATTGCAGATTCCTCAAAAGCAGTGTTTCCATGCTACTGAATGAAAGGAAAGGTTTAACTCTGTGAGATGAATACACTCATCACAAAGTGGTTTATCAGACCACTTTTTTCTAGTTTTTATCCTAGGATATTCCATTTTTCGCCATTGGTCTCAATAATCTCCCAGAAGTCCATTTGCAGAATGGAAAAAAACTGTGTTTCCAAACTGCTCTATGAAAAGATAAGTTTATCTCTGTGAGATGAATACACACATCACAAAGCACTTTCTCAGAAAGCTTCTTTCTAGATTTTATCTGAAGATATTTTCTCTTTGACCATAATCCTCAATGCACTCCCAAATATCCCTTCACAGATTCTACAAAAACAGTGTTTACAAATTGCTGAGTAAAAATAAAGGTTTAACTCTGTGAGATGAATGCACATCACGAAGCAGTTCCTCAGATAGCTTCCTTCAACCTTTTACCCTGGGATATTCCAATTTTCGTCCTTGACATCAATGAGCTACAAAATGTCCATTCGTAGAATAGACAAAATTAGTGTTTCCAAACTTCTGAATTAAAACAAAGGTGCAACTCTGTGAGATGAATGCACACATCACAAAGCAGTTTCTCACAAAGTTTCTTTCTAGTTTTTATCTGGAGATACTTTCTTTTTCAGCATAGGCCTCCATGCACTCCGAAATATCCCTTCGTAGATTCTTAAAAAACAGTGTTTTGCTGAATGAGAAGAAAGGTTTATCTCTGTGAGTTGAATGCACACATCAGAAGGCTGTTTCTCAGATAGCTTACTTCTACTGCTTATGCTGGGATATTCCATTTTTCGCCATTGGCATCAGTGACCTTCATTATGTCCATTCTCAGAATGAACAAAAACAGTGTTTCCAAATTGCTGAATCAAAAGTAAGTTTTACCTCTGTGAGATGAATGCACATATCACAAAGCAGTTTCTCAGAAACCTTTGCAGTTTTTTTCTGAAGATATTTTCTTTTTCACCATAGGCCTCAATGTGCTCCCAAATATCCCTTCGCAGATTCTACAAAAAAAAATGTATTTTCAAACTCTGAATGCAAAGAAAAATTTAGCTTTTCAAGATGAATGCAGACACCACAAAGCGGTTTCTCTGACAGCTTTCTTCTAGTTTTTATGGAGGGATATTTGATTTTTTGGCCTTTTGCCTCAATGAGCTATCAAATGTCCATTCACAGAGGGACAAGAAAAATGTTTTCAAAACTGCTGAATCAAAACAAAGGTTTAATTCTGTGAGATAAATGCACACATCACAAAGTAGTTTCTTGGAAAGCTTCTTTCTGGTTATAATCTGAACCTATTCCCTTTTTCATCATAGGACACAATGTCCTCCCAAATGTCTCTTTGTAGATTCTACAAAAACAGTGTTTCCAAACAGCCGAATGCAAAGAAAGGTTTACCTCTGCAAGATGACTGTGCACATCCCAATGTGGTTTTTCAGACAGCTTCCTTCTAGGTTTTATTGTGAGGTATTCACTTTTTTGCCATTTGCCTCAATGAATTCTCTAATATTCATGTGCAGATTGGACATAAACTGTGTTTCCAAATTGCTGAATTAAAAGAAAGGTTTAACTCTGTGAGATGAATGCACACGTCACAAAGGGTTTTCTCAGATAGCTTCCTTCTTGCTTTTATACTCAGGTATTCAATTTTTTGCAGTAGTCCTCAATGAGCTCCAAAATGTCCATTCATAGAATGGAGATAAACTGTCTACAAACTGTTGAATCAAAAAAAAAAAAGGTTTAACTCTGTGAGATGAATGCATATATCACAAAGCAGTTTCTTAGAAACCTTCTTTCTACTTTTTATCTGGAGATATTTTCTTTACACACTGTCCTCAATTCACTCCCAAATATCCCTTCTCAGATTCTACAAAAAGAGTGTTTCCAAACCACTGAAAGAAAAGAAATGTTTAACTCTACTACCTGAATGCACAACAGCAAGCGATTTTGCAGGTAGCTTCCTTCTTGTTTTTACCCTGAAATATTCCATTTATTGCCATTGGATACAATGAGTTCCAAAATGTCATTTTGCAAAATGGACTAAAACAGTGTTTCCAAACAGTTGAATAAAAAAAAGGTGTAAGTGTGTGAGATGAATGTCCACATAACATAACAGTTTCTCAGAAAGCTTCTTTCTGTTTTTTTATGCGAAGTTATTTTCTTTTCCACCATAGGCCTTAATGCACTCCCAAATATCCCTTTGCAGAATCTATAAAAACAGTGTTTCACAACCGCTGAATGAAAAGAAAGGGTTAACTCTGATATGAATGCACTCATCACAGTGCGTTTTCTCAGATTGCTTTCTTCTAGTTTATATCCTGAGATACTTGATTTTTTTGCCATTGGCCACAATGAGGTCCCAAATGTCCTTTCGCTAAATGGACTAAAACAGGGTTTCCAAACAACTGAATCAAAAGAAAGGTTTGACTCTCAGAGGTGAATGCCCACATCACAAAGTAGTTTCTTAAAAAGCTTCTTTCCAGTTTTCATCTGAAGATATTATCTTTTTTAATGTAAGCTTCAATACGCTCCCAAAAATCATTTCACAGATGCTACAAAAACAGATTTTCCAAAGTGTTGAATGAAAAGACAGGTTTAACTCTGTGAGATAAATGCACACATCACAAAGCATTTCCTCAGATAACTTCCTTCTAGTTTTCATCATGGGCTATTCGATTTTTCACCACTGGCCTCAATGAGCTCGCAATATTCCATTTGCAGAGTGGACAAGCACAGTGTTTCCAAACTGCTGTTACAAAAGAAATGTTTACCTCTGTGAGATGAAGGCACTCATCACAAAACAACTTCTGAGAAAGTTTCTTTCTAGTTTTTATCTGAAAATATTTTCTTTTTCACCATAGGCCTCAATGCACTCCAAAGTATCCCTTCTCAGATTCTACAAAAACAGTAATACCAAACTGCTGAATGAAAAGAAAGTTTACCTGTGGGAGATGAATACGCACATCACAAAGCAGTTTCTCAGATAGCTTCTTTCTGGTTTTTATCATGAGATACTCACTTTTTTGCTTTTGGCCTCAATGAGCTCCCAAATGCCCTTTTGCAGAATAGACAAAAACAGGGTTTCCAAACTGATTAATCAAAATATGGTTTAACTATGTTAGATGAAAGCACATATCACAAAGCAATTTCTCAGAAAGTTTGAAGATAATTTCTTTTTCACCATAGGCCTCAATGCACTCGCAAATATCTATTAGCAGATTCTACAAAAACAGGGTTTTCAAACCGTTGAATAAATAGAAAGGTTTAAAAATTTCTGGATGAATGCACACATCACAAAGTGGATTGACAGATAGCTTCCTTCTAGTTTTTATCCTGGGATATTCGATTTTTTGCCATTGACCCCTAGTAGCTGCCAAAAGTCCATTCACAGAATGGACAAAAAAAGTGTTTCCAAACAGCTGAATAAAAAGAAAGGTTTAACTCTGTGAGATGAATGCACACATCACAAAGAAGTGTCTCAGAAAGCTTATTTCTAGTTTTTTTTCTGAATATATTTCCTTTTTCACCATAGAATAAATGCACTCTCAAATATCCCTTCACGTATTTTGCAAAAATAGTGATTCCAAACTGCTGAATGGAAAGACAGTTTTAACTCTGTGAGACGAATGCCCACATCACAAAGCAGTTTCTCAGATAGCTTTCTTCTAGTTTTTATCCTGAGATAGTCTATTTTTTTTACCATTGGCCTCAATGATCACCCAAATATCCATTTGCAGAATGGACAAAAACAGTGTTTCCAAACGGCTGAATCAAAAGAAAAGTTTACCTCTGTGAGATGAATGTGCACGTCACAAAGCAGTTTCTCAGAAAGCTTTGTTCTACCTTTAATCCAAAGATATTTTCTTTTTCACCATAGGCCTCAATGTACTCCCAAATATCCCTTTGCAGATTCTACAAAAATAGTGGTTACAAACTGCTAATGAAAAGAAAGTTTAAACTCTGGGAGTTGAATGCACACATTATGAAGTAGTTTCTCAGAGAGCTTCCTTGTAGATTTTATCATTGGATATTTGATTTTTCACCACTGGCCTCAAGGATGTACCAAATATCCATTTGCAGGATGGACAAAAAAAGTAATTCCAAACTGCTGAATCAAAACAAAGGTTTAACTCTGTGAGATGAATGCACACATCACAAAGAAGTTTCTCAGAAAAATTCTATCTAATTTTTATCTGAAGACACATTATTTTTCACCATAGGCCTCAATGTGCTCCCAAATATTCCTTCACCAATTCTAAAATCACAGGGACTGCTGAATGAAAAGTTTAACTCTGTGAGATTAATGCACACATCACAGAGCGGTTTCTCAGATAGCTTCTTTCTAGTTTTTATCTGAACATATTTTCTTTTTCACCATAGGCCTCAATGTGCTCCCAAATATTCCTTCACAGATTCTAAAAACATAGGTTTTCCATTCAGGTGAATGAAAAGGAAGGTTTATCTCTGTGAGATGAATGCACACATCACAAAGCAGTTTATCAGAGAGTTTCTTTCTAGTTTTTGTCCTGGGATATTCACTTTTTT
Organism: Rhinopithecus roxellana; assembly: GCF_007565055.1. Taxonomy (NCBI): domain Eukaryota; kingdom Metazoa; phylum Chordata; class Mammalia; order Primates; family Cercopithecidae; genus Rhinopithecus; species Rhinopithecus roxellana. The sequence goes on along the minus strand of NC_044555.1, from coordinate 55,102,082 downwards.
GCCATTGGCCTCTTGAGTTCCCAAATGTAAATTGGCAGAATGGAAAAAAAAACAGTGTTTCCAAACTGCTGAATCAAAAGAATGGTTTAACTCTGTGAGACAAATGCACACATCACAGCACAGTCTCTCAGATAGCTTACGCCTACTTTTTATCCTGGGGTATTTGATTTATCATCATTGGCATCAATGAACTCCCAAATGTCCATTGGCAGAATGGGTATAAATGGTGTTTCCACACTGCTGAATCAAAAGTAAGATTTACCTCTGTGAGATGAATGCCCCTGTCACAAAGCAGTTTCTCAAAAAACTTCTTTCTAGTTTTTATCTGAAGATATTTCATTTCTCACCATAGGCCACAATGTGCTCCAAAATATCGCTTTGCAGATTCTTCAAAAACAATGTTTCCAAACAGTTGAGTGAAGAGAAAGATTTAACTCTGTGAGATGAATGCACACATCCCAAAACACCTTATCAGACATCTTCCTTCTAGTTTTTTTCTTGTTACATTCTCTTTTTCCCAATTGGCCTCATTGAGCTCCCAAATGTCCATTCGCAGAATGCATAAAAACAGTGCTTCCAAACTGCTGAATCAGAAGAAAGTTTTAAATCTTTGAGGTGAATGCACACATCACAAAGCAGTTTCTCAGAAATCTTCTTTCTAGATTTTATATGAAGATATTTTGTTTTTCACCATAGGCCACTATGATGCTCTCACAAATATCCCTTCACAGATTCTACAAAAGCAGTGTTTCCAAACTGCTGAATAAAAAGAAAGGTTGAACTCTGCCACATGAATGCACACATCACAAAGCAGTTTTTCAGAGTGCTTTCTTCTAGTTTTTATCATAGAATATTCAATTTTTCACTATTGGCCTGAATGAGCTCCCAAATGTCCATTTTTAGAATGGACAAAAACAGTGTTTCCAAACTGCCGAATCAAAATAAGGGTATAACTCTGTGAGATGAATACACACATCACAAAGCAGTTTCACAGAAATTTTCTTTCTAGTTTTTATCTGAAGATATTTTCTTTTTCACCATAGTCCTCAACGTGCTCCCAAATATCCCTTTTCAGATTCTACAAAAACAGTGTTTCTCAGCAGCTGAATGAAAAGAAATGTTTAATTCTGCGAGATGAATGCACTCATTACAAAGCAGTTTCTCAGGTAGCTTCCTTCTAGTTTTTATCCTGGGATATTCACTTTTTCGCCTTTGGCCTCAATGAACTCCCAAATGTCCATTTGCAGGATGGACAGAAACAGTGTTACAAAACTGCAAAATCAAAAGAAAAGTTTACCTATGTGAGATGAATCCACACGTCACAAAGCAGTTTCACAGATAGCTTCCTTCTAGTTTTTATCTGGGTATATGCCATGTTTCCCCACAGGCCTCAATGGGCTTCCAAATGTCCCTTTGCAGTTTCTACAAAAACAATGTTTTCATTCTGCTGAATCAAAAGAAAGCTTTAACTCCGTGAGATGAATCCACACATCTCCAAGCAGTTTCACAGATAACTTCTTTCTAGAATATATCTGGGACTAATCGATTTTTCCCAATAGGCCTCAATGGGCATTGAAATGTCCATTTGCACATTCTATAAAAAGAGTGTTTACACCCTGCTGAATCAAAAGGAAAGTTTAACTCTGTAAAATAAATCCACACATCACAAAGCAGTTTCAAACATAGTTTCTTTCTAGTTTTTATCTGTGGATATTCAGATTTTGCCTCTAGGTCTATATGGGCTCTTAAATGCCCCTTTACAGATTCTACAAAAAGAGTGTTTCCAACATGCTGAAGCAAAAGAAAGGTTTAACTCTGTGAGTTGAGTCCACATATCACCAAGCAGTTTCACAAACAGCTTCTTTCCATTTTTTCAGGGGATGTTCAATTTTTCCCCATAGTCCTCAATGGGCTCCCAAATGTCCCTTCGCAGGTTTTCCAAGAAGAGTGTTTCCAACCACATGAATCAAAAGAATGGGTTAATTCTGTGAGATTAATCCACACATCACCGAAAAGTTTCACAGATAACTCCTTTCTAGTTTTTGGGGGGAATGTTCAGTTCTTCCCTACAGGTCTCAGTGGGCTCCCAAATGTCCCTTCACAGGTTTTCCAACCTGCTGAATCAAAAGAAAGTTTTAACTCTTTCACATGGATCCACACATTACAGATCAGTTTCACAGATATCTTCTTTCTAGTTTTTATCTGGGGATTTTCTGTTTTTCTTCCTAGGCCACAATGGACTCCCATATGTCCCTGCACAGATTCTACAAAAGAGTGCTTCCAGCCTACTAAATAAAAAGAAAAGTTTACTTCTCTGATATAAATCCACATATCATCAAACAATTTCACAGATAATTTCTTACTAGCTTTTATCTGGAGACATTCAGTATTTCCCATTGGCCACAATGGGCTCCCAAATGTCTGTATGCAGATTCTACAAAAAGAGTGTTTCCAACCTAATGAATCAAAAGAAAGGTTTAACTCAGTGACCTGAATCCACACATTACCAAGCAGTTTCACAAACAGCTTCATTCTTGTTTTTATCTGTGGATATTCTGTTTTTGCCTGTAGCTGCCAAAGGCTCCCAAATGTCCATTTGCAGATCCACAAAAAGGGTGTCTCAACCTGCTGAATCAAATGAAATGTTTAACTCTGTGGGATGAATCCAAACATCACCAAATAGTTTCACAGACAGTTTCTTTCTAGTTTTTATTTGGGGATATTCAATTTTTCCCAGTTGGCCTTATTGGACTCTCAAATATTTCTTCACATATGCTATAAAAAAGTGCTTCCATACTGCTTAATCAAAACAAAGATTTAACTCGGTGAGATGAATCCACACATCACCAATAAGTTTCACAGATAGATTCCTTCTAGTTTTTATCCTGGGATATTCTGTTTCTCCCCATAGACCTCAATTGGCTTACAAATGCCCCTTTGCATATTTTCCAAAAAGAGTGTTTTCAACCCAGTGAATCCCAAGAAAGTTTTAACTCTGTGAGCTTAATCCACATATCACCAAGCAGTTTCACAGACAGCTTCTTTCTACAAAATATCTGAGGATATTCAATTATTCCTCATAGGCCTCAATGGGCTCCAAAATGTACCCTTGCAGAGTCTACAAAAAGAGTTTTTCCAACCTGCTGAATCTAAAGAAAGTTTTAACACTTTGACATGGATCCACACTTCACAGAGCAGTTTCACAGATATCTTCTTTCTAATCTTTATCTGGGGATTTTCTGCTTTTCCCATAGACCTCAATGATCTCCCAATGGTCTCTTTGCAGGTGTTGCAAGAAAGGTGTCTCCAATTTACTGAATCAAAGAAAGGTTTAACTCTGTGAGATGAATCCACACGTCACGAAGCAATTTCACAGATATGTTCTTAATAGTTTTTATCTGGAGATACTCACTTTTCCCATTGACCTCAACAGGTTCCCAAACGTCCATTGGGAGATCCAACAAAAAGAGTGTTTCCAAGCTCATGAATCCAAAGAAAGTTTTAACTCCATGACATGAATCCACACATCACAAAGCAGTTTAACACATAACTTCTTTCTAGTTTTATCTGGGGATATTCATTTTTTCAACATAGGCCTCAATGGGATCCCAAATGAGTTTTTGCAGATTCTGCAAAAGGAGTTTTAACAACCAGCTGAACTAAAAGAAAGGCTTAACTCTGCACGTTGAATCCACACATCTTAAAGCAGTTTCACAGATTTCTTCTTTTTAGTTTATATTTGGGAATATTAGGTTTTTTCTAATAGACCTCAATGGGATCCCAAATATTTCTTCGCAGATTCAACAATAAGAGTGTTTTTAACTTGCAGAATCAAAAGAAATGTATAACTCTGTGAGATGATTCCACACGTCAGCAAGCAGCTTCACAGATAGCTTCTTCCTGTTTTTTATGTGGGGATATTCGGTTTTTCCCCATAGGTCTCAAAGGACTCCCATATACCCTTTCAGAGATTCTACAAATTACATAAATGGGCTTCCACATGTCCCTTTGCACATTCTACAAAAAGGGTGTTTCCAACCTGCTGAATCAAAAGAAAGGTTTAACTCTGTGAGATGAATCCACACATCACAAAGCTGTTTAACAGATAGCTTCTTTCTAGTTCTTATCTGAAGATATTCCTTTTTCCCCAATAGGCCTCATTGGGCTCCAAAATGTCCCTTTGCAATTTCTTCAAAAAGAGTCTCCAACCTGCTGAATCAAAAGAAAAGTTTTGGGATGAATCTACACATCATGAAGCAGCTTCACTGAGGGCTTCTTTCTACTTTTTATCTGGGGATATTCAGTTTTTCCCCATAGGCTTCAATGGGCTTGAAAACTCCATTTACAGATTCTACAAAAGAGTGTTTCGAACCTGCTGTATCAAAAGAAAGTTTTAACTTTGTGAGATGACTCCACATATAACCAAGCCATTTCACAGATTGTTTCTTTCTAGTTTTTATCTACAGATATTCGGTTTTTCCCCATAATACTCAATGGACTCTGAAAAGTCTTTTCAGAGATTCTACAAAAAGATTGTTTCCAACCTGCTGAATCAAAGAAAAGATTAACTCTGTGAGATGAATCCACAAACTGCTAAGCAGTTTCACAGATATCTTCTTTCAAGTTTTTATCTTGGGATATTCAGTTTTTCCTCTTAGGCCTCAGTGGTGTCCAAAATGTTCCTTTGCAGATTCTCCAAAAAGAGTGTTTCCAACCTGCTGAATCAAAAGAAAGGTGTATTTCTGTGTGATGAATCTACACATCACCAAGAATTTTCACAAATAACCTCCTTCTAGTTTTTATCTGGTGATATTCAGTTTTCCCTCTGGCCTCAGTGTGTTCCCAAGTGTCCCTTTGTAGATTCTACAAAAAGTTTTTCAGCCCAGCTGAATCAAAAGAAAGGCTTAACTCTGTGAGGTGAATCCAAACATCACCAAGCAGTTTCACAGATACCTCCTTTCTAGTTTGTAAGGGGATTTTTGATTTTTCCCTTAGGCCTCAGTAAACTCCAATATGCCCCTTCAGAGATTCTACAAAAAGAGTGTTTCCAATCTGCTGAATTAAAATAAAGTTTTAACTCTGTGAGATTAATCCACGTATCACCAAGCAGTTTCACAGATAGGTTCTTTCTACTTTCTATCTGGAGATATTCATTTTATTCCCTTAGGTGTCAAAGGGCTTCAAAATGTCCCTTCACAGATTTTTCAAAAACAGTGTTTTCACTCTGCTGAGTCTAGAGAAACTTTTAACTCTGTGAGATTAATCCACACATCACCAAGTAGCTTCACAAATAGCTTCTTTCTAGTATGTACCTTAGGATTTTCCGTTTTTAACTCTAGGTCACAATAGACCCCCAAATGTCCCTTCACAGACTATACAAAAATAGTCTTTCCAACTTTCTGAATAAAAAATAAAGGCTTAACTCTTGAGATGAATCTAAACACCACAAACCAGTTTCATAGATTTTTTCTTTCTAGTTTTAATCTGGGAATGCTCAGTTTTTCCCCATAGGCCTCAACGGGCTTTGAAAATTTAGTTTGCAGATTCTACAAAAAAGAGTGTTTCCAACCTGCTGAATCAAAAGAAACGTTTACCTGTGTGAGATGAATCTTTACATCACCAAGCAGTTTCACAGATAGCTTCTTTCTAGTTTTTATCTGAAATATTTGACTTTTCCCCATAGGCCTTAATGGGCTCCAAAATGTCCTTTCACAGATTCTACAAAAGAAGTCTTCTCAATCTGCTGAATCAAAAAAAGGTTTAACTCTGTGAAATGAATCTACATATCACCAAGCAGTGTCACGGATACCTTCTTTCTAGTTTGTAACTGAGGATATTCTTCTTTTACCACTTGGTCTCAATGGATTCCCAAATGTCCCTTCACAGATACTGCAAAAAGAGTGTTTCCAAACTGCTGAATCAAAAGAAAGGTTTGACTCTGTTAGATGAATGCACACATCACAAAGCAGTTTCACAGATAGATTATTTCTATTGTTTATCTGGGGTTATTGGGTTTTTCCCCATAGGACACAATGGGCTCCCAATTGTCCCTTCACAGATTCTATCAAAAAAAAAAAAGCAGTTTCACAGATTGCTTCTTTTTAGTTTTTATCTAGAAAGATTCGCTTTTTCCTCATAAACCTTAATGGGCATTGAAATCTCCATTTGCAGATTCTAAAACAAAGTGTTTTCTTTTTTTTTTTTTTTTTTTTTTTTTAACCTTTTTTTTTTTTTTTTTTTTTTTTATTATACTTTAAGTTCTAGGGTACATGTGCATAACGTGCAGGTTTGTTACATATGTATACTTATGCCATGTTGGTGTGCTGCACCCATCAACTCGTCAGCACCCATCAATTCATCATTTATATCATGTATAACTCCCCAATGCAATCCCTCCCTCCTCCCCCCTCCCCCCTCCCCCCTCCCCATGATAGACCCCAGTGTGTGATGTTCCCCTTCCCGAGTCCAAGTGATCTCATTGTTCAGTTCCCACCTATGAGTGAGAACATGCGGTGTTTGGTTTTCTCTTCTTGTGATAGTTTGCTAAGAATGATGGTTTCCAGCTGCATCCATGTCCCTACAAAGGACGCAAACTCATCCTTTTTTATGGCTGCATAGTATTCCATGGTGTATATGTGCCACATTTTCTTAATCCAGTCTGTCACAGATGGACATTTGGGTTGATTCCAAGTCTTTGCTATTGTGAATAGTGCCGCAATAAACATACGTGTACATGTGTCTTTGTAGTAGACTAATTTATAATCCTTTGGGTATATACCCAGTAGTGGGATGGCTGGGTCATATGGTACATCTAGTTCTAGATCCTTGAGGAATTGCCATACTCTTTTCCATAATGGTTGAACTAGTTTACAATCCCACCAACAGTGTAAAAGTGTTCCTATTTCTCCACATCCTCTCCAACACCTGTTGTTTCCTGACTTCTTAATGATTGCCATTCTAACTGGTGTGAGATGGTATCTCATTGTGGTTTTGATTTGCATTTCTCTGATGACCAGTGATGATGAGCATTTTTTCATGTGTCTGTTGGCTGTATGAATATCTTCTTTTGAGAAATGTCTGTTCATATCCTTTCCCCACTTTTTGATGGGGTTGTTTGTTTTTTTCTCGTATATTTGTTTGAGTTCTTTGTAGATTCTGGATATTAGCCCTTTGTCAGATGAGTAGGTTGCAAAAATTTTCTCCCATTCTGTAGGTTGCCTGTTCACTCTGATGGTAGTTTCTTTTGCTGTGCAAAAGCTCTTTAGTTTAATTAGATCCCATTTGTCAATTTTTGCTTTTGCTGCCGTTGCTTTTGGTGTTTTAGACATGAAGTCCTTGCCCATGCCTATGTCCTGAATGGTACTACCTAGATTTTCTTCTAGGGTTTTTATGGTATTAGGTCTAACATTTAAGTCTCTAATCCATCTTGAATTAATCTTCGTATAAGGGGTAAGGAAAGGATCCAGTTTCAGCTTTCTACTTATGGCTAGCCAATTTTCCCAGCACCATTTATTAAATAGGGAATCCTTTCCCCATTTCTTGTTTCTCTCAGGTTTGTCAAAGATCAGATGGCTGTAGATGTGCGGTATTATTTCTGAGGACTCTGTTCTGTTCCATTGGTCTATATCTCTGTTTTGGTACCAGTACCATGCTGTTTTGGTTACTGTAGCCTTGTAGTATAGTTTGAAGTCAGGTAGCGTGACGCCTCCAGCTTTGTCCTTTTGACTTAGGATTGTCTTGGCAATGCGGGCTCTTTTTTGGTTCCATATGAACTTTAAAGCAGTTTTTTCCAATTCTGTGAAGAAACTCATTGGTAGCTTGATGGGGATGGCATTGAATCTATAAATAACCTTGGGGAGTATGGCCATTTTCACGATATTGATTCTTCCTATCCATGAGCATGGTATGTTCTTCCATTTGTTTGTGTCCTCTTTGATTTCACTGAGCAGTGGTTTGTAGTTCTCCTTGAAGAGGTCCTTGACATCCCTTGTAAGCTGGATTCCTAGGTATTTGATTCTCTTTGAAGCAATTGTGAATGGAAGTTCATTCCTGATTTGGCTCTCTGCTTGTCTGTTGCTGGTGTATAAGAATGCTTGTGACTTTTGCACATTAATTTTGTATCCTGAGACTTTGCTGAAGTTGCTTATCAGCTTAAGGAGATTTTGGGCTGAGACGATGGGGTTTTCTAAATATACAATCATGTCATCTGCAAACAGGGACAATTTGACTTCTTCTTTTCCTAACTGGATACCCTTGATTTCTTTCTCTTGCCTGATTGCCCTAGCCAGAACTTCCAACACTATGTTGAATAGGAGTGGTGAGAGAGGGCATCCCTGTCTTGTGCCAGTTTTCAAAGGGAATTTTTCCAGTTTTTGCCCATTCAGTATGATATTAGCTGTGGGTTTGTCATAAATAGCTCTTATTATTTTGAGGTACGTTCCATCAATACCGAATTTATTGAGCGTTTTTAGCATGAAGGGCTGTTGAATTTTGTCAAAAGCCTTTTCTGCATCTATTGAGACAATCATGTGGTTCTTGTCTTTGGTTCTGTTTATATGCTGGATTACGTTTATTGATTTGCGAATGTTGAACCAGCCTTGCATCCCAGGGATGAAGCCCACTTGATCATGGTGGATAAGCTTTTTGATGTGCTGCTGAATCCGGTTTGCCAGTATTTTATTGAGGATTTTTGCATCAATGTTCATCAGGGATATTGGTCTAAAATTCTCTTTTTTTGTTGTGTCTCTGCCAGGCTTTGGTATCAGGATGATGTTGGCCTCATAAAATGAGTTAGGGAGGATTCCCTCTTTTTCTATTGATTGGAATAGTTTCAGAAGGAATGGTACCAGCTCCTCCTTGTACCTCTGGTAGAATTCAGCTGTGAATCCATCTGGTCCTGGACTTTTTTTGGTGGGTAGGCTATTAATTGTTGCCTCAATTTCAGAGCCTGCTATTGGTCTATTCAGGGATTCAACTTCTTCCTGGTTTAGCCTTGGGAGAGTGTAAGTGTCCAGGAAATTATCCATTTCTTCTAGATTTTCTAGTTGATTTGCGTAGAGGCGTTTATAGTATTCTCTGATGGTAGTTTGTATTTCTGTGGGGTCAGTGGTGATATCCCCTTTATCATTTTTTATTGCATCTATTTGATTCCTCTCTCTTTTTTTCTTTATTAGCCTTGCTAGCGGTCTGTCAATTTTGTTGATCTTTTCAAAAAACCAACTCCTGGATTCATTGATTTTTTGGAGGGTTTTTTGTGTCTCTATCTCCTTCAGTTCTGCTCTGATCTTAGTTATTTCTTGCCTTCTGCTAGCTTTTGAATGTGATTGCTCTTGCCTCTCTAGTTCTTTTAATTGTGATGTTAGAGTGTCAATTTTAGATCTTTCCTGCTTTCTCTTGTGGGCATTTAGTGCTATAAATTTCCCTCTACACACTGCTTTAAATGTGTCCCAGAGATTCTGGTATGTTGTATCTTTGTTCTCATTGGTTTCAAAGAACATCTTTATTTCCGCTTTCATTTCGTTATGTACCCAGTAGTCATTCAGGAGCAGGTTGTTCAGTTTCCATGTAGTTGAGCGGTTTTGATTGAGTTTCTTAGTCCTGAGTTCTAGTTTGATTGCACTGTGGTCTGAGAGACAGTTTGTTATAATTTCTGTTCTTTTACATTTGCTGAGGAGTGCTTTACTTCCAATTATGTGGTCAATTTTGGAATAAGTGCGATGTGGTGCTGAGAAGAATGTATATTCTGTTGATTTGGGGTGGAGAGTTCTATAGATGTCTATTAGGTCCGCTTGGTGCAGAGATGAGTTCAATTCCTGGATATCCTTGTTAACTTTCTGTCTCGTTGATCTGTCTAATGTTGACAGCGGAGTGTTGAAGTCCCCCATTATTATTGTATGGGAGTCTAAGTCTCTTTGTAAGTCTCTAAGGACTTGCTTTATGAATCTGGGTGCTCCTGTATTGGGTGCATATATATTTAGGAGAGTTAGCTCTTCCTGTTGAATTGATCCCTTTACCATTATGTAATGGCCTTCTTTGTCTCTTTTGATCTTTGATGGTTTAAAGTCTGTTTTATCAGAGACTAGGATTGCAACCCCTGCTTTTTTTTGTTCTCCATTTGCTTGGTAGATCTTCCTCCATCCCTTTATTTTGAGCCTATGTATGTCTCTGCATGTGAGATGGGTCTCCTGAATACAGCAGACTGATGGGTCTTGACTCTTAATCCAGTTTGCCAGTCTGTGTCTTTTCATTGGAGCATTTAGTCCATTAACATTTAAGGTTAATATTGTTATGTGTGAACTTGATCCTGCCATTATGATATTAACTGGTTATTTTGCTCGTTAGTTGATGCAGTTTCTTCCTAGCCTCGATGGTCTTTACATTTTGCCAAGTTTTTGCGATGGCTGGTACCGGTTGTTCCTTTCCATGTTTAGGGCTTCCTTCAGGGTCTCTTGTAAGGCAGGCCTGGTGGTGACAAAATCTCTAAGCATTTGCTTATCTGTAAAGGATTTTATTTCTCCTTCACTTATGAAACTTAGTTTGGCTGGATATGAAATTCTGGGTTTAAAATTCTTTTCTTTAAGAACGTTGAATATTGGCCCCCACTCTCTTCTGGCTTGGAGAGTTTCTGCCGAGAGATCTGCTGTTAGTCTGATGGGCTTCCCTTTGTGGGTGACCCGACCTTTCTCTCTGGCTGCCCTTAAGATTTTTTCCTTCATTTCAACTTTGGTGAATCTGGCAATTATGTGTCTTGGAGTTGCTCTTCTGGAGGAGTATCTTTGTGGCGTTCTCTGTATTTCCTGAATTTGAATGTTGGCCTGCCCTACTAGGTTGGGGAAGTTCTCCTGGATGATATCCTGAAGAGTGTTTTCCAACTTGGTTCCATTTTCCCCCTCACTTTCAGGCACCCCAATCAGACGTAGATTTGGTCTTTTTACGTAATCCCATACTTCTTGCAGGCTTTGCTCATTTCTTTTTCTTCTTTTTTCTTTTGGTTTCTCTTCTCGCTTCATTTCATTCATTTGATCTTCAATCGCTGATACTCTTTCTTCCAGTTGATCGAGTCGGTTACTGAAGCTTGTGCATTTGTCACGTATTTCTCGTGTCATGGTTTTCATCTCTGTCATTTCGTTTATGATCTTCTCTGCATTAATGAGTCTAGCTGTCAATTCTTCCACTCTTTTTTCAAGATTTTTAGTTTCTTTGCGCTGGGTACGTAATTCCTCCTTTAGCTCTGATAAGTTTGATGGACTGAAGCCTTCTTCTCTCCTCTCGTCCAAGTCATTCTCTGACCAGCTTTGATCCGTTGCTGGTGATGGGCTGCGCTCCTTTGCAGGGGGAGATGCGCTCTTATTTTTTGAATTTCCAGCTTTTCTGCCCTGCTTCTTCCCCATCTTTGTGGTTTTATCTGTCTCTGGTCTTTGATGGTGGTGACGTACTGATGGGGTTTTGGTATAGGTGTCCTTCCTGTTTGATAGTTTTCCTTCTGACAGTCAGAAGGACTCTCTGTTGGTCTGTTGGAGATTGCTTGAGGTCCACTCCAGACCCTGTTTGCCTGGGTATCAGCAGCAGAGGTTGCCGAAGATAGAATATTGCTGAACAGCGAGTGTACCTGTCTGATTCTTCCTTTGGAAGTGTCCTCTCAGGGGTGTACTCCACTCTGTGAGGTGTGGGGTGTCAGACTGCCCCTAGTGGGGGATTTCTCCCAGCTAGGCTACTCAGGGGTCAGAGGCACACCTGAGCAGGCAGTCTGTCCGTTCTCAGATCTCAACCTCCGCGTTGGGAGATCCGCGGCTCTCCCCAAAGCTGTCAGACAGAGTCGTTCGCGTCTGCACCGGCTCCCGCTACTTCCCCTGTTGGTCTTCAGCTGTGCGCTGTCCCCAGAGGTGGAGACTACAGAGACAGGCAGGCTTCCTTGAGCTGCTGTGAGCTCCACCCAGTTCGAGCTTCCCAGCGGCTTTGTTTACCTACTTAAGCCTCAACAATGGCGGGCGCCCCTCCCCCAGCCTCGCTGCTGCCTTGCGGATAGATCGCGGCAGACTGCTGTGTTAGCAGTGAGGGAGGCTTCGTGGGCGTGGGACCCTCCCGGCCAGGTGTGGGATATATTCTCCTGGAATGCCTGTATGCTTACAGCGCAGTATTGGGGTGGGAGTTACCCGATTTTCCAGGTGTTGTGTGTCTCAGTTCCCCTGGCTAGGAAAACGGATCCCCTTCCCCCTTGCGCTTCCAGGTGAGGCGATGCCTCGCCCTGCTTCAGCTCTCGCTGGTCAGGCTGCAGCAGCTGACCAGCACCGATTGTCCGGCACTCCCTAGTGAGATGACCCCAGTACCTCAGTTGAAAATGCAGAAATCACCGGTCTTCTGTGTCGCTCGCGCTGGGAGTTGGAGACTGGAGTTGTTCCTATTCGGCCATCTTGCTCCGCCCCCAACAAAGTGTTTTCAACCTGCTGAAACAAAAGAAAGTTTGAACTCTGTGGGATGAATTCACACGTCCCAAAGCAAAACTGTTTGTGAAACTACAGATAGCTTCTTCCTAATTTTTATGGGAGGATATTCAGTTTTTTTCCATAGGCCTCATTGGTCTCCCAAATAACCATTCAAACATTCCACAGAAAGAGTTTGCCCAACCTGCTAAGTGAAAAGAAAGTTTTAACTCTAAGATGAATCCACACATCACCAAACAGTTTCCCAATTAGCTTCTCTCTATTTTTTATCTGGTTATATTTGGATTGTTCCCCTAGGTCTCAAATGTTTCTTCAAATATTCCACAAAAAGAGTGTCTTCTACCTGCTGAATCAAAAGAAAAGCTTAACTCTGTGAGATGAATACCCACATCCTCAAGCAGTTTCACAAATAGCTTCTTTCTAGTTTTTATCTGGAAATATTTGGTTTCACTCTATAGGCCTCAATGAGCTCCCAAATATCCCTTTGTAGACTCTCAAAAAGAGTGTTTCCAACCTGCTGAATCAAAACAAAGTTTTACCTCTGTTAGGTGAATCCACATATCACCAAGCCATTTCACAGATTGCTTCTCTCTAGCTTTTATCTAAAGATACTTTTTTCCCATAAGCCTCAATGGGATCTGAAATGTACTTTCGTAGATTCTACAAAAAGAGTGTTTCAAACCTGCTAAATCAAAAGAAAGGTGTTTCTCTGTGAGATGAATCCACACATCACAAAGCAATTTCACAGGTAGCTGCTTTTTCCTTTTATCCAGGGATTTTTGGTGTTTCTTCCTAGGCCACAGTGGACTTCTAAATGTCCATTCGCAGACACTACACAAAGGGCATTTCCAACCTTCTGAATCACAATGAAGTTTTAACTCTGTGAGATGAATCCACGTATTACCAAGCTGTTCCACAGACTGCTTAATTCTAGTTTTTATATGGATATATTCGGTGTTTTCCCATAAGCTTCAGTGACTCTGAAATGCCTTTTTGCAGATTCTACAAAAGGAGTGTTTCCAATCTGCTGAATCAAGAGAAAGGTGTTACTCTGTGAGATGAATCCAAACATCACAAAGCAGTTTCACAGATATCTTCTTTCTAGTTTCTATCTGTGAATATTTTTCCCCATAGGCCCCAATGCGTTCTCAAATGTCACTTCACAAATTCTACAAAAAGACGATTCCCAACCTGCTGAATCAGAAGAAAGGTTTATGTCTGTGAGATGAATCCACTCATTTCAAAGCAGTTTCACAGGTATATTCTTTCTGGTTTTTATCTGGGGATAACTGGTTTTTCCCCATAGGCCTCAATGGGCTCCAAAATGTCCCTTCACAGATACTTCAAAAAGAGTGTTTACAATCTGCTGAATCAAAAGAAAGGTTTACCTCTGTGAGATGAATCCAAACATAATCAAGCAGTTTCACAGATAGTTTCTTTCTAGTTTTTATCTTTGGATTTTCAGTTTTTCCCCATGGGCCTCAATGGGCTCCCCAATCTCCTTTTGCAGATTCCACAAGAAGAGTGCTTCCAACCTGCTAAATGAAAAGAAAGTTTTAACTGTGTTAGATGAATCCAAGAATCTCAAAGAAGCAAATTCTACAAAAATAGTGTTTTCAATCTGCTGAATCAACAGAAAGTTTTAGCTCTGTGAGATGAGTCCATGCATCACCAAGCAGTTTCACAGATGGCTTCATTCTAGCTTTTATCTGGGGATAGTCCGTTTTTCCCTTAGTCCTCAATGGGCTTTAAAAATAACCGTTTGCTGGTTCTACAAAAAGAGTATTTCCAAACTTCTTAATCTAAAGAAAGTTTAAACTCAGTGAGTGGAATGCACACATCACCAAGTCGATTTATATATAGCTTCTTTCTAGTTTTTATTTGGAGATATTCAGTTTTTCGTCATAGGACCCAAATGGCTCACAAATGTCCCTTCACAGCTTCTACAAAAAGAGTGTTCCCAACTTTCTGAAACAAAAGAAATGTTTAACTCTGTGAGATGAATCCACACATAATGAAGAAGTTTCAGATAGGTTCTTTCTAGTTTTTAAGTGGGGATATTCAGTTTCTTCCCATAAGCCTCAAAGGGCTCTGAAATGTCCCTTCGCAGATCCTACATAAAAAGTGTTTCCACCCTCCTGAATTGAAAGATAGGTTTATCTCTGTGAGATGAACCTACACATCACCAAGCAGTTTCAGAGATAGCTTATTTCTAGTTTTTATCTGGGGATATTCTGTTTTATCCCATAGTCCTCTATGGGCTCCAAATGTACCTTCATAAATTCTACAAAAAGTGTTTTTCCAACCTTGAGAATCAAACGAAAGGTTTAATTCTGTGAGAGGAATCCACACATCACAAAGCATTTTCACCTATTGATTCTTTCTAGCTTTTATCTGAGGATATTGAATTTTTTCCCATAGTCCTCAAAGGACTCTGAAGTGTCCCTTCACAGATTCTACAAAAACAGTGTTTCCAACCTGCTGAATAAATCAAAAGTTTCAACTCTGTTAGATGAATCCAAATGTCACCAAACAGTTTCACATATAGTTTCTTTCTAGTTTTTTTCTGTGGCTATTGGGTTTTTCCCCATATGACTAAATGCGATCTCAAATGTTTCTTCACACATTCTACAAAAAGAGTGTTTCCAACCTGTTGACTCAAAAGAAAGGATTAATTGTGTGAAATGAATCCACACATAACAAAGCAGTTTCACTGCTGGCTTCTTTCTAGTTTTTATCTGGGGAAATTCTGTTTTTCCTTATCGGTCTCAATGGGCTCCCAAAAGTCCCTTTGCAGATTCTACAAAAAGAGTGTTTCCAACCTGCTGGATCAAAATAAAGGTTTAAAATTGTGAGACAAATTCACACATCACAAAGCAGTTTCAAAGATAGATTCTTTCTAGTTTTTATCTGTGGAAATTCTGTTTTATCCCATAACCTCAAAGGGCTACAAAATGTCCTTCTGCAGACTCTACAAAAAGAGTGTTTCCAACCTGCTGAATCAAAAGGAAGGTTTACCCCTGCGAGATGAATCCACACTTCAGAAAGCATTTTCACAGATAGCTTCTTTCTAGTTTTTATCTGAGGTTTTTCGGTATTTCTCCAAAGGCCTCAATGGGCTCCCAAATATCCCTTCACAGATTCTACAAAAAGAGTGCTTCCAACCTGCTGCATCAAAAGAAAGGTTTAACTCTGTGTGATTAATTTACACAACACGAGCAGTTTCAAAAGTATCTTATTTCTAGTTTGTATCTGGGACATTCGTTTTTCTCATAAACCAAAATGGGCTCTCAAATGTCCCATTGTAAATTGTATGAAAAGAGTGTTTCCAACCAGCTGAATCAAACAAAATGCCTCACTCTGTGAGATGATTCCTCCCATCACATAGCAGCTTCATAGATTGCTTCTTTCTAGTTTTTATGTGTGAATATTAAGTTTTTTTCCATAGGCCACAATGAAGTCCCAAATGTTTCTAGTGTTTATCCTGGTGTATTCTCCTTTTGACAACTGGCCTCAATTAGCTCCCAAATGTCTTTTCGCAGAATTAGAAAACATTGCTTCCAAAGTGCTAAATCAAAAGAAAGGTTTATCTCTGTAAGATGAATGCACACATCACAAAGCAGTTTCTCAGAAAGATTCTTTGAAGTTTTTATCTGAAGTTATTTTGTTTTTCACCTTAGGCCTCTATGCGCTCCCAAATATCCTTCCACAGTTGTCATAAAAACAGTGTTTTCAAAATGCTGAAGGAAAAGAAAGGTTTAACACTGTGAGGTGAATCAGATATCACAAAGCGGTTACTCATATAACTTCCTTCAACTTTTTATCCTGGTACATTCCATTTTTAACCCTTGGCATCAATGAGGTCCCAAATGTCCATTCATAGAAGAGACAAAAATAGTGTTTCCAAACTGCTGAATCAAAAGAAAGGTTTAGCTCTGGGAGATGAAGGCACACACCAGAAAGTGGTTTCACAGATAGATTACTTCTAGTTTCTAACCTGGGATGTTCGCTCTTGCACCATTGGCCTCAATGAACTCCCAAATGTCCATTCGCAGAATGGACAAAAACAGTGTTTCCAAACTGCTGAATCAAAAGAAAGATATAACTCTGTGAGATGAATGCACACATCTCAAAGCAGTTTCTCAGAAAGTTTCTTTCTACTTTTAATCTGAAGATATTTTCTTTTCACCATAGGCCTCAATGTGCTCCCAAATATCCCTTCACAGATTCTAAAAAAGCAGTGTTTCCAAACAGCTGAATACAAAGTTTTATCCCTGTGACATGAATGCACATATCACAAAGCGGTTTCTCAGACAGCTTCCTTCTAGTTATTATCATGAGATATTCACTTTTTCACCATTTGCCTCAATGAGGTCTATAATACTCATGCACAGAATGGACAAAAAAGGTATTTCCATAGTGCTGAAACAAAAGAAAGTTTGGAATCTGTGAGATGAATGTCTACATTCCAAAGCAGTTTCTCACAAGGCTTCTTTCTAGTTTTTATCAGAAGGTATTTTCTTTTTCACAATAAGCCTCACTGTGTTCCCATATAGCCTTTCACAGATTCTACAAAAACAGTCTTTCCAAACTGCTGAATGAAAAGAAATGTTTAAACCTACAAGATGAATGTACTCATTACAAAGCAGTTTCTCAGATGTCTTCCTTCCAGTTTTTATCCTGTGACATTTGCTTTTTCGCCTTTGGCCCAAATGAGCTCCAAAATGTCCTAGTGCAGAATGGACAAGAAGAGTTTTTCCAAACTGCTGAATCAACAGAAGGTTTAACCCTGTGAGATGAATGCACAAATCACAATGCAGTTTCCCAGAAAATTTCTTTATACCTTTTATCTGGAGATATTTTCATTTTCACGATAGACCTCAATGTGCTACCAAATATCCCTTCACAGATTCTACAAAAGCAGTGTTTCCAAACTGCTGAATGAAAAGAAAAGTTTAAATCCGTGAGATGTATGCACATATCACAAAGTGTTTTCTCAGATAGCTTCCTTCTAGATTTTATCCTGGGATTTTTAATTTTTCACCATTGTCCTCAATGAGCTCTAAAATGTCCATTCTTAGAAGGGAGAAAAACAGTGTTTCCAAACTGCTTAATCAAAAGAAAGGTTTCACTCTGTGAGATGAATGCACACATCACAAAGCAGTTTCTCATAAAGCTTCTTTCTAATTTTTATCTGTAGATAATTTCCTTTCACCACAGCCCTCAATGCACTCCCAAATATCCCTTCACAGATTCTATAAAAACATTGATTCACAACTGCTGAATGAAAAGAAAGAGATAACTCTGTGTGGTGAATGCACAATTCACAAAGATAGCTTCCTTCTAGTTTTTATCCTAGTATATTTGCTTTTTCACCATTACCCTCAATGAGTTCCAAAATGTCCATTTGCAAAATGGACAAAAACAGTGTTTTCAAACTGCTGAATGAAAAGAAATGTTTACCTTTTCAAAATAAATGCACACATTACAAATCAGTTTCTCAGACAACTTCCTCTAGTTTTTATCCTGGGAAATTTGCTCTATCGCCTTTGGCCTCAAAGACCTCCCAAATATCCATTCCCAGAATGGACAAAAACCGTGTTTACAAAGAGCTGAACCAAAAGAAAGGTTTAACTCTGTGAGATGAAGGCACACATCACAAAGAAGCTTCCAGGAAAGCTTCTTTCTATTTTTTATCTGATAATGTGTTCATGTTGACCATAGGCCTAAATGTGCTAACAAATATCCCTTTGCAGACTCTACAAAAACAGTGTTTCCACACTGCTGTATGAAAGAAATGTTTAAGTCTGCGAGATGAATGACCACATGACAAAGAAGTTTCTCAAATAGCATCTTTCTAATTTTTATCCTGGAATATTTGCTATTTCACCATGGACCTCAATGAGCTCCCAAATGTCCATTCGCAGAATGGACAAAAGCAGTGTTCCCAAACTGCTGAATCCAAAGAAAGGTTTAACTCTGTGAAATGAATGCACCCATCACAAAGCATTTTCTCAAAAGCTTCTTTCTTGTTTTTATCTGAAAATATTTTCTTTTTCATCATAGGCCTCAATGTGCTCCCAAATATCCCTTCCCTGATTGTACAAGAAGAGTATTTCTAAACTGATGAATGAACAGTTTAACTCTGTGAGTAGAATGCACCCCACATCAAAAAGTGGTTTCTCATATTCCTTCCTTCTAGTTTTTATCGTGGGATATTTGATTTTTCGTATTGACCTCTATTAGCTCCCATATGTCCATTTACAGAATGGATAAATAACAGTGTTTCAAAACTGCTGCATCAAAAGAAAGCTTTATCTCTGTGAGATGAATGCACACATCACAAATGTCCATTCACAGTATGGACAAAAATATTGTTTCCAAACAACTGCATCAAAAGAAATGTTTACATCTGTGAGATGAATGCATACATCTCAAAGCGTTTCCTGAGATAGCTTCTTTAGAGTTTTTATCCATTGATATTTGGTTTTTCAGGATTAGCCTCAATTAACTGCCAAATGTCCATTGGCAGAATGGACAAAAACAGTGTTTTCAAACTGCTGCATCAAATATAAGGTTTAACTCTGTGATATGAAAGCACACATCACAAAGCAGTTTCTTTCTAAATTTTTCTACAGATATTTCCTTTTCAGCATAGTCATCAATGACCTTCCAAATATCCATTCACAGACACTTCAAAAACAGTGTTTCCACACTGCTGAATGAAAAGAAACATTTAACTCTGCAAGATGAATGCTCACATTACAAAGCAGTTTCCCAAATAGCCTCAATATACTCCCAAATATCCCTTCACATATTCTAAAAAAAGAGTGTTTCCAAACTACTGAATGAAAAGAAAGGGTAAACTCTGTGTGGAGAATGCACACAGCACAAAATGGTTTCTCAGATAGCTTCCTTCTACTTTTTATCCTGATGTATTTACTTTTTCTCCTTTCCCTCAATGAGCTCCAAAATGTCCATTCACAGAATAGACAAAAACAGTGTTTTCAAACTGCTGAATAGAAGGAAAGGTTTAATGGGATGAATGGGTGCATCACAAAGCAATTTCTCAGAAAGTTTCTTTCTAGTTTTTACCTGAAGATATTTCTTTTTCACCATAGGTCTCAATGTGCTCCCAAGTATGCCTTCGCAGATTCTACAAAAACAGTGTTTTCAAACTGCTGAATGAAAAGAAATTTTTAGCTTTTCAAGATGAACACACACAACACAAACTGGTTTCTCAGTTAGCTTCCTTCTAGTTTTTATCCTGGAATATTCGATTTTTCCTCATTGGTCAATGAGCTCCAAAATATCCCTTCACAAATTCTGCAAAAACATCACTTCCAAGATGTCGAATGAAAAGAAAGGTTTAACTGTGCCAGATAAATGCACACATCACAAAGCAGTTTTGCAGATAACTTCCTTCTAGTTTTTATCATCTGATATTCAAATTTTCACCACTGGCCTAAATTAGCTCCAAAATGTCCAATCACTAAATGGACAAAAACAGTGTTTCCAAATTGTCAAATCAAAAGAAGGGTCGAATTCTGTGAGATTAATGCACACATCACAAAATATTTTCTCGGGAAGCTTCTTTCTAGTTTTTATCTGAAGTTGTTTTCCTTTTCACCATAGGGCTCAATGCACTCTCAAATATGATTTCGAGGGTATACAAAAACAGGGTTTCCAAACTGCTGAATGAATAGAAAGGTTTAAGTCTGTCAAAGGAATGCGCACATCACAAAGCGGTTTCTCAAATAGCTTCCTTCTGGTTTTTACCATGGGATATTTGATTTTTCACCATTGGCCTCTACGAGCTCCCAAAGGTCCATTCGTGGAATAGACAAAAACAGTGTTTCCAAAATGGTGATTGAAAATAAAGGTTTAACTCTGTGAGATGAATGCACACAAAAAAGCAGTTTCTGAAAATGTTTCTTTATAGTTTTTATCTGAAGATATTTTCTTTTTCACCATAGGCTGCAATGTGCTCTCAAATATCCCTTCACAGGTTCTACAAAAACAGTGTTTCAAATCTGCTGAATGAAAGGAAAGGTTTAACTCTGTGACATGAATGCATATGTAAGAAAGCAGTTTCCCATATTGCTTTCTTACAGTTTTTATCGTGAGATATTCTATTTTTCATCTTTGGCCTCAATGAGTTCCCAAATGTCCTTTCACAGAATGGACAAAAACAGCATTTCCAAACTGTTGATTCAAAAGAAATTTTTAACTCTGTGAATTGAATGCACATATCATAAAGCAGTTTCTCAGACAGCTCCTTTCTAGTTTTTATCTGAAGTTATTTTCTTTTTCATCTTAGGCCTGAATGCACTCCCAAATATCCCTTCAAGATTCTATTAAAACAGTGTTTCCAAACTGTTGAATGAAATGAAAGATTTATTTTTATGACATGAATGCATACATCACAAAACCATTTTGCAGGTAGCTTCTTTACAATTTTTAGTATGAGATATTTGATTTTTCACCATTTGCATCAATGAGCTCCAAAATGTCCATTCGCAGAATGGACAAAAACAGTGTTTCCAAACATCTGAATAAAAAGAAAGGTTTAACTCTGTGAGAAGGTTGCTCACATCACAAAGAAGTTTCTCAGAAAACTTCTTTCTAGTTTTTATCTGAAGATATTCCCTTTTTCACCATAGACCTCAATGTGCTCGCAAATATCCCTTCACATATTTTACAAAAACAGTGTTTCCAAAGTGCCGAATGAAAAGACAGTTTTACTTCTGTGAGATGAATGCCCACATCACAAAGCGTTTTCTCAGACAGCTCCCTTCCAGTTTTTATCCTGGTATATTTGCTTTTTTGCCTTTGGCCTCAATGAAATCCCAAATATCTTTTCACAGAATGGAGAAAAACAGTGTTTACAAACTGCTGAATCAAAAGAAAGCTTTAATTCTGAGATTAATGCACAGCATCACAAAGCAGTTTCTCAGAAAGTTTCTTTCTAGTTTTTATCTGATGATGTTATCTTTTTCAACATAGGTCTCAAATCATTCCCAAATATCCCTTTGCAGATTATACAAAAACAGTATTTTCAACCCTCTGAATGAAAAGAAAGCTTTAATTTTTCAACATGAATGCACACATCACAAAGCAGTTTTTCAGATAGCTTCCTTTAACTTTTTATCCTGGGATATTCGATTTTTCACCATAGGCCTCAATGAGTTCCCAAATGCCCATTTGCAAAATGGACAAAACTGTTTTCAACCTGCTGAACCAAAAGAAAAGTTTACCTCTGTAAGATGAATGTACACATCACAAAACAGTTTCTCAGAAAGCTTCTCTCTAGTTTTTATCTGAACATACTTTCTTTTTCACCATAGGCCTCAAAGTGTTCCCAAGTATTCTTTCACAGATTCTAAAAACACAGGGTATCCAAACAGCTGAACGAAAAGGAAGTTTTGTCTCTCTGAGATGAATGCACACATCACAGAGCAGTTCCTCAGATTGCTTTCTTCGACGATTTGCCCTAAGATATTGGATTTATCGCCATTGGCATTAATGAGCTCCCAAATATGCACTGGCAGAATGTTCATAAACAGTGTTTGCAAACTGCTGAATCAAAAGAAAGGTTTATTCTCTCAGATGAATGCCCACATCACAAAGTGGTTTCTCAGAGAGCTTCTTTCTAGTTTTTGTCTGAGGATATTTGATTTTATTCCATAAACCTCAGTGGGCTCCAAAAAGTCCCTTCACAGATTCTAAAAAAAGAATGTTTCCAACCTGATGAATCTAAAGAAAGGTTTAACTCTGTGAAATGATTCCACACAACACCAAGCAGTTTCACAGATAGATTGTTTCTAGTTTTCATCTGGGGATATTTGGTTTTTCCCAATAGGCCTCCAAGAACTCCCCAAAGTCCTTTCACAGTTTCTACAAAATGAGGGTTTCCAATCTGCTTAATCAAAAGAAAAGGTTAAATCTGTTAGATGCATACACACATCTCAAAGCCGTTTCACAGATTGCTTTTCTCTAGTTATTATCTGGGCATATTCCATGTTACCTCATGTGCATCAATGGGCTTCCAATTGCCACTATGCAGCTTCTACAAACGAGTTGTTACAACCTGCTGAATAAAAAAAAAAAAAATATTTAACTCTGTGAGATGAATCCACACATCACCAAGCGGTGTCTCAGATGGCTTCTTTCTAGTTTTTATCTGAAGATATTTGGTCTTCCCAATAGGATAAATGGGTTCTTAAATATCCCTTCACATATGCTACAAAAAAGTTGTTCCAACCCACCGAATGAAAAGAAGGGTTTAACTCTGTGAGATGAATCTACAAATGACCAAGCAGTTTCACAGATAGCTTCTTCCAAGTTTTTATCTGAAAATATTCATTGTTCCCCATAGGACTCAATGGGTTTTCAAATGTTTCTTCATGGATAATATAAAAGAAGTGCTTCCTACCTGGCGAATAAAAAGAAAAGTTTGTCTCTGAGAGATGAAACCACACATCCCAAAGCAGTTACACAGAAATTTCTATCTAGTTTTTAACTGGGGATGTTTGCTTTCTCCCCGAAGGCATTAATGGGTTCCCAAATGTCCCTCTGCAGATTCGACAAAAAGATTCTTCCCACCTGATGAATACAAAGAAAGTGTTCACTCTGTGAAATGAATCCACACATCCCAAACTAGTTTCACAGACTTCTTCTTTCTAGTTTTTATCTGGGGATATTTGGTTTTTCCTTATAAACCTCAATGTACTCCGAAATGTCCCCTTGCAGATTCTACAAAAAAAGTATTCCAACCTACTGCATGGAAATAAAGGTTTAACTCTGTGAGATGAATCCACACATCACAAATCAGTTTCACAGATAGCGTTTTTCTAGTTTTTATCTTGGGATATTCTGTTTTTCCCAACAGACTTCAATAAGATCCCAAATGTCCCTACACAAATTCTACAAAAAAAGTGTTTTTGACCTGCTGAACCAAAAGAAAGGTTTACTCTGTGAGTTAAATCCCCAACCCTTAAAGCTGTTTCACAGACAGTTTCTTTCTAGTTTTTACCTGGAAATATTAGGTTTTTCCCCATAGGCCTCAATGCAATCCCAAATGTCCCTTCACAGATTCTACAAAAAAAAAAAAAAAAATGCTTCCAACCTGCAGAATCGAAATTAAGGTTTAACTCTGTGAGATGAATCCACACATCACCACGCAGTTTCACAGATAGCTTCTTTCTATTTTTTATCTAAGGATATTGGGTTTTCCCCTTAAGCCTCAATGGGTTCTTAAGTGTCCCTCCGCAGATTCTAGAAAAAGAGTGTTTCCAACCTGCTGTATCAATAGAAAGTTAGTTTCCATAGGCCTCAATTGGCTCCCAAATGCCACTTGGCAGAATCTACAAATATAGTGTCTCCAACCTGCTGAATCAAAAGAAAGGGTTACCTCTGTGAGATGAATTGACATACCACCAACCAATGTCACAGGTAGTTTCTAAGTTTTATCTGGGGATATTCAGGATGTTGTTTGTTTTCCCCATAGGCCTCCATAAGCTGCAAAATGTCCCTTCACAGATTCTACAAAAAACACTGCTTCCAACCTGTTGAAGCACATGAAAACTTTAACTCTGTGAGTTGAATCCACATATCTCAAAGCAGTTTCACAGATAGCTTCTTTCTAGGTTTCTAAAGGGGATATTAGGTTTTTCCTTATAGGCCTCAATGGACTCCAACAAGACCCGTTGCAGATTCTTCACAAAGAAAGTTTCCAACCTGCTGAATCAAAAGAAAGGTTTAACTCTGTGAGACAAATCGCCAAGCAGTTTAGCAGATAGGTTTTTGTAGTTTTTATCTGGATCATATTTGATTTTTTTTCATAGGTCTTTATGGTTCCCAAATGTCCTATTGCAGATTCTGCCAAAAGATTGTTTTCTAATTGCTGAATCATAAGAGAGGTTTAAATATGAGAGATAAATCTACACATCACCAAGCAGTTTCACAGATAACTTCTTTCTAGTTCTAATCTGAGGATATTTGAATTTACCCCAGAAGCCTCAACGGGTCCCAATGTCCCTTGGCAGATTCTACAAAAAAAGTGTTTCCAACCCTGCTGAATCAAAAGAAAGGTTTATCTCTGTGATACAAATTCCCTCATCATGAAGCAGTTTTGCAGATAGGTTCTTCCTAGTTTTTATCTAGGGATATTTGGTTTTTCTCCAAAGGCCTCAATGAGTTCCCAAATGTACCCTCTCAGGCTCTACAAAGAAGTGATTCCAATCTGCTGAA
This sequence comes from Rhinopithecus roxellana, assembly GCF_007565055.1. Lineage (NCBI taxonomy): Eukaryota > Metazoa > Chordata > Mammalia > Primates > Cercopithecidae > Rhinopithecus > Rhinopithecus roxellana. The sequence continues at coordinate 55,077,390 of NC_044555.1, read as the reverse complement.
TCAAAAGAAAGGTTCAACTCTGTGAGATCAATCCACAAATCACAAATCATTTGCACAGATAGCTTCTTTCTGGTTTTTCTGTGAGGATATTCATTTTTTCCCCATATGCCTCAATGAGCGCCAAAATGTACCTTTTTGGATTCTACAAAAGGAGTGTTTCCAACCTGCTGAATCCAAAGAAAGGTTTATCTCTATGAGATGAATCCTCACATCACAGAACAGTTTCACAGATAGCTTCTTTTTAGTTTTTACCTTGTGATATTCGATTTTTCTTTGAAGGCCTCAGTGGGCTCCAAATGTCCAATTGCAGATAGTACAAAAAGTGTTGCCAACCTGCTGGATCAACAGAAAGGTTTAGCGATGTGAGATGGATCCGTACATCACAAAGTAGTTTCAAAGGTAGCTTCTTCCTGGTTTTTATCTGGGGATACCCAGTTTTTCCCTATAAGTCTCAATGGGCTCATAAATATCCCTTCACTGATACTTCAAAAAGAGAGTTTACAACCTGCTGAATCAAAGGAAAGGTTTACCTCCATTAGATGAATCCACACCTCACCACACAGTTTCACTGACAGTTTCTTTGTATTTTTTATCTAGGGATTTTTAATTTTTCCCCAACAGCTAAATGGGCTCCCAACTCTCCTTTTGCAGATTCTAAATTATAGAGTGTTTCCACTGTGCTGAATCAAAAGAAAGCTGTAACCCTGTGAGATGAATCCAAAAATCACGAAGAAGTTTAACAGGTAGCTTTCTTCTAGCTTTCATGGGGGATGTTTAGCTTTACCCTTTAGGCCCCAGTGAGCTCTCAAGTGTTCCTTTGTAGATTCTACAAAAAGAGTGATTCCAACCAAGTGAATCAAAAGAAAGGTTTAACTCTGTGAAATGAATCCACTCATCACTACACAGTTTCACAGATAGCTTCCCTCTAGTTCTTATCTAGGGATATATTGTTTATTCCCATAGGCTTCAATGGTCTCCCAAATGTCCCTTCAAGGATTCAACAAAAAGAATGTTTCCAACCTGCTGAGTCAAAAGACAGGATTAACTATGTGAGAAATAATCCAGACCTCATGAAGCAATTTCAAGTATAGCTTCTTTCAAATTTTTATCTGGGGATATTTGTTTCTCCTCTTATGCCTCAGTATGTTCCAAAATGCCCCTTCACAAATTCTACAAAAAGCATATGTCTCCAACCTGCTGAATCAAAAGAAACTTTTAAATCTGTGAATTGAAACAACACATCACGAAGCAGTTTCCCAGGTAGTTTCTTCCTAGTTTTTATCTGTGGATATTCTTTCTTCTGCATAGTCCTCAATGGGCTCCAAAGTGTCCCTTCTCAGAGGCTATGAAAATAATGTTTTTACCCTGCTGAATCAAAAGAAAGTTTTTACTCTGTGAGTTGAATCAACACATCACCGATCTATTTTACAGATAGCTACTTCCCAGTTTTTATCTGGGGATATTCCCTCTTTCCTTGTAGGCCTCAATAGGCTCCCGAATGTCCCATCACAGATTATACGAAAATAGTGTTTTCAACCTGCTGAATCAACAGAAAGTTTTAACATTGTGAGAATAATCCACACATCACCAAGTAGTTTCACAGATAACTTCATTCCAGTTTATAGCTGGGGACGGTCTGTTTATCCCTTGGTCCAAAAACGGCTTCCAAACTTCTGAGTCAAAAGAATGGTTTAACTCTGGGATACATCTACACCTCACCAAGCAGTTTCACAGATAGCTTCTTTTTAGTTTTTATCTGTGGATAATCACTTTTTATCCTTAGGCGCCAATGGACTCTGAAATGTCCCTTCACAGGATCTACAAAAAGAGCATTTCCAACTTGCTGAAATGAAAGAAAAGTTTATCTTGGTGAGATGAATCTACACATTACCCAGCAGTTTCACAGATAGCTTATTTCTAGTTTTTATCTGGGTGTATTTGGTATTACCTCATGGGCCTCAATGGGCTCCAAATGTCCCTTCACAGATTCTAGAAAAAGAGTGATTCCAATCTGCTGAATCAAAAGAGAGTTTAACTCTGTGAGATGAATACACACATCATCAAGCATTTTCATCCATTGCTTCTTTCTAGTTTTTATTGCAGAATATTTGTTTTTTTCCCATAGGCCGCAATGGACTCTGAAATGTATATTCACAGATTCTACAGAAACAGTGTTTCCAACTTGTTGAATAAAACAAAAGTAGTATTTATGTGAGATGAATCCGCACATTTCCTACCAGTTTCACAGGTAACATCTTTCTAGTTTTTATCTGGGGATATTTGGCTTTTCCCCATAGGACTCAATAGGTTCCCAAATGTCCCTTCACATATTCTACAAAAAGAGTGTTTCCAAACTGCTGAATCAAAGAAAGGTTTAACTCCATGAGATGAATCTACACATGAAGAAGCAGTTTCACAGATAGTTTCTTTCAAGTATTTATCTGGAGATATTCAATTTTTCCTTGTAGGCCTCAATGGGCTTCCAAATGGTCCTTCACAGATTCTACAAAAAGAGTGTTTCCAACCTGCTGAATCCAAAGAAAGTTTAAATTCTGAGACCTATCCACACATCACAAGCCATTTTACAGTTAGTTTCTTTCTAGTTTTTATCTGGGGATATTCTGGTTTTCCCCATAGGCCTCAATGGACTCACAAATATCCCTTAGCAGATTCTACACGAAGAATTTTTCCAACCTGCTGAATCAAAAGAAAGGTTTAACTCTATGAGATTGGTCCACACATTATGAAGCAGTTTCACAGCTTCCTTCCAGTTTTTATCTGGGGATATTCAGTTTTTCTCCATAAGCCTTGATGGGCTCCCAAAAGTCTTTTCACAGATTCTACAAAAGCATGTCTCCAAACTGTTGAATCTACAGAAAGTTTTCTATCTGTGAGATGAAACATCGAAAAACAGTTTCACAGATAGTTTTTTTATAATATTAATTTGGGAATATTCAGTTTTTCCCCATAGGGCTCAAGGGCCTCATGAATATCCTTTCACAGATTCTACAGAAAGAGTGTCCCCAACCTGCTGTATCAATGGAAATGTATAACTCTGTGAGAAAAAATTCAAATATCACCAAGCATTTCCACAGATAGCTATTTTCCAATTTTTGTCTGGGGATAGTCCCTGTTTTCCATCGACCTCAAAGGGCTCCAAAATTTCTTTTTGCAGATTCTACAAAAAGAGTGTTTCCAACCTCCTGAATCAAAGAAAAGTCTGTCTGTGTGAGGTGAACCCACACATCACCAAGCAGTTTCACAGATAGCTTCTATCTAGTTTTTGTCTGGGGACATTTGGTTTTTCCCCATAAGCCTCAATGCACTCTGAAATGTTTCTTCACAGATTCTACAAAAAAAGTGTTTTGAACCTGCTGAATTATAAGAAAGGTTTAACTCCGTGAGGTGAATCCACACATCACCAAGCAGTTTCACAGATAGCTTCTTTCTAGTTTTTGTCTAATGATATTTTGTTTTTCACCATAAGCGTCAATAGGCTCCCAAATTTGCTTTGCAGATTCTGCAAAAACATTGTTTCCAACCTGCTGAATCAAAGCAATGTTTACCTACTTGAGATGAATCTACATATCACCAAGCAGTTTCACAGATAGCTTCTTTCTAGTTTTTATCTGGGGATATTCAGTATTTCCCCTTAGGCCTCAATGGGTTCTGAAATGTCTTTTCGCAGATTCTACAAAAAAGTGTCTCCAACCTGCTGAATCAAAAGAAAGGTTTAATACTGTGTGATGAATCCACACATCACAAAGAAGTTTGGCAGATTGCTTCTTTCTAGTTTTTATCTGGGGATACTCTTTTTTTCTCCAAAGGCTTCAATGGGCTCCATATTCCCCTTCACAGATTCTACAAAAAGAATGTTTAAACCCAGCTGAATCAAAAGAAAGGTTGAACTCCATAAGATGAATCAACACATCACAAAGCAGTCTCACAGATGTTTCTTCAAAGTTTTCATCTTAGGATATTAGCTTTCTCTTCATAGGCCTCAAGGGATTTCCAATGTCCATTTGCAGATTCTAACAAGAGACAGTCTTGGCCAAGATTGGCGGCTCACACCTGTAATCCCAGCACTTTGGGAGGCCAAAGGTGTATCATGAGGTCAGGAGATCGGAGCAACCTGCCTAAAATGATAAAACCCCATCTCTACTGAAAACCCAAAAAAATTAGCCAGGCACAGTGGCAGGCTTCTGTAGTCCCAGCTACACAGGAGGCTGATGCAGGAGAATGGCATGAACCCAGTAGGCAGAGCTTGCAGTAGCCAAGATAGCACCATTGAACTGCAGCTCCAGCCTGGGCTAAAGGGCAAGATTTCGTCTGAAAAAAAATAAATAAAAAGAAAGACCATCTCCAACATGTTGAATTAAAAGAAACATTTTGCTCTGAGAGATGAATTGACACATCACCAAGAAGTTTCACAGATAGCTTCTTTCTAGCTATTATCAGGGGATATTTGGCTTTTCCCTTTATCGCTGAATGGACTCCCAAATGTCCCTTTCCAGATTCTACAAAACAAGTGTTTCCATCCGCTGAAACAAAACAGAGGTTTAACTCTGTGAGATAAATCTACACATCAGAAAGCCTTTAACCTTCACAGATTTACAGAAGAATGTTTCCAAAATGCTGAATTTAAGAAAGGTTTAACTTGGTGATATGTATCCACACATCACAAAGCAGTCTCATGGATAGCTTATTTCTAGTTTTCAACTGGGGATATTTGCTTTTTCCTTATAACCCTCCATAGGCTCTCAAATGTCCCTTCACAGATTCTACAAAAAGAGTGTTTCCAAACTGCTGAATCAACAGAAAGTTTTAACTCTCTGATATGAATCCACATAACACAAAGCACTCTTACAAATAGCTTCTTTCTGATTTTTATCTGGGGATATTTGGTTTTTCCCCCATAGGACCCAATGGGATCCCAAATGTCCCTGCACAGGTTCTATGAAAACAGTGTTTCCAGCGTGCTGAATCAAAACTGCAGTTTAATTCTTTGCAATGAATATGCACATCACAAAGCGGTTTCACAGATAGAGTATTTTTATCTGGAGACATTAATTTTTATTCCCATACTCCCATATGGGATCCCAAATGTCCCTTTGCAGGTTCCTCAAAAAGGGTGTGTCCAACCAGCTGTATCAAATGATAGGTTTAACTCTGTTAGATGAATCCAAACATCACAAAGAAGTTTCACAGATACATTCTTTAAAGTTTTCAGCATAGGATATTTTGTTTCTCTTCATAGGCCTCCATGGGATTTCCAATATCCCTTTGCAGATTCTACAAAGAGATGGCCTCCAACTTGTTGAAACAAAAAGAATGTTTAGCTCAGTGCGATGAATCCACACATTACCAAGCCATTTCAAAGATAGCTACTTTCTAGTTTTTAATCTGGGGATTTTTGGTTTTTCCATTTAGGGCTCAAAGGGCTCCCAAATGTCCTTTTCTAGATTCTACAAAAAGAATTATTCCATCCTGCTGAATCAAAACAGAGGTTTAACCCTGTGAGATGAATCCATACATCACAAAGCAGGTTCACATGTAGCTTCTTTCCAGTTTGATCTGGGGATAGAATGTTTTACCCCATAGACCTCAATGGACTCCAAAATGTACCTTTGCAGATTCTACAAAAAGAGTGCTTCCAACTTGCTGAATCAAAAAAAAATTAACTCTGTGATGTGAGTCCACACATTAAAAAGGCGTTTAACACATAGCTTATTTCAACTATTTATCTGGAGATACTTGGTTTTTCCCTATAGGGCAAAATTTGCTCCCGAATGTCTCTTTGCAGATGCCAGGAATACAGTATTTCCAACCTACTGAATGAAAATAAATGCTTAACTCTGTGAAATGAATCCACACATCACATAGCAGTTGCACAGATGGATTCTTTAGTTTTTATATGGGGATATTTGGTTTTCCCCTATAGGTCTCAATTTAGTCCCAAATGTCTTTTCACAAATTCTACAAAAAGAGTGTTTTTAACCTGCTTAAAAAAAAAGAGAAAGGTTTACTTCTGTGAGATGAATACAGACATCACAAAGCAGTTTCGCAGACAGCTTCTTTCTAGTTTTTATCTGAGGATATTCTGTTTTTCCCCATTGGCCTCAGTGGACTCCAAAATATCCCTTCGCAGATACACCAAAAAGAGGGTATCCAACCTGCTGAATCAACAGAAAGATTTAACTCTGTGTGATGAGTTGACACACCACAAAGCAGTTTCATAGGTAGGTTCTTTCTAGTTTTATCTATGGATATTCAGCTTTTCCCCTTAGGCCTCAACGGATTCCCAAATGTCCCTTCGTAAATTCTAGGGAAAAAAAGTGTTTCCAACATGCTGAATCAAGACATGTGTAACTCTGTGAAATGAATGCATACATCATAAAGCTATTTCACAGATCGTTTATTTCTAGTTTTTATCAGAGGTTATTAAGTTTTTACCCATAGGCCTCAATGGGCTCTCAAATATCCCTTCACTCATTCTACAAAAGAGTATTTCTACCCTGCCAAATCAAAAGAAGGGTTTAACCCTGTGAGATAAATACCTGCATCACAAAGCAGTTTCTCAGATAGATTCTTTATAGTTTTGATCTAATGCTATTATGTTTTTCCCATACACCTGGGTGGACTCCAAATTGTTTTCAGGGTTTCTACAAAAAAAGAGTGTGTCTTACATACAGAATCAAAAGAAACTTTCAAAGTCTGTGCAATGAATCCACATATCATAAAAGCAGTTTCACAGGTAGCCTCTGTCTAGTTTTTATCTAGGGATATTCAATTTTTCCCATAGGCCTCAATGGGTTCCAAATGTTGTTTCATACATTTTAGAAAAAAAAGTGTTTCCAACCTGCTGAATCAAAAGCTACGTTTAACTCTGTGAGATGAATCCACACATCACAAAGCAGTTTTACAGATAGCTTCTTTTAGATTTTTTCTAGGGATATTTGCTTTTTCCCCATAGACCTAAAGTACTCCTATATGTCCGTTTGCAGACTCTCCACAAAGATTGTTTCCAAAATGCTGAATCTAAAGAAAGTTTAATCTCTGTGAGATGAACACACACATCACAAGGTAGTTTCATATATAGCTTCTTTCTAGTTTTTGTCTGCAGATATTTGTTTTTTTCCCACAGGCCTTAATGGGCTCCTAAATGTCCCTTTGCAGATACTCAAAAAAGAGGGTATCCAACCTGCTGAATAAAAATAAAGATTTAACTCTGTCAGCAGAATCCACACATCACAAAGCTGTCTCTCAGGTAGCTTCTTTCTACGTTTCATATGGGGATATTTTGTTTTATCCCATAGGCCGGAGTGGTTTCCCAAATGGTTTCCCAAGTGGTTTCCCTTCATGAACTCTCCAAAAATAATGTTTCTAAACTACTGAATAAAAAGAAAAGTTTAGCTCTCTAAGACTAATCCACACATCACAAAACAGTTTCACAGATAGTTTCTTACTAGTTTTTCTCTGAGGATATTCAGATTTTCACCATAGGCCTCAATAGGCTCCCAAATGTCACTTTGCAGATGCTTCAAAAAGATTGTTTCCAACCTGATGAATCAAAAGAAATGTTTGACTCCATGAGATGAATCTGCACATTAAATTAGTTTCACACATAGCTTAATAAAGTTTCTATATTGGGATATTCAGTTTTTCCCCATAGGCCTTAATGGGTTCCCAAATATGCCTTTGCAGATTCTCTAAAAAGAGATATTTCAACCTGGTGAATCAAAAGAAAGGTTCAACTCTGTGAGATTAATCCACACATCAAAAATCAGTTTCACAAATAGCTGCTTTCTAGTTTTTATCTGGGGATATTCGGTTTTTCCCAATTGGCCTCAATGGGCTCCTAAATGTCCCCTCACATATTCTCCAAAAATAGTGTTTTCAACCTTCTGAATCAGAAGACAGCTTTAACTCTGTAAGATGAATCCACGCATCACAAAAAAAGTTGCACAGAGAGCTTCTTTTTAGTTTTTATCTGGGGATATTCTGTTTTTCCCAAGATATCTCACTGAGTACCCAAATGTCCATTCCAAGTTCTCAAAAAAGTTTTTCCAACTTGCTGAAACAAATTAAAAATTTAACTCCACGAGATGAATCAACAAAGCATAAAGCAGTTTCACAGGTAACTTCTTTCTAGTTTTCATGAGTGGATATTTGGCTTTTCCCCAAAGATCTCAACTGGTTCTCAAAATGTACCTTTACAGATCCTAGAAGAAAAAGTTTTTCCAACATGCTGAATCAAAAGACAGATTTATCTCTGTGAGATGAATCAACACATCACAAAGCCATTTCACAGATAGCTTCTTTCTAGTTTTTTGGGGGGCATATTACATTTTTCCCCATAGGTCTCAAAGGGTTTCCAAATGTCCCTTCACAGATTCTAGAAAAAAAATTGTTTCCAATCTGCTGCATCAAAAGAAAGCATTAACTCTGTGAGATGAATCCACACATCACAAAGTAGTTTCTCAGATAGCTTCTTTCTAGTTTTTATTTGGTGATATTCGGTTTTTCCCATAGACCTCAAAGGGCTTTCAAATGTCCTTTCAGAGATTCTACAAAAAGAGTGTTTCCAACCTGTTGAATCAAAATAAACTTTTAAGTCTGTGAAATGAATCCACTCATCATAAAGCACTTTCACAAATAGCCTCTTTCTCGTTTTTATCTGGGGATAGTCCATTTTTCCCCATAGGCCACAATGGGTTGAAAAATGTCACTATGTTGATTCCAGAAAAAGAGGGTTTCTTACTTGTTGAATCAAAAACACTATTTATTATGTGAGATACATCCACACATCACAAAACAGTTTCATGGGGAGCTTCTTTGTAGTTTTTAACTGGAGATATTCATTTTTTCCTCATCGGCCTCAAATGCCTCAGAAGCATCCCTCCGTAGATTGTACAAAAAGAGTGTTTCCAACATGTTGAATCAAAAGAAAGATATAACTCTGTGAGATGAATCCACACATCACAAAGCAGTTTCATAGACAGCTTCTAGTTTTTATCTGAGGATGTATTCTTTTTCACCATAGGCCTCCAAGCACTCCCAAGTATCCCTTCACAGATTCTACAAAAACAGTGATTCCAAAGTGCTGAATGAAAATAAATGTTTAACTCGGAGAAATGAATGCATACATCAGAAAATGGTTTCTGAGTTAACCTCCTACCACTTTTTATCCTGGAACATACGAATTTTCGAAATTGGCCTCAAAGAGCTCCAAAATGTTCATTCGCAGAATTGACAAAAACAATGTTTCCAAACTGCTGAATGAAAAGAAAGGTTTAACTTTTTGAGGTGAATGCACACATCACCAAGCTGTTTCTCAGATAGCTTCCTTCTAGTTTTTATCCTGGGATTTTCCTTTTTTTGCCATTGTCCTCAATAAGTTCCAAAATATCCATTCATAGAAGGGACAAAAACAGTGTTTCCAATCTTCTTATTCAAATGAAAGGTTTAACTCTGTGAGATGAATGCACACATCACTAAGTGGTTTCTCAGGCAGCTTCCTTCTAGTTATTATCTTGGGATTCATATTTCTTCGCCATTGTCCTCAATGAGCTCCCAAATATCTATTCACAGAAGGGACAAAAACAGAATTTCCAAACTACTGAATCAAAAGAAAGATTTAACTCTGTGAGATGAGTGCACACATCACAAAGCAATTTCTCAGAAAGCTTCTTTCAAGTTTTTATCTGAAGATATTTTCCTTTTCACCATAGACCTCAATGTGCTCCCAAATATCTCTTCATAATTTCTACAAAGACAGTGTTTCCAAACAGCTGAATGCAAAGAAAGGTTTACCACTGAGATGATTGTGCACATCCCAAAGCATTTTCTCTGATAGCTTCCTTCTAGTTTTTATCATGAGATATTCACTTTTTCATCATTTGCTTCAATGAGTTCTCTAATATTCTTGTGCAGAATGGAATAAACAGTTTTTCCAAATAGCTAAATCAAAAGAAAGGTTTAACTCTGTGAGATGAATGCCCACATTCCAAAGCAGTTTCTCAGAACACTTCTTTCTAGGTTTTAATGGAAGATATTTTCTTTTTCATCATAGGCCTGAATGTGCTCCCAAATATCCCTTTGCAGATTCTACAAAAACAGTGTTTCCAACCTGCTGAATGAAAAGAAAGGTTTATTTCTGTAAGGTGAATGCACTCATCACAAAGCAGTTTCTCAGATAGCTTTCTTCTAGTTTTTATCCTAGGATATTCCACTTTTTGCCATTAGACTCAATGAGGTCCCAAATGTCTATTTGCAGAATGGACCAAAATTGTGTTTCTAAACTGCTGTATGAAAAGATAGGTTTTTCTCTCTGTGAGATGACTGTACATATCACAAAGCTTTTCTCAAAAAGTTTCTTTCTAGTTTTTTTCTGAAGATAATTTCTTTTTGACCATAATCCTCAATGTGTTCCCAAAAACCCAGCACGGATACTAAAAAACAGTGTTTCCAAACTGCCAGATGAAAAGAAAGGTTTAACTCTGCAAGATGAATGCACACATCACAAAGCAGTTTCTCAGTTAGCTTCCTTCAGCTTTTTATCCTGGGATATTCCATTTTTTGCCCTTGACATCAATGAGCTACGAAATTTCCATTCGTAGAATAGACAAAAATATTGTTTCCAAACTTGTGAATCAAAAGAAAGGGTTAATTCTGTGAGATGAATGCGCACATCACAAAGCAGGTTTTCAGAAAGCTTCTTTCTAATTTTTATCTGGAGATATTTTCTTTTTCATCACAGCCCTCAATGCACTTTGCAGATTGCACAAAAATAGTGTTTCCAAACTGTTGAATGAAAAGAAATGTTTAAGTCTGCAACATGAATGCACACATCACATAGCTGTTTTTCAGATAGATTCCTTCCCTTTTTATTGTCGGATATTCAAGTGTTCCCCATTGGCCTCCATGCACTCCCTAATATCTCTTCACAGATGCTGCAAAAACAGTGTTTCCAAACTGCTGAATGAAAAGAAAAGTTTAACTCTGCCAGCTGAATGCAAACATCACAAAGAAGTTTCCCAAAAAGTTTCCTTCTAGTTTTTATCCTGGGATATATGATTTTTCAACATTGACCTCAATGAGCTCTGAAATGTACATTTGCACAATGGACAAAAACAGTGTTTCCATAGTGGTGAATCAAAACAAGGATTTAACTTAGTGAGACGAATGCACACATCACAAAACAGTTTATCAGAAAACTTCTTTCTAGTTTTTATCTGAATATATATTCATTTTCACGATAGGCCTCAATGCGCTCCAAAATATCCCTTCACAGATTCTACAAAAATGGTGTTTCCAAACTGCCAAATGAAAAGAAAGTTTTAACTTTGTGAAATGAAAGCACACGTCACAAAGCAACTTCTCAGAAGGCTTGCTTCTAGTTTTTCTACCAGTATATTCTCTTTTTCACCTTTCATCTCAATGAACTCCCAAGTGTCCATTATCAGAAGGGATAAAAACAGTGTTTTCAAACTGCTGAATCAAAAGAAAGATTTAACTCTGTGAAATGAATGCACACATCACAAAGCAGTTTCTCAGAAAGCTCCTTTCTAATTTTTATATGAATATTTTTTTTTCACAATAGGACTCGATGGGCTCCCAAATAATCCTTCACAGGTTCTACAATAACAGTGCTTCTAAACTGCTGAATGAAAAGAAAATTTTAACTCTGTGAGATGAAGGCACACATTACAAAGTGGTAACTCAGATAGCTTCCTTCCAGTTTTTATTCTGGCATATTCCCTTTTTCGCCATTGGCCTGAAAGAGTTTCAAAATGTCCATTCACAGAATGGAAAAAAACAATGTTTCCAAACTGCTGAATCAAAAGACAGGTTTGACTATGTGAGATCAATGCACACGTCACAAAGCAGTTTCTCATAAACATTCTATCTGAAGATGTTTTATTTTTCACTGTAGGCTTCAATGCGCTCCTTAATAGTCCTTTGCAGTTTCTACAAAAACAGTGTTTCCAAACTGCTGAATGAAAACAAAGGCTTAACTCTGTGAGATAAATGCACACATCACAAAATAGTTTCTCTGAGAGCTTCCTTCTTGTTTTTATCCTTGGATATTCGCTTTTTCACCATTGGCCTCAATGAAGTCCCTAAAGTCCATTTGCAGAATGGAGAAAAACAGTGTTTCCATAATGCTGAATTAAAAGAAAGGTTTAATGAGATGAATGGACACATCACAAAGCAAATTCCAGAAAGCTTCTTGCTAGTTTTTATCTGAAGATATTTTCTTTTTCACAGTAGGACTCCATGTGCTTGCAAATATCCCTTTGCAGAGTCTATAAAAACATTGTTTCCAAATTGCTGAATGGACAGAAAGGTTTAACTCTGTGGGATGAATACACACATAACAAAGATCTTTCACACATAGCTTCCTTCTAGTTTTTATCATGGGATATTCGATTTTTCACCATTGACCTCAATGAGCTCCCAAATGTCAATTTGCATAATGGAAAAAAACGGTGTTTCCAAACTGCTTCATCAAAAGAAAGGTTTGACTCTGTGAGATGAATGTCCACATCACAAGTCAGTTTCTCAGAAAGCTTCTTTCCAGTTTTTAGCTGAAGATATTGTCTTCTTGACCAGGAGCCTCAAAATGCTCCCAAATATCCCTTTGCAGATTCTACAAAAGCAGTGTTTCCAAAATGCTGAATGAAAAGATAGGTTTAACTCTGTGAGATGAATGTGCATATCACAAAGCATTTCCTTAGTTAGCTTTCTTCTACTTTTTATCCTGAGATATTTGATTTTTTGCCATTGGCCTCAATGAGCTCTCAAATGTCCATTTACAGAATGGACTCAAACAATGTTTACAAACTGCTGAATCAAAAGAAAAGTTTAATATTGTGAGGTGAATGCACACATCACAAAGCTGTTTCTCAGAAAGCTTCTTTCCAGCTTTTAGTTGAAGATACTGTCTTTTTGACCAGAAGCCTCAAAACGCTCCCAAACATCCCTTCGCAGATCCTACAAAAACATTGTTTCCAAAATGCTAAATGGAAAGAAAGGTTTAACTCTGTGGGATGAAAGCACACATCACAAAGCGTTTTTTCAGTTAACTTCCTTCTAGTTTTTACCCTGGGATATTTGATTTTTCACCATTGGCCTCAATGAGCTTCCAAACGTCCATTCACAGAATGGACAAAAACAATGTTTCCAAACTGCAGAATCAAAAGAAAGGTTTACCTCTGTAGGATGAATGCATGCATCACAAAGACTTTCCTCAGATAATTCCCTCTGGTTTTTATACTGAGATATTCTCTTTTCCACCACTGGCCTGAATGAACTCCCAAATGTCCATTTGCAGTATGGACAAAAACAGTGTTTCCAAACTGCTGAGTCAAAAGTAAGGTTTACCTCTGCGAGATGAATGTACACATTGCAAGGAATTTCCTGAGATAGCTTCCTTATAGTTTTTACCCAAGGATGTTTGATTTTTCGGTATTGACCTCAATGAACTCCCAAGTGTTCATTTGCAGAAGGGACAAAGACAGTGTTTTCAAACTGCTGCATCAAAACTAAAGTTTAACTCTGTGATATGAAAGCACACATCAAAAAGCAGTTTCTCAGAAAGCTTCTTTCTGGTTTTTATCTACAGATATTTCCTTTTTCACCATAGTCAACAATGAGCTTCCAAATATCCCTTCGCAGACTCTTCAAAAACAGTGTTTCCACACAGCTGAATGAAAAAGAAAGGTTTAACTCTGTGAGATGAATGCTCACATCACAAAGTGTTTTTCCAAATAGCTTCCTTCTAGTGTTTATCCTGGGATATTTGACTTTTTGCCATTGGCCTCAATGAGCTCCAAAACGTCCATTCCAAGAATTGGAAAAAACCCCATAGACACCAATGGGCTCTCAAATGTCTCTTCATAGATGTGTGGAAAACTGAATATTCCCAGATAAAAAGAAGAAACAAACTATCTTTGAATCTGCTTTGTGATGTCTGGACTTATCTCACAGAATTAAGTTATTTTTGACTCAGTGGGTTGTAAATACTCTTTTTGTAGAATTTTCAAAGGGACATTTTGGAGGCCTTTGAGGCCTATTGGGAAAAACCAAATATCCCCAGATAAAAACTAGAAAGAAAATCAGTTCAGATTAAAACTACAAAGAAGCTTACTGAGAAACTGCTTTGTGATATTGTATTCATCTCACAGAGATAAACTGTTCTTTTGATACAGCAGTTTGAAAACACTGCTTTTGTCCATTCTGCAAATAGACATTTGGGAGCTTGTTGAGGCCAATGGTAACAAAGAGAATATCTCAGGATAAAAAGTAGAAGGAAACCATCTGAGAAACTGCATTGCGAAGTGTGCATTCATTTTAACTCTATGAGATGAAACCACACAACACCAGACAGTTTCACAAATAGTTTTTTCTATTTTTTATTTGGGGATATTCAGTTTTCCCCTATATGCCTCAATGTGCTCTAAATGTCACTTGGAAGATTCTGCAAAAGAAGGGTTTTTAACGTGCTGAATCAAAAGAAATGTTTACTCTGTGTGACTAATCTGAACATCACAAGGTAGTTTCACAGATAGTTTCTTCCTAGTTTTTATCTGAGGATATTCTGTTTTCCCCATATGCCTCACTGTGATCCCAAATGTTTCTTTGCAGATTCTACAAAAAGTGTGTTTCCAACCTGTTGAATCAGGAGAAAGGATTAACTGTGTCACATGAATCGAAACATAAGCAAGGGGTTTCACAGTTAGCTTCTTTCTAGTTTTTATCTGGGGATATTCACTTTTTCCCATAGACCTCAAAGTGCTCTCAAATATCCCTTTGCAAATTCCACAAAAAGAATGTTTTCAACCTGCTGAATCAAAAGAAAATTTAACACAGTGTGATGCATCCACACATCACCAGGCATTTTCACAGATAATTACTTTCTAATTTTTATCTCGGGATATTTATTTTTTTCCATAGGCCTCAATGTGTTCCCAATTCTCCCTTCACAGATTCTGCAAAAAGAGTACTTCTAACGTGCTGAATCAAAAGAAAGGTTCACTTCTGGGACATGAATCCACATATCAACAAGAAGTTACACTAATTAGTTATTTCAAGTTTTTAACAGGTTATATTCACTTTTTCCCCATATATGCCTCAAGGGGATTTGAAAAGACCTTTCACAGATTCTACACAAATAGTGTTTACAGCATGCTAAATTAAAATAAATGTTTAACTGTGTGAGAAGAATCCACACATCACCAAGCTGTTTCAGAGATAGCTTCTTTTAGTTTTTATCTCAGGATATTCAGTTTTTCCCCATAGGCCTCAATGATTTCCCATACGTGCCATGGCAGATCGTATAAAAAGAGTTTTTCCAACCTGATGAATCAGAAGAAAGGTGAAACTCTATGAGATTAATCCACACATCACCAAGTAGCTTCACAGATAGCTTCTTTCTAGTTTTTATCTGGTAATATTAGTTTTCCCCATAGACCACAAAGGTCTCCAAAATATCCCATCACAGGTTCTCAAAAAGAGTGTTTCCTACCTTCTGAATCATAAGAAAGATTTCACTCTGTGAAATGAATCCACACATTGCACAGCAGTTTCACAGATAGCTTCTTTCTAGTTTTTATATGGGGATATTTGGTTTTTCCCAATAGGCCTCAAAGGGCTCCAAAATGTCCCTTTGAAGATTCTACAAAAAGAGTATTTACAACCCACTGAGTCAAAAATAACTTTTAATTCTGTGAGATAGGTCCAGACATCACAAAGCAGATTCAAAGATAGCTT
Source organism: Rhinopithecus roxellana (assembly GCF_007565055.1). NCBI lineage: Eukaryota > Metazoa > Chordata > Mammalia > Primates > Cercopithecidae > Rhinopithecus > Rhinopithecus roxellana. Next base: position 55,061,616 of record NC_044555.1, on the reverse strand, counting down.
GTATCTTCTTTTTATCTGGGAATATTTGGTTTTTCCATAGACCTCAATGGGTTCCCAAATGTTCCTTCGCAGATACTACAAACAGACAGTTTCTAACATGGTGAATCAAAATAAAGGTTTAACCCTGTGAAATGAATCCACACATCACCAAACAGTTTCACAGATAGCTATGTTTTAGTTTGTATCTGTAGATTTTTTTTCTGTAGGACTCAATCGACTCCCACATATCATTTCACAGATTCCAAGAGTGTTTCCAAGCTGCTGAATCAAAAGAAAGGTTTAACTCTGTGAGATGAATCACCACATTATGAGACAATTTCACAGATAGCATCTTTTTAGTTTTTATCTGGCTATATTTGCTTTTTCTTCATAGTTCCCAAAGGGCTCTCAAATGTCCCTTTGCAGATTCTGCAAAAAGTGTGCTTCCAACCAGATGAATCAAAAACAAGTTTAACACTGTGAGATAAATCGACATGTCACCAGGCACAGATAGCTTCTTTTTAGTTTTCATCTGGGGATATTCGGTTTTTCCTCATAGGCATCAATGGGCTTTAAAATGACCCTTTGCAGATTCTACAAAGAGAGTGTTTCCAACCTGCTGAGTCAAAGAAAGGTTTAACTCTGTTAGATGTATCCACATATCTCAAGGCACTTTTACAGGTTGCTTCCTTCTAGTTTTTATCTGGAAATACTCGGTTTTACCAAATAAGTGTTAATGGGCTCCCAAATGACCATTCGCAGATCCTACAAAAAGAGTGTATCCAAACTGCTGAATCAAAAGAAGGATATATCTCTGTTAGATGAATCCACACATCACCAACCAGTTTCACAAACAGCTTATTTCTAGTTTTTATCTGGGGATATACGATTTTCCCCCATAGGCCTCAAGGGTTATCAAATGTCCCTTCACAGATTCTGAAAAAAGATGGCTTCCTACCTGGTGATTCAAAAGAAAGTTTTAACTCTGTGAGATGAATCCACACATCAGCAAGCAGTTTTACAGATATCTTCTTTTTAGTTTGTATCTGGGGATTTTTGTTTTTTTCCACTGGGCCCCAATGGACTCCCAAATGTCCCTTCACAGATTATACAAAAATAGTGTCTCCAACCTGTTGAATTAAAGAAAAGGTTTACCTCTATGAGATCAATCCAAACATCACCAGGCAGTTTCACAGATATCTTCTTCCTAGTTATTATCTGGGGTTATTCAGTTTTTCCCCACAAGCCTCAATTATTTCCCAAATGTCTATTCACAGATTCTACAAAAAGAGGGTTTCAAACCTGATGAATCAAAAGAAAGTTTTAATTCTGTGAGGTGAATCCACACATCACCAAGGAATTTCTCAGATAACATCTTTCTAGTTTTTATCTGGGAATATTCGGTTTTTCCCCATAGCCCTCACTGCCTCCCAAATGTCCCTTTGCAGAGTCTCAAAAAGGTGTTTAAAACCTCGTGAATCATCAGAAAAATTTAACTTTGTGAAATAAATCTGCACATCACAAAGCAGTTTCAAAGATAGCTTCTTTCTAGATTTTATTTGGGGATATTCGGTTTTTTGCAATAGGCCTCAATGAGCTCTCAAATATCCCTTGGCAGATCGTACAAAGGAAAGTTTCCAACATCCTGAATAAAAAGAAAACTTTAACTCTGTGACTACACATGTCACAAAGCAGTTTCACAGATAACTTCTTCCTAGTTTTTACCTGGTGATATTTGGTTTTCACAATAAACCTAAATGGGATCTCAAGTGTCATTTTGCAGATTCTACAGAAAGTGTGTTTCTAAATGGCTGAATCAAAGGAAAAGTTTAACTCTATGATATGAATCCACAGAACATGAAGCATTTTCAGACACCTTCTTTCTAGTTTTGATGTGGCTATATTCCATTTTTCCCCATATTCCTCAATGTTCTCCCAAATGTCCCTTTGCAGATTCTACAAAAAGAGTGTTTTTAACCTGCTGAGTTAAAAGAAAGGTTTACGAGTTGATGGGTGCAGCACACCAACATGGCATAAGTATACATATGTAACAAACCTGCACGTTATGCACATGTACCCTAGAAATTAAAGTATAAAAAAAAAAAGAAAGGTTTAACACTGTGAGTTGAATCCACACATCACAAAACCATTTCACAGAGAGCATCTTTCGAGTTTTTTACTGGGGATATTCTATTTTTCCCCATTGGCCTCAATGGGCTCCGAGATGTCTTTTTGCAGATTCTAGGAAAAGAGCTCAAAAGACAGGTTTAACTCTGTGAGATGAATCCACAAATCACAAAGCAGTTTCACAGATAGCTACTTTCTAGTTTTTATCTGGGGATATTCAGTTTTTCCCCATTGGCTTCAATGGGCTCTGAAATGCACCTTCGCAGACTCTAGAAAAACAGTGTTTCCAACCTGTTAATCAAAAGAAATGTTTAACTCTGTGCAATGAATTTGTACATCATAACGCAGGTTCTAAGACAGCTCCTTTCTAGTTTTTATCTGGGGATATTTTTTTCCCATAGGCCTCAAAGTGCTCTCAAATGTCCCTTTGCAGATTCTATGACAAGAGTGTTTCCAACTTGGTGAATAAAAGTGAAGTTTAACTCTGTGAAGTGAATTCACACATCACAAAAAAGTTTCAGAGATAGCCTCTTTCTACTTTTTATCTGGGTATATTTGTTTTTTCCTGTAGGCCACGATAGACTCTCAAATATCCTTTCCCAAATTCTACAAAAAGAGTGTTTCAAATCTGCTGACTCAAAAAAAATTGAACTCTATGGGATGAATTCATACCTCATCAAACAGTTTCACAGATAGATTATTTCTAGTTTTATCTGGGGATATGTGGTTTTTCCTTATAGGCCTCAATGTGCTCTCAAGTGTCCCTTTGAAGATTTCTCAAAAGGAGTGTTCTTATCTGGCTGAATCAAAAGAAACTTTTAACTCTGTGAGATGTATCCACACGTCAAAAAGCAGTTTCACAAATAGTTTCTTTGTAGTTTTTATCTTGAGATATTCAGTTTTTCCCCATAGGCTTTAATGGGCCCCTATCTGTCCCTTCAAAGATTTTTCAAAAAGAGTGTTCCCAAGACTGCTGAATCAAAAGAAAAGTTTAGGTCTGTGAGATGAATTTACAGAATACAAAGCAGATTCACAGACATCTTCTTTCTATTTTTTAGCTGGGTATATTCAGTTTTTCCCAATGGCCTCAATGGGATCCCAAATATTTCTTCGCAGATTCTAGAAAAAGACTTTTCCCATCTTGATGAGTCAAAGGAAAGGTTTACCTCTGTAAGATGAATCCACACATGACAAAGCAGTTTCACAGGTAGCTTCTTTCTAGGTTTTACTCGGGTATATTTGTTTTTTTCTATAGGTCTCAAGAGGCTCTTAAATATCCATTCGTAGATCCTACAGAAAGAGTGTTTCCAATCTGCTGAATCAAAAGAAAAGTTTAACTCTGTGACTTGAGTCCACACATTACAAAGCAATTTCACAGATAGCTTCTGTCTAGTTTTTATTTCGGGATATTTAGTTGTTCCCCTAGAACACAATAGGCTCTTAAATGTCCCTTCTCAGTTCCAACAAACAGAGTGTTTCCAGCTTCCTGAATTGAAAGAAAAGTTTAACTCTGTGGGATGAATCCTCAGATTGCAAATCAGTTTCACAGATGGCTTCTTTCCATTTTTTATCTGGGGATATTTGGATTTTCCCCATAGGCCAAAATGCGCTCCCAAATGTCCCTTTGCAGATTCTACAAAAAGAGTGTTTCCAATCTGCTGAATCAAAAAAATGTTTTAACTCTGTGAGATGAATCCACACATCACAAATCAGTTTCACAGATGGATTTTTTCTAGTTTTTATCTGGGGATATTCAGTTTTTCAACATTGGCCTTAAGGTGCTACCAAATGTGCCATTGCAGATTCAACGAAAAGAGTGCTTTCAACCTGCTGGATAAAAAAAAAGGTTTATCTCAGTGAGATAAATCCACACATCACAAAGCAGTTTCACAGATAGCTTATTGATAGAATTTATGTGGGGAAATTGTGTTTCTCCCCACAGGCCACATTGGGATCCAAAATGTTTCTTCGCAGATTCTACAAAAAGATTATTTCCAACCCAAAAAATCAAAAGAATGGATTAACTCTGTGAGATGAAGTCACAAATGACAAAGCAGTTTCACAGATAGCTTCTTTCTAGTTTTTATCTGGGGATATTCAGATTTTCTTGATAGGCAACAATGGGCTCCTAAAAGTCCCTTCACACATTTTAAAAGTAGAGTGTTCTTAACCTTCTGAATAAAAAGAAAGATTTAACTCTGTGAGATGAATCCACATTTCACAAAGCAGTTTCACAGGTAGCTTCTTTCTAGCTTTTACAAAGGAATTTTTTCCCCCACAGGCCACAAAGGGCTCCTAAATGTCCTTTCACAGACTCTACAAAAAGAGTGTTTCCAACCTGCTGAATCAAAAAACGTTTTGACTCTATGAGATAAATACACTCATTACCAAGCAGTTTCACAGGCAGCTTCTTTCTAGTTTTTATCTAGGGATATTCAGTTTTCAACCACAGGCCTCAATGTGGTCCCAAAGGACTCTTAGCAGATTCTACAAAAAGAGTGTTTCCAATGAGCTGAATCAATGGAAAGGCTTAACTCTGTGACATGAATCCACACATCAGAAAACAGACTCACAGGTAGCTTCTTTCTAGTTTTTATCTGAGGATATTCAGTTTTTTCCCAATAGGCCTCAATGGGCTCCCAAATGTCCCCACGCAGATTCTCCAAAAAGAGTATTTCCATCCTGCTGAATCAAAAGAAAGTTTTAACTCTGTGAGATGAATACACACATCACAAAGCAGTTTCACAGATAGCTTCTTTCTCGTTTTTCTGTGAGGATATTCGTTTTTTCCCCAAATGCCACAATGGGCTCTGAAAAGTCCCTTCTCAGAGTCTACAAAAAGAGTATTTCCAACCTGCTGTATCCAAAGAAAGGTCTATCCCTGGGAGAAGAATTCACACATCTCCAAGCTGTTTCACAGGTCGCTTCTTTCTAGGTTTTATCTGGGGAAATTTTGTTTCTCCTCTTACACCTCAGTGGGCTTTCAAGTAGTCCTTTGCTGTTTCTACAAAAAGAGTGATTCGAGCCTGCTCAATCAAAGGAAATGGTTAACTCTGTTAGTTGAATCCAAACATCATAAAGCAGTTTCACAGATAGCTTCTTTCTAGTTTCTATCTGGGGATATTCCGTTTTTCTCTAAAGGTCACAATCGGCTACCAAATATCCCTTCACAGATTCCACAAACAGAATGTTCCCAAGCTGCTGAATCAAAAAGAAAGTTTAACTCTGTGAGATGAATCCACACATCACCAAGCAGTTTCACAGAAAGCTCATTTCTAGTTTTTATCTGGGGATTTTCGGTTTTCTCCCATAGGCCCCAATGGGCTCCCAAATGTGCCTTCACAGATTCCACAAAAAAGAGACTTTCCAAGCAACTGAATCAAACGAAAGGCTTCACTCTGTGAGATGAATTCACACGTCACAAGGCAGTTTCACAGACACCTTCTTTCAGGTTTTTATATGTGGATATTCGGTGTTCCCCATAGACCTGAATGTGATTCCAAATGTCCCTTTGCAGATTCTACTAAAAGTGTGCTTCCTGCCTGGTGAATCAAATAAAATTTTATCTATGTGAGATGAGTCCAACCATCACCAAGCAGTTTCACAGATAGCTTCATTCTGGTTTTTACCCGGGATATTCAGTTTATCCCTAGAGGCCTCAATGGGCTACCAAATGTCCCTTCACAGATTCTATAAAAAGAGTGTTTACCATCTGCCGAATCAAAAGAAAAATTTAACCCTGAGAGATGAATTCACACATCAGAAATCAGTTTCAAAGACAGCTTCTGTCAAGTTTTTATCTGGGGATATTCTTTTATTCCCCATGGACTGAAGTACATGGACTCTGACATGTCCCTTCATAGCTACTAGAAAAAAAGTTTTTCCAACTTGCTGAATCAAATAAAGGTTTAACTCTTTGAGATGAATCCACACATTACAAAGCAGTTTCATGGATAGCTTCTTTCTACTTTTTATCTGGGGATATTCAGTTTTTCACCCTAAGCATCAGTCAGCTCCCAAATGTCCCTTTGAAGATTCTACTAAAGAAGTATTTTAAAACTTCTGAATCTAAAGAAAGGTTCAATTCTGTCAGATGAATCCACACATCTCAAAGCAGTTTCATAGATAGCTTCTTTCTAGTTTTTATCTGGGGATATTCTGTTGTTCTCCAAAGGCTACAGTGGGCTCCATATCCCATTTTTCACATAGCCCTTAATATGCTCCCATATGTCCCTTCACAGATTCTACAAAAAGAATGTTTCCACCCTGCTGAATCAAAAGAAAAGTTTAACTACGTGAGATGAGTCCACACATCATGAAGCAGTCTCTCAGAAAATTTCTTTAATGTTTACATCTTAGGATACAATCTTTCTCTTCATAGGCCTCAATGAGATTTCCAACGTTCATTTGCAGATTCTAAAAAGAGAAAGTCCTGACCGGGCATGGTGTCTCATGCCTATAATCCCAGCACTTGGGAGGCTGAGAGTGGCAGATTACAAGGTCGGGAGATCAAGACCATCCTGGCTAACATGATGAAACCCCGTCTCTATTGAAAACACAAAAAAATTAGACGGGTTTGGTGGTGGGCCCATGTAGTCCCAACTAGCTACCCAGGAGGCTGAGGCAGGAGAATGGCATGAACCAAGGAGGTGAAGTTTGCAATGAGCACCACTGAGCTCCAGTTCCAGGCCGGGTGAAAGAGTGAGAGTCTGTCTCAAAAAAATAAAAAAAAAAAAAAAAGAGAGAGAGTCTCCAACTTGTTGAATCAAAATAAATTTTTGGCTCTGTTTAATCCCCCAAGATGAATCCACACCGCACAAAGCAGTTTCACAGACAGCTTCTTTCTGGTTTTTATATGGGGAGATTTTGTTTTACCCCATAGGCCTCATTGGGATTCAAAATGTCCCTGCGCAGATTCTACGAAAACGGTGTTCCACATTGCTGAATCAAAACCGATGTTTGACCCTGTGTGATGAATACACACATCACAAAACAGTTTCACAGATATATTATTTTTAGTTTTTATCTAAGGATATTTGGTTTCTTCCCATATGCCCATATGGGCTCATAAATGTCCCTTTGCAGATTCTACAAAAAGATTGTTTCCAACCAGCCGAATCAAAGGATAGCTTTAACTCTGTTACATGAATCCACATATCACAAAGAAGTTTCACAGATACCTTCTTTAAAGTTTTCACCCTAGGATATTGGCTTTCTCTTCATAGGCTTCAGTGGGATTTGCAATGTCCATTTGCAGATTCTAAAAAGATAAAGTATCCAACTAGGTGAATCAAAATAAAAGTTTTATTCTGTGAGATGAATCCACACATCACCAAGTACTTTCACAGATAGCTTCCTTCTAGTTTTTATCTGGGGATATTTTTCTTTTCCTTTTAGAACTCAATGGGCTCCCAATTATCCCTTTCCAGATTCTACAAAAAGAGTATTTTCATCCTGATGAATGAAAAGAGAGGTTTAACTCTCTGAGATAAATCCACACATCACAAAGTAGTTTCACAGATAGCTTTTTTCTAGTTTTTATCAGGTGATATTCTGTTTTTCCCCATAGGCCTCAATGGGCTCTGAAATGTCCCTTCACAGATTCTACAAAAAGAGTGTTTCCAACCTACTGAATCAAAATAATGTTTCAACTCTGTGAGATGAATCCACACATCACAAAGTAGTTTCACAGAGAGCTTCTTTCTAGTATTTATCTGGACATATTTTGTTTTTCCCCATATACCCAAATGGGCTCCCGGATGTCCCATCACAGACCCTATGAAAAAAAGTATTTCCAACCTGCTGAATCTAAAGAAATATTTAACTCTGTGAGATGATTCCACACATTACAAAGCAGTTTCACAGATACCTTCTTTCTAATTTTTATCTGGGGATATTTGTGTTTCGCTATAGGCCTCAACTTACTCCCAAATGTCTCTTCACAGATTCTACAAAAAGAGTGTTTTTAACCTGCAGAAATAAAGAAATATTTACTTCTGTGAGATGAATCCACACATCACAAAGTAGTTTCACAGATAGCCTCTTTCTAGCTTTTGTTTGGGGATATTTCATTTCTTTCCACAAGCCAAAAGGGCTCCCAAATATTCCTTCAGAGATTCTACAAAAAGAGTGTTTCCAACTTGCTGAATCAAAAAAACGATTTAACTCTAAGATAGAATTCCAAACATCACTAAGCAGTTTCACAGACAGTTTCTTTTTAGTTTTTATGTTGGAATATTCAATTTTTCCCCATAGGCCTCAATGTGTTCACAAAATATTTCTTTGCCAATTCTACAAATAGAGTGTTTCCAAACAGCTGAATCAATCGAAATGCTTAACTCTGTGAGATGAACCCACACATCACAAAGCAGTCTCAAAGACAGCTTCATTCTGGTTTTTATCTGGGTATATTCTGTTTTTTCTTATAAGCCTCAGTGGACTCCGAAATGTCTCTTCACATATTCTACAAAAAGAGAATTTCCAACGTGCCTCATTGAACGATCGATTCAACTCCATACGATTAATGCACACAACAAAATGTAGTTTCACAGATACATTTTTTCTAGTTTTTATCTGGGAATATTCTGCTCTTCCCCATAGGCCTCAATAGGCTCTCAAATGTCCCTTCACAGATTCCACAAAAAAAGTTTTCCAAACTGGTGAATCAGAAGAGATGTTTAAGTCTGTGAGAAGAATCCACACATCACAAAGCAGTTTGGGTCTGTGAGATGAATCCACACATCAAAAAGCAGTTTCACAGATAGATTCTTTCTAGTTCTTAACCAGTGCTATTCAGTTTTTTCCCATAGGTACCAATAGACTTTCAAATGTCACTTCCCGTATTCTACACAAAAAGTGTTTCCAAGCAACTGAATCAAATGAAAGGTTTGACTCTGTTGGGTGAATCCACACATCACAAAGCAGTTTAACAGAGACCTTCCCTCTACTTTTTATCTGGGGATATTGGGTTTTTCCCCATATGCCTCAATGTGATCTCATATGTCCCTTCACAGATTCTACAAAAAGAGTGTTTCCAACCTGTTGAATTAAAAGAAAGGTTTAACTACCTGAGATGAATTTACACATCACCAAGCAGTTTCACAGATAGCTTCTTTCTAGTTTTCATCTGATGATATTCAGTTTTTCCCCATAGGCCTCAATGGGCTCCAAAATGTTGTTTCATGAATTTTACAAATTCCAACTTGCTGAATCATAAGAAAGGATTAACTCTGAGATGAATTCACACATCACCAAGCTGTTTCACAGATAACTTCTTTCTAGTTACTATTTGGGGAGATTCTGTTTTTCCCCATAGGCCACAACAGGCTCCCAAATGTCCCTTTGCCAATTCTCCAAAAGAGTGTTTCCAATCTGAAAAATCAAAAGAAAGTTTTAACTCTGTGAAATAAATCCACACATGACAAAGCATTTTCACAGAGACCTTCTTTCTAGTTTTTATCTGGAGATATTTGCTTTTTCCCAATAGACATCCATGGGCTCTCAAATGTACTTTCGCAGATTCTACAAAAAAGTATTTTCAACCTGCTGAATCAAAAGAAAGATTAACTGTCAGATGAATCCACACATCTAAATCAGTTTCACAGACAGTTTTTATTCTTTCTAGTTTTTATCTGGTGATATTCTGTTTTTCTTCAAAGTCCTCAATGAGCTCCAAATTGCCTTTCACAGATTCTACCAAAAGAGTGTTTCCAACATGCTGAATTTAAGAAAGGTTTAACTCTGTGATATGTATTCAGACATCACAAAGCAGTCTCATGGATAGCTTCTTTCTAGTTTTCATCTGGGGATATTAACTTCTTCCTTATAAACCTCAATGGGCTCTCAAGTGTCCCTTCACAGATTCTACAAAAAGAGTGTTTCCAAACTGCTGATTCAAAATAAAGTTTTAACTCTATTAGATGAATCCACACAACACAAAGCAGTTTCACAGATAGCTGCCTTCTGGTTTTATCCAGGGATGTTTGATTTTTCCCCATAGGACTCAATGGGATCCTAAATGTCCCTGCACAGATTCTATGAAAAGAGGGTTTCCAATCTGCTGAATCAAAACTGAGGTTTAATTCTTTCTGATGAATATACACATCACAAAGCAGTTTCACAGATAGATTATTTTATCTGGAGATATTCAGTATTTTCCCATGCAACCACATGGGATCCCAAATGTCCCTTTGCAGATTCCACAAAAAGGGTGTTTCCAACCAGCTATATCAAATAATAGGTTTAACTCTTTTAGATAAATCCACATATCAAACAGAAGTTTCACAGATAGCTTCTTTATCGTTTTCATCTTAGGATATTGTGTTTCTCTTCACAGGTCTCAGTGGGAATTCCAATGTCCCTTCCCAGATTCTACAAAGAGACAGTCTCCACCTTGTTGAAACAAAAGAAACGTTTAGCTCAGTGAGATGATCCACATATTACCAAGTCGTTTCAAAGATAACTTCTTTCTAATTTTTAATCTGGGGATATTTGGTTTTTCCCTTTAGGGCTCAATGGGCTCCAAAATGTCCCTTTCCAGATTCTGCAAAAAGGGTGTTTCCATCCTGCTGAATCAAAAGAGAGTTTTAATCTTGTTAGATGAATCCACACATCACAAAGTAGTTTCACAGATAGCTTCTTTCTAGTTGTTATCTGGGGATATACTATTTTTCCCCCTAGACAACAATGGGCTCCGAAATGTATCTTTGCAGATTCAACAAAAAGAGTTTTTACAACCTGCTGAATCAGATAAAAAAATTAACTCTTTGAGATGAATCCACACATTAAGCAGCCGTTTCACACATAGCTTCTTTCTCGTATTCATCTGGAGATATTTGGTTTTTCCCCATAGGCCCAAATTTGCTCCCAAATATCTCTTTGCAGATGCTATGAAAACAGTATTCCCAATCTGCTGAATGAAAAAAAAAAATTAACTCTGTGAAATGAATCCACACATCACATAGCGGTTTCACAGATACCTTCTTTCAGGTTTTTATCTGGGGATATTCAGTTTTTCCCTGTAGGCCTCAATATATTCCAAAATGTCTCTTTGCAGCTTCTATAAAAATAGTGTTCTTAACCTGCTGGAAAAAAAAGAAAGGTTTACCTCTGTGCAATGAATCCATATGTCACAAAGCAGTTTCACAGGTAGCTTCTTTCTAGTTTTGTCTGTGAATATTTGGCTTTTCCCCATAGTCCTCAATTGGTTCCCAATGTCCCTTCATAAATTCTAGGAAAAAAAGAGTGTTTCCAACCTGCTGAATCAAAAGACATGTCTATCTCTGTGAGATACCTCATAAAGCCATTTCACAGAGAGTTTATTTTCTAGTTTTTATTAGAGGTTGTTAAGTTTTTCCCTATAGGCCTCAAAGGGCTTCCAAGTGTCCCTTCACTCATTGTACAAAAAAGTGTTTCTAACTTACCAATTCAAAGGAAGGGTTTAACTCTCTGAGATGAATCCACACATCACAAAGCAGTTTCTCAGATAGCTTCTTTCTAGTTTTGGTCTAGTGATATTCTGTGTTTCCCACATGCCTGAGTTCACTACAAATTGTCCTTTCGGGGTTTCTACAAAAAGAGTGTTTCCTACATGCAGGATCAAAAGAAATTTTTAAAGTCTGTGCAATGAACACATATACCATAAAGCAGTTTCACAGGTAGCCTCTGTCTAGTTTTTATCTAGGGATATTCATTTTTTACCCCATAGGACTTAAAGGATTCCAAATGTCATTTCGTAGATTCTAGAAAAAAAGTGTTTCCAACTGCTGAATAAAAAGCAACCTTTAACTCTGTGAGGTGAACCCACACATCACAAAGAAGTTTCACAGATAGCTTCTTTAGATTTTTTCTGGGGATATTTGCTTTTTCCCCATAAGCCTCAAGTCCTTCAATATCTCACTTTGCAGACACTCCACAAAGAGTGTTTCCAAAATGGTGAATGTATAGAAAGTTTAAACTCTGAGATGAGCATACACATCACAAAGCAATTTCACATAGAAGTTCTTTCTAGTTTTTGTCTGGGTATATTTGTTTTTTTTCTCATAGGCCTCAATGGGCTCCTAAATGACTTTCAGGGATTCTCAAAAAAGATTGTTTCCAACCAGGTAAATCGAAAAAAATTTTAACTCTGTGTGATGAATCCACACATCACAAAGCAGTTTCACAGAGAGCATCTTTCTACTTTTTGTCTAAAGATATTTTCTTTTTCACAATAGGCCTTAATACACTCCCAAATATCCCTTCGCAGATTCTACAAAAACAGTGTTTACAAACAGCTGAGTGGAATGAGAGGTTTAACTTTTTGACATGAATGCACACATCACAAAGTGGTTACTCAGATGGCTTCCTTCTGGTTTTTATCCTGGGCTGTTCGATTTTTCGCCATTCACCTCAAAGAGCTATAAAATGTCCATTAGCAAAATGGACAAAAACAGTGTTTCCAAACTGCTGGATCAAAAGAAAGGTTTGACTGTGTGAGTTGAATGCACACATCACAAAACAGTTTGTCAGAAATCTTCTTTCTAGTTTTTAATCCGAAGATATTTTCTTTTTCACCATAAGCCTCAATGCACTCCCAACTATCCCTTCACAGATTCTACAAAAAGAGTGTTTCCAAACTGCTGGCTGAAAAGAAAAGTTTAACTCAGAGGGATAAATGCACACATCACAAAGCGGTTCCTCAGATCACTTCCTTCTAGTTTTTATCCTGGGATATTCCCTTTGTCTCCATTGGACTCAATGAGCTCCCAAACGTCCATTCACACAATGGACAAAAACAGTGTTTCCAAGCCGCTGCATCAGAAGACAGGTTTGACTCTGTTGAGATGAATGCTCACACACAAAGCATTTTCTCAGAAAGCTTCTTTCTAATTTTTATCTGATGATATTTTCTTTTCACCATAAGTCACAATGCACTCCCAAATTCTACAAAAAGATTGTTTCCAAACTGCTCAATGAAAACAAAATTTTAACTCTTTGAGATGAAATCAAACATCATCAAGCTGCTCCTCAAAGAGCTTCCTTCTAGTTTTTATCCTGGGTTTTTTGCTGTGTCACTTTTGTCCTCAATGAGCTCCCAAAGGTCCATTCGCAGAATGGACAAAATGGAGTTTCCAAACAGCTGATTCAAAAGAAAGGTGTAACTCTGTGACATGAATGCACACATCACAAAGCAGTTTCTCAGAAAGCTTCTCTCTACTTTTTATCTAGAGATATTTTCTTTTTCATCACAGCCCTCAATGCACTCCCAAATATCCCTTCACAGATTCTACAAAAATAGTGTTTCCAAACCACTGAATGAAAAGAAAAGTTTAACTCTGTGACATGAATGCACACATCACAAAGCGGTTTCACAGATAGCTTCCTTCCAGTTTTTATGCTGAGATATTCAAATTTTTGCCATTGGCCTCAATGAGCTCCTGAATGTCCTTTCACAAAATGGACTAAAACAGGTTCCAAACAGCTGAATCAAACAAAAGGTTGAACTTTGTGAGGTGAATGCCCACATCACAAAGCAGTTTCATAGAAAACTTCTTTGTACTTTTTATCTGAAATATTTTCTTTTTCACCAAAGACCTCAATGCACTCCCAAATATCCCTTCACATATTGTACAAAAGCGGTGCTTACAAACAGCTGAGTGGAATGAAATGTTTAACTTTTCTACATGAATGTACACATGACAAAGCGATTTCTCAGATAGTTTACTTCTAGTTTTCATCCTGGACTGTTCTATTTTTCGCCATTTCCCTCAAAGAGCTCGAAAATGTCTATTCGCAGAATAGACAAAAACAGTGTTTCCAAACTGCTGAATAAAAGGAAATTTTAACTCTGTGAGGTAAATGCTCACATCACAAAGCAGCTTCTCAGAAAGCATCTTTCTTGTTTTTATCTGAAGCTATTTTTCTTTTCACAGTAAGCCTCAATGCTCTCCAAAATATCCCTCCGTAGATTCTACAACAGCAGTGTTTCCAAACTGCTGAATGAAAAAAAAGGTTTAACTCTGTGAGCCGAATGATCACATAACCAAGCAGTTTCTCAGATAGTTTCCTTCTAGATTTTAACCAGGGATATTCCATTTTGTGCCATTGGTATCAAAAAGCTCCCAAATGTCAATTTGCAGAATGGAAAAAACAGTATTTCCAAAGTGCTGAAGGAAAAGAAAGGTTTACCTCTGTGAAATGAATGCACATGTCAAAAAGCAGTTTCTCAGAAAACTTCTTTCTAGTTTTTATCATGGTATATTCACTTTTTTGGTTTTGGCCTCAATGAGCTCCCAAATGTCCATTCACAGAATGGACAAAAACAGTGTTTCCAAACTGCTGAATTAGAAGGAAGTTTTAACTCTGCAAGTTGATTGCACACATCACAAAGCGCTTTCTCAGAGATCTTCCTGCTAGATTTTATCCTGGGATATTCGATTTTTTTTGCCATTGTCTTCAATAAGGTACCCAATGTCCATTCACAGAATGGACAAGAGCAGTGTTTCCAAACTGCTGAATCAAAAGAAATGTTTATCCCTGTGAAGTGAATGCACCCATCACAAAGCAGTTTCTCAGAAAGCTTCTTTCTGGATTTTTCTGAAAATGTATTATTTTTCACCATAGACCTCAATGCACTACCAAATATCCCTTCATATATTCTACAAAAACAGTGTTTCCAGAGTGCTAAATAAAAAGAATGGTTGAACTCTGTGAGATGAATGTACACATCACAATGCAGTTTCTCAGAAAGGTTCTTTCCCATGTTTATCTGAATATATTTTCTTTTTCACCATAGACCTCAATGCGCTTCAAAATATCCCTCCCAGATTCTTCAAAGACTGTTCCCAAACAGTTCAGTGTAAAGGAAGGTTTAACACTGTGAGATGAATGCACACATCCCAAAGCAGTTTATAAAATAGCTTCCTTACAGTTTTTATCCAGGGATATTCTCTTTTTCCCAGTTGGCTTCAATAAGCTCCCAAATGTCCTGTTGCAGAATGGACAAAAACAGTGTTTCCAAATGGCTGAATCAAAAAAAGTTTTAACTCTAAGGTGAATGGCCACATCACAAAGTACTTTCTCAGAAAGCTTCTTTCCAGTTTTTATCTGAAAATATTGTCTTTTTGACGAAAAGCCTCATTGTGCTCCCAAATATCCCTTCACAGTTTGTTAAAAAAAAAATAGTGTTTTCAAACCGGTGAATGAAAAGAAATGTTTAACTCAGTGAGATGAGTGCACACATCACAAAGCAGTTCCTCAGATAGCTTCCTTTTAGTTTTTATCCTGGGATATTCGAATTTTCGCCATTGGCCTCAATGAGCTCCCAAATGTCCATTGGCAGAATGGACAGAAACAGTGTTTCCAAACTGCTGCATCAAAAGAAAGATTCATCTCTGTGAGGTGACTGCAGACATCACAAAGCAGTTATTGAGAAAGCTTCTTTCTAGTTTTTATCTGAAGATATTCTCTTTTTCACCCTAGGAATCAATGCACTCCAAAATATTCCTTCACAGATTCTAGAGAATAGTTTTTCCAAACTTCTGAATGAAAAGAAAATTTTAACTCTCCAGGATGAATGCACTCATTACAAAGTAGTTCCTCAGATAGCTTTCTTCTAGTTTTTGTCCTGGGATTTTTGCTTTTTTGCCATTGGTCTCAATGTGCTCCCAAATGAGCATTCCCATAATGGAAAAAAACTGTTTCCATACTGCCGCATCAAAACAATTGTTTAACTCTGTGATGTGATTGCACACATCACAAAGTAGTTTCCCAGAAAGCTTCTTTCTAGTGTTTATCTGAAGATATAACCTTTCTCACCATAGGCCTCAATGCACTCCCAAATATCCCTTTACAGGTTCTATGGAAACAGTGTTACCAAACAGTTGAAAGAAAAGAAAGGTTTAACTCTGTGACATGAATGCACACATCACCAAGCAGGTTTTCACATAGCTTCTTTCAAGTTTTTTCTTGATATATTCACTTTTTTGCCTTTGGCCTCAATGAGCTCCCAAATGTCCTTTCAGAGAATGAACAAAAACAGTGTTTCCAAACTGCTGAATGAAAAGAAAGGTTTAACTCTGTGAGTTGAATGTACACATCACAATGCAGTTTCTCAGGTAGTTTCCTTCTAGTTTTCATCCTGGAATATACACTTTTTCACCATTGGCCTCAATGAGCTCCCAAATGTCCATTCACAGAATAGACAAAAACAGAATTTCCAAACTGCTGAATCAAAAGGAAGGTTTAGCTCTCTGAGATGAATGCACAGTTCACAAAGCAGTTTTCAGATATCTTCTTTCTAGTTTCTATCTTAAGATATTTTCTTTTCCACCATAGGCCTCACTGTGCTCCCTAATAGCCTTTTGCAGTTTCTACAAAGGAGAGCTTCCAAACAGCTAAATTAAAAGAAAAAATTTAACTCAGAGAGATGAATGCATTCATCACAAAGCGGTTCCTCAGATACCTTCTTTCTACTTTTTATCAAGGGATATTTGATTTTTCACCTTTGGCCTCAATGAGCTACCAAGTGTCCATTCTCAGAATGGAGAAGCACAGTCTTTCCAAACCGCTGAATCAAAAGAAAGGTAACTTTGTGAGATGAATGCACACATCACAAAGCATTTTCTTATTAAGTTCCTTTCTAGTGCTTACGTGAGGGTATTTTCTTTTTTACCATAAGGCTCAATGCGCTCCCAAATATCAGCTTGCAGATTTTACCAAAACAGTGTTTCCAAAACTCTGAATGAAAAGAAAGGTTTAACTCTGTGAGATGAATGCCAGCATCACAAAGCAGTTTCCCTGATAGCTTCGTTGTAGATTTTTTTGCTGGAATATTCACTTTTTTGCCATTGACCACTATGAGCTCTCAAATGTATGTTTGCAGAGTGGACAAAAACGGTTGCTCCAAACTGCTGAATCAAAAGAAATATTTAACTCTGTGAGATGAATGCAGACATAACAAAGCAATTTCTCAGATAACTTCTTTCTAGTTTTTATCTGAAGATAATTTGTTTTTCACCATAGGCCTCAAAGAACTCCCAAACATCCCTTCACAGAATCTACAAGAACACTGTTTCCAAACTTCTGAATGAAAAGAAAGGTTTATCTCTGCGAGATGAATGCACATCACAAATCAGTTTTACAGATAGCTTCCTTCTAGTTTTTTATCCTGGGATAATCACTTCTTCTCCTTTGGCCTCAGTGAACTCCCAAATGTCCATTCATAGAATGGACAAAAACAGTGTTTCCAAACTGCTGAATCACAAGAAATGTTTGACTCTGTGAGAGAAATGCATGTATCACAAAGCAGATTCTCAGAAAAATTCTTATTAGCTTTTATCTGAAGATATTTTCTTTTTCACCATAAGCCTCAATGCAGTCCCCAATATCCCTTCACAGATTCCACAAAAACAGTGTTTCAAAACTACTGAATGAAAAGAAATGTTTCACTCTGCAAGATGAATCCACACATCACCAAGTAGTTTCACAGACAGCTTCTTTCTAGTTTTTATTTGGCAATATTCTATTTTTCACAATTGGCCTTATTGGACTCCCTAATATTTCCTCTCATATCCTATAAAAAAGTGTTTCCTACCTACTGAATCAAAAGAAAGTTTTAGCTTGGTGAGATGAATTCACACATCACCAATCAGTTTCACAGATTGATTCCTTCTAGTTTTTATCCCAGGATATTCTGTTTTTCTGCATAGACCTCAATTGAATTGCAAATGTCCCTTCGCATCTTTTCCAAAAAGAGTGTTCCCAACCTGGTGAATCTCAAGAAAGTTTTAACTCTGTGAGATTAATCCACACATCACCAAGCAGTTTCACAGAGAGCTTCTTTCTACTATGTAACTGGAGATATTTGGGTTTTCCCCATAGGCCTCAATGGGCTCCAAAATGTCCCTTTGCAGATTCTACTAAAAGAGGTTTTCCAACCTGCTGAATGAAAAGAAAGTTTTAACTCTTTGAAATGGATCCACATATCACAGAGCAGTTTCACAGATAACTTCTTTCTAGTTTTTATCTGGGGATTTTTCAGTTTTCCCCATAGGCCTCAATGGGCTCCCAATGCTCCCTTTGCAGAAGTTGCAAGAAAGGTGTCTCCAATTTACTGACTCATAGAAAGGTTTAACTCTGAGATGAATCCACACGTCACCAAGCAATTTCACAGATAGTTTCTTACTAGTTTTTATCTGGAGATATTCATTTTTTCCCTTTGGTGTCAATGGGATCCCAAATGTTCATTCGGAGATTCTACAAAAAGAGTGGTTCCAAGTTGGTGAATGCAAAGATAGTTTTAACTCCATGACACGAATCCACACATCACACAGCAGTTTAACTCATAGCTTGTTTCTAGTTTTCTTCGAACCTAGGCCACAGTGGGATCTCTACTGTTTTTTGGCAGATTCTACAAAAAGAGTTTTTACAACCTGCTGAATCAAAAGAAAGCATTAACTCTGCACATTGAATCCACACATCTTAAAGCAGTGTCACAGATATCTTCTTTTTAGTTTTTATCTGGAGATATTAGTATTTTCTATTAGACTTCAATGGGATCCCAAATATTTCTTCACAGATTCTACCAAAAAAGTGTTTTTAACTTGCTGAATCAAAAGAAACCTTTAACTATGTGAGATGATTCCACACATCAGCAAGCAGCTTCACAGATAACTTCTTTCCGTTTTTTATGTGGGGATATTCGTTTTTTCCCCATGGGCCTCAAAGGGCTCCCATATACTCTTTCACAAATTCTACAAAAAGAAATCAATGGGCTTCCAAATGTCCCTTTGCACATTCTACAAAAAGAGTGTTTCCAACTTGCTGAATCAAAAGAAAGGTTTAATTTTGTGAGATGAATCCACACATTACCAAGCCATTTCACAGATATCTTTCTAGTTCTTATCTGAAGATATTCATTTTTTCCCAATATGCCTCATTGGGCTCCCAAATGTCCCTTTGCAGTTTCTTCAAAAAGTGTCTCCAACTTCGTGAAACAAAGAAAAGTTTAACTCTATGGGATGAATACACACATCACCAAGCAGTTTCACAGATAGCTTCTTTCTAATTTTGATCTCCGGATATTCGGTTTTTCCCCATAGGCTTCAATGAGCTTGAAAACTCCATTTGTAGATTCTACAAAAGAGTGTTTCGAACCTACTGTATCAAAAGAAAGTTTTAACATTGTGAGATGACTCCAAATATCACCAAGCCATTTCACAGATTGCTTCTTTCTAGTTTTTATCTGCAGATATTCGTTTTCCCCCATAATAATCAATGGGCTCTGAAAACTCTTTCCACAAATTCTACAAAAAGAGTGTTTCCAAACTGTTGAATCAAAAAAAGGCTTAACTCTGGGAGATGGATCCACAATCCACTAAGCAGTTTCACGGATATCCTCTTTCTAGTTTTTATCTGGGTATATTTGCTCCTTCTCCATTAGTCTCAAAGGACTCCCTAATGTCCCTTTGCAGAATTTACAAAGATAGTGCTTCCAACCTGCTGAACCAAAAGAAAGATTTAACTCTGTAAGATGAATCCACCAATCACAAAGCTGTTGAAAAGACACTTCTTTGTGTTTTTTATCTGGAAATATTCGTTTTTCCCCATAGTCCTCAATGGGCTCCCAAATGTCCCTTCGCAGATTCTGCAAAAAGAGTGTCTTCAACATGCTGAATCAAAAGAAAGGTTTAGCTCTGTGACATGAACCCACACATCAACAAGCAGTTTCCAAGATAGCTTCTTTCTAGTTTCTATCTGGGGATTTTCTAGTTGTCCTCCTAGACCTCAATGTACACCCGAATGTCCCTTTGCAGATTCTACAAAGAGAGTTCTTCCAACCTGCTGAATCAAAAGAAAGGATTAACCCTCTGAGATGAATCTACACATCAACAAGCAGCTTCACAGATTGATTCTTTCTAGTTTTGTCTGGAAAAAATTTGGTTATTCTCCATAGACCACCAAGGGCTCCCAAATGTCCCTTCACAGATTTTACAAAAAGAGAGTTTCCAACCTGCTCAATCAAAAGAAAGGTTTAATTTTGTGAGATGAATTCACACATCTCAAAGCTGTTTCACAGATACCGTCCTTCTAGTTTCTATCTTGGGATAGTCAGTTTTTCCTCTTAGGCCTCAGTGCTGTCCAAAACGTTCCTTTGAAGATTCTCCAAAAACAGTGTTTCCAACCTGCTGAACCAAAAGAAAGGCGTATTCAGGGCTCTGAAGTGTCCCTTTGCAGATTCTACAAAAATAGTTGTCTAGCCAGCTGAATCAAAAGAAAATTTTACCTCTGTGAAGTGAATCCAAACATCACCAAGCAGTTTCACAGACAGCTTCTTTCTAGTTTGTAAGTGGGGATTTTCTTTTTTTCTTTCCCTGGGCTACAATAAACTCAAATATGTCTCTTTGGAGATTCTGCAAAAAGAGTGTTTCCAACCTGCTTAACTAAAATAAAAGTTTAAATTTGTGATATTAATCCACATATCACCAAGCAGTTTCACAGATAGGTTCTTTCTACTTTCTATCTGGAGATATTTGCTTTCTTCCCAAAGGTGTCAAAGGCACCAAAAAGTCACTTCATATATTTTACAAGAAGAGAGTTTTCATCTGCTGAGTCTAGAGAAAGTTTTTTTCTCTGTGAGATGAATCCACACATCACCAAGCATTTTGACAGATAGCTTCTTTCTATTATGTACCTGAGGAATTTCTATTTTTAACACCAGGCCTCAATAGACCCCAAAATGTCCCTTTGCAGATTATACAAAAAGAGTCTTTCCAACTTGCTGAATAAAAAAGAAATGTTTAACCCTTGAGATGAATCTACACATCACAAAGCAGTTTCACAGATTGCTTCCTTCTAATTTTAATCTGGGAATGTTCAGTTTTTCCCCAAAGGCCTCAATAGGCTTTGAAAAGTTTGTTCACAGATTCTACAAAAAGAGTGTTTCCAACCTGCTGAATCAAAAGAAAGGTTTACTTCTGTGAGATGAATCTTCACATCACCAAGCAGTTTCTTTTTTTTTTTTTTTTTTTGAGATGGAGTCTCGCTCTGTCACCCAGGCTGGAGTGCAGTGGCCAGATCTCAGCTCACTGCAAGCTCTGCCTCCCGAGTTCATGCCATTCTCCTGCCTCCCGAGTAGCTGGGACTACAGGTGCCACCACCTCGCCTGGCTAGTTTTTTGTATTTTAAGTAGAGATGGGGTTTCACCGTGTTAGCCAGATGGTCTCGATCTCCTGACCTCGTGATCCACCCGTCTCGGCCTCCCAAAGTGCTGGGATTACAAGCTTGAGCCACCGCGCCCGGCCAGCAGTTTCACAGATAGCTTCTTTCTAGTTTTTATCTGAGAATATTTGGTTTTTCCCCTTAGGCCTTAATGGGCTCCAAAATGTCTCTTAGCAGATTCTACAAAAGAAGTCTTCTGAACCTGCTGAATCAAAACAAAGGTTTAACTCTGTGAGATGAATCTACATATCACCAAGCAGTGCCACGGATACCTTATTTCTAGTTTGTAAGTGAAGATATTCTGTTTTTAATACTTGGCCTCAATGAACTCCCGAATGTCCCTTCACAGATTCTGCAAAAAGAGTGTTTCCAAACTGCTGAATCAAAAGAAAGGGTTAACTCTGTCAGATGAACGCACACATCACCAAGCACTTTCAGAGATAGCCGCTTACCAGTTTTTATCTGGGGATATTCACTTTTTCCACATAGGTCACAATGGGCTCCCAAATGTCCTTTCTCAGATTCTACAAAAAGAGTACTTCCAACCTGCTGAATCAAAAGAAAGGTTTAACTCTATGAGATGAATCAACATATCAGCAAGCAGTTTCACAGATAGATTCTTTCTAGTTTTTATCTGGGTATATTGGTTTTTTCCCCATAGGCCACAGTGGGCTCCCAATTGTGCCTTCACAGATTCTTCAAAAAAGTAACTCCAACCTGCTGAACCAAAAGAAAGTTTTAAATCTGTGAGATGATCGTCACATCACCAAGCAGTTGCTTTCTAGTTTTTATCTAGAGAGATTCACTTTTTCCTCATAGACCTCCGTGGGCTTTGAAATCTCTATTTGCAGATTCTACAAAGTGTTTTCAACCTGCTGAATCAAAAGAAAGTTTGAACTCTGTGAGATGAATTCACACATCACAAAGCAAAACTGCTTTGCAAAACTACAAATAGCGTCTTCCTGGTTTTTTTCTGAGGATGTACATTTTTTTTTCCATAGGCCTCATTGCACTCCCAAATATCCATTCACATATTCTACAAAAAGAATGTGTCCAACCTGCTGAATCAAAAGAAAGTTTTAACTCTGTAAGATGAATTCACACATCACCAAACAGTTTCACAGTTAGCTTCCTGCTAGTTTTTATCTGGTGATATTCAGATTTTGCCCCTAGGCCTCGATGGGCACCCAAATGTTTCTTCAAATAGTCTACAAAAAGAGAGTCTTCCACTTGCTGAATCAAAAGAAAAGTTTAACTCTATGAGATGAATCCACACATTCCCAAGCAGTTTCACAAATAGCTTCTTTCTAGTTTTTATCTGGAAATATTTGGTTTTACTCCATAGGCCTCAATGGGCTCCCAAATATCTCTTTGCAGATTCTACAAAAACAGTGCTTCCAACATGCTGAATCAAAACACAGTTTTACGCCTGTTAGGTGAATCCACATATCACCAAGTTGTTTCACAGATTACTTCTTCCTAGTGTTTATCTAAAGATATTTTGTTTTTTCCCATAAGCCTCTAAGGGATCTGAAATATCTCTTTGCAGATTCTACAAAGAGAGTGTTTCACACCTGCTAAATCAAAGAAAGGTGTTTCTCTGTGAGATGCATACAAACATCACAAAGGTGTGATGTGTAGGTGATTTCACAGGTAGCTTCTTTCTAGTTTTTATATGGGGTTATTCCGTTTTTCTCCATTGGCCACAACTGCTCCAAATGTATTTTCACAGATTCTAGAAAAAGAGGGTTTGCAATCTGCTGATTCAAAAGAAAAGTTTAACTCTGTGAGATAAATATACACAATATGAAGCAGTTTTGCAGATACTTTCTTTCTAGTTTTTACCTGGGAGTATGTCATTTTTTCCAATAGGCCTTAATGGGTTCCCAAATGTTCCTTTGAAGATTCTATGAAAAGATAGTTTTCAACCTGCTGAATCAAAAGAAAGGTCTAACTATGGGAGATGAATCCGCACATTACAAGCAGTTTTACTGATAGCTACTTTTTGGTTTTTATCTGGGGATATTAACTTTTTCCCCATAGGACTCAATGAGCTCCCAAATTTCCCTTCACAGACTCTACAAAAAAAAAAAAGTGTTTCCTACCCTGCTGTTTCAAAAGAAAGGTTTAAATCTGTGAAATGAATCCACACATCCCAAATCAGTTTCACAGATAGCTTCTTTCAGCTTTTTATCTGGGGATATTCAGTTTTTCTCCATAGGCCTCAAAGGACACCCAAATGTCGTTTTAACTGATTCTACAAAAAGAGTGTTTCTAACTTGCTGAATGAAAAGAAAGTTTCACTTCTGTGATATTAATCCACATATCACCAAGCAAATCACAGATAGCTTCTTTCCATCTTCTACCTGGGGATATTCTGTTTATTCCCCTAGGCCTCAATGGGGTCCCAAATGTCCCTTCACAGATACTACAAAAATAGTGTTTCCAACCAACTGAATCAAATATAGGTTTAACTATGTGAGATGAATCCACACATCACCAAGCAGTTTCACAGATAACCTTTTTCTAGTTTTCATCTCGAGATAGTCGGTTTTTCCCCATAGGCCTCCATGAACTCCCCAAAGCCCCTTTGCAGTTGCTACAAAACGAGGGACTCCAACCTGTGGAATCAAAAGAAAAGTTTAACTCTATTAAATGAATCCAAACATCTGAAGGCCATTTCACAGATAGCTTTTTTCCAGTTTTCATCTGGGCACATTCTGTGTTTCCCCACAGGCCTCAACGGGCTTTCAATTGCCCCTATGCAGCTTCTACAAAAAAAGTTGTTATGACCTGCTAAATCAAATAATAATAATAATAATAATTAAATCTGTGAGATGAATCCACACATCAGCAACCGGATTCTCAGATGGCTACTTTCTATTTATTATCTGAAGACATTTTGTTTTCCTCAATGGGTTCTTAAATGTCTCTTCATAGATTCTACAAAAAAAAGTGATTCCAACCTGTCAAATGTAAAGAAGGCTTTAACTCTGAGAGTTGAATCCACAAATGAGCAGTTTCACAGATAGCTTCTTTCTAGTTTTTATCTGAAAATAGTCAGTTTTCCTCATGGGACTCAATGGGATTTCAAATATTTCTTCATAGATAATATAAAAGAAGTGTTTCCTACCTGGTGAATAAAAAGCAAAGTTTGTTTTGGGGAGATGAATCCACACATCGCCAAGCAGTTTCACAGAAAAATTCTTTCTAGTTTTTATCTGGGGTTGTTTGCTTTTTCCACAAAGGCCTTAATGGGCTCCCAAATGTCCCTCTGCAGATTCGACAAAAAGAGTATTTCCAAGCTGTTGAATACAAAGAAAGGGTTAGCTCTGTGAAATGAACTCACACATCCCGACGTAGTTTCACAGATAGCTTCTTTCTAGTTTTTATCTTGGGATATTCGGTTTTTCCTTAGAAGCATCAATGTGCTCCCAAATGTCCCTTTGTAGATTCTGCAAAAAGGTATTCCAACATGCTGAATGAAAAGAAATTTTTAACTCTGTGAGGTGAATTCACATAACAAACTAGTATCACAGATAGCATTTTTCTAGTTTATACCTAGCGATATTCTGTTTTTCCAAAAATACTTCAATAAGATCCCAAATGACCCCATGCAAATTCTACAAAAAGTTTTTAACGTGCTGAATCAAAGGATAAGTTCAACTCTGTGAGTTGAATCCCCACAACTTAAAGAAGTTTCACAGATAGTTTCTTTCTAATTTTTACCTGGAAATATTAGTTTTTTCCCCATAGACCTCATTGCAATCCAGAATGTCCCTTCACAGATTCTATAAAAAAAGTTCTTCCAACTGACTGAATAAAAAGGAAGGTTTACTGCTCCTATATGACTACTGGGTACATAACGAAATGAAGGCAGAAATAAAGATGTTCTTTGAAACCAATGAGAACAAAGATACAACATACCGGAATCTCTGGGACACATTTAAAGCAGTGTGTAGAGGGAAATTTATAGCACTAAATGCTCACAAGAGAAAGCTGGAAAGATCTAAAATTGACACTCTAACATCACAATTAAAAGAAGCAGGAGCAAACACATTCAAAAGCTAGCAGAAGGCAAGAAATAACTAAGATCAGAGCAGAAATGAAGGAGAGAGAGACACAAAAAACGCTCCAAAAATCAATGAATCCAGGAGTTGGTTTTTTGAAAAGATCAACAAAATTGACAGACCACTAGCAAGACTAATAAAGAAGAAAAGAGAAGAATCAAATAGACGCAATAAAAAATGATAAAGTGGATATCACCACCGACCCCACAGAAATACAAACTACCATCAGAGAATACTACAAAAACCTCTATGCAAATAAACTAGAAAATCTAGAAGAAATGGATAATTTCCTGGACACTTACACTCTCCCAAGACTAAACCAGGAAGAAGTTGAAGCCCTGAATAGACCAATAGCAGGCTCTGAAATTGAGGCAATAATTAATAGCCTACCAACCAAAAAAAGTCCAGGCCCAGATGGATTCACAGCTGAATTCTACCAGAGGTACAAGGAGGAGCTGGTACCATTCCTTCTGAAACTATTCCAATCAATAGAAAAAGAGGGAATCCTGCCAAACTCATTTTATGAGGCCAACATCATCTTGATACCAAAGTCTGGCAGAGACACAGCAAAAAAAGAGAATTTTAGACCAATATCCCTGATGAACATCGATGCAAAAATCCTCAATAAAATACTGGCAAATCCAGCAGCACATCAAAAAGCTCATCCACCATGATCAAGTGGGCTTCATCCCTGGGACGCAAGGCTGGTTCAACATTCGCAAATCAATAAACATAATCCAGCATATAAACAGAACCAAAGACAAAAACCACATGATTATCTCAATAGATGCAGAAAAGGCTTTTGACAAAATTCATCAGCCCTTCATGCTAAAAACGCTCAATAAATTCGGTATTGATGGAACGTACCTCAAAATAATAAGAGCTATTTATGACAAACCCACAGTCAATATCATACTGAATGGGCAAAAACTGGAAAAATACCCTTTGAAAACTGGCACAAGACAGGGATGCCCTCTCTCACCACTCCTATTCAATATAGTGTTGGAGGTTCTGGCTAGGGCAATCAGGCAAGAGAAAGAAATAAAGGGTATTCAGTTAGGAAAAGAAGAAATCAAATTGTCCCTGTTTGCAGATGACATGATTGTATATTTAGAAAACCCCATTGTCTCAGCCCAAAATCTCCTTAAGCTGATAAGCAACGTCAGCAAAATCTCAGGATACAAAATTAATGTGCAATAATCACAAGCATTCTCATACACCAGTAACAGACAAACAGAGAGCCAAATCATGAATGAACTTCCATTCACGATTGCTTCAAAGCAAATAAAATACCTAAGAATTCAACTTACATGGGATGAAAACGACCTCTTCAAGGAGAACTGCAAACCACTGCTCAGTGAAATAAAAGAGGACACTAACAAATGGAAGAGCATACCATGCTCATGGATAGGAAGAAACAATATCGTGAAAATGGCCATAATGCCCAAGGTAATTTATAGATTCAATGCCATCCCCATCAAGCTACCAATGAGTTTCTTCACAGAATTGGAAAAAACTGCTTTAAAGCTCATATGGAACTATAAAAGAGCCCGCATTGCCAAGATAATTTTAAGTCAAAAGAACGAAGCTGGAGGCATCACGCTACCTGACTTCAAACTATGCTACAAGGCTACAGTAATCAAAACAGCATGGTATTACTACCAAAACAGAGACATAGACCAATGGAATAGAACAGAGTCCTCAGAAATAATACCACACATCTACAGCCATCTGATCTTTGACAAACCTGACAAAAACAAGAAATGGGGGAAGGATTCCCTATTTAATAAATGGTGCTGGGAAAATTGGCTAGCCAGAAGTAGAAAGCTGAAACTGGATCCTTGCCTTACTCCTTATACGAATATTAATTTAAGATGGATTAGAGACTTCAATGTTAGACCTAATACCATAAAAACCCTAGAAGAAAACTTAGGTGATACCATTCAGGACATAGGCATGGGCAAGGACTTCATGTCTAAAACACCAAAAGCAACAGCAACAAAAGCCAAAATTGACAAATTGGATCTAATTAAACTAAAGAGCTTGTGCACAGCAAAAGAAACTACCATCAGAGTGAACAGGCAACCTACAGAACGGGAGAAAATTTTTGCAATCTACTCATCTGACAAAGGGCTAATATCCAGAACCTACAAGGAACTCAAACAAATTTACGAGAAAAAAACAAACAACCCCATCAAAAAGTGGGCAAAGGATATGAACAGACATTTCTCAAAAGAAGACATTCATACAGCCAACAGACACATGAAAAAATGCTCATCATCAGTGGCCATCAGAGAAATGTAAATCAAAACCACAATGAGATACCATCTCACACCAGTTAGAATGGCAATCATTAAAAAGTCGGGAAACAACAGGTGCTGGAGAGGATGTGGAGGAATAGGGACACTTTTACACTGTTGGAGGGATTGTAAACTAGTTCAACCATTATGGAAAACAGTATGGCGATTCCTCAAGGACCTAGAACTAGATGTACCATATGACCCAGCCATCCCATTACTGGGTATATACCCAAAGAATTATAAATCATGCTGCTATAAAGACACATGCAAACGCATGTTTATTGCAACACTATTCACAATAGCAAATACTTGGAATCAACCCAAATATCCATCAGTGACAGACTGGATTAAGAAAATGTGGCACATATACACCATGGAATACTATGCAGCCACTAAAAAGAATGAGTTTGTGTCCTTTGTAGTGACATGGATGCAGCTGGAAACCATCATTTTCAGCAAACTATTGCAAGAACAGAAAACCAAACACCGCATGCTCTCACTCATAGGTGGGAACTGAGCAATGAAATCACCTGGACTCGGGAAGGGGAACATCACACACCGGGTCCTATCATGGGGAGTGCGGAGGGGGGAGGGATTGCATTGGGAGTTATACCTGATGCAAATGACGAGTTCATGGGTGCTGACGGGTTGATGGGTGCAGCATACCAACATGGCACAAGTATACATATGTAACAAACCTGCACGTTATGCACATGTACCCTAGAACTCAAAGTATAATAATAAATAAATAAATAAAAATAATAAAAATAAAAAAATAAAAATAAAAAAAAGGGAGGTTTAACTCTGTGAGATGAATCCAAACATTACCATGCAGTTTCACAGATAGTTTCTTTCTATTTTTTATCTAAGGATATTCAGTTTTCTCCTTAGGCCTCAATGTGTTCTTAAGTGTTCCTTGGCACACTCTACAAAAAGAGTGTTTCCAACCTACAGAATATCCCTTCGCAGATTCTACAAAAAGATTGTTCATGATTTGTTGAATCAAAAGAAAGGTTTAACTCTGTGGGATTAATTCACTCATCACCAAGCAGTGTCACAGATAACTTATTTCTGGTTTTCATTAGTGGAAATTAGGTTTTGCCCCACAGGCATCAATGGGCTCCCAAATGTCCCTTTACAGATTCTACAAAAATAATGTTTCCAACCTGCTGAATCAAAAGAAATCTTTTACTAGATTAATCCACACATCACAAAACTATTTCACAGATAGATTCTTTCTAGTTTTTATGTGGGGATATTCCACTTTGCCCCATACACTTTAATGGGCTCCCAAATGTTTCTTTGCAGATTCTAGAAAAGGAGTTTTTCCAACCTGCAGAGACAAAAGAAAGATTTAACACTTTGAGATGAATCCACACACCACCAACCAGTTTCAGAGATAGATTCGTTCTAGTTTTTATCTGGGGATATTTGGCTTTTCAACATAGGCCACTATGGTCTCCAAATTTCCCTTCACAGATCCTATTAAAGGAGCATTTCCAACCCGCTGAATCACAAGAAAGTTTTTAAAATGTGAGATGAATACACATGATACAAGGCAGTTTCACAGATAGCCATTTTTCTTGTTTTATCTGGGAATATTCAGCTTTTCACCATTGTCCTCAATGGGTTCCCAAATGTCCCTTTGTAAAATTATATGAAAAGAATGTATCCAACCTGTTAAATTAAAAGAAAGGTTAGACTCTTTGAGATGAATTCACACATCACAAAGCACTTTCACTGTTAGCTTCTTTATTGTTTATATCTGGGGATATTCTGTCGTTTCCCATAGGCCACAAGGGGCCCCCAAATGTCTGACTGCAGATTCTACAAAAAGCGTGTTTTCAATTTTCTGAATCAAAAGAAAGGTTTAACTCTGTTCGATGAATCCACACATCACAAAGCAGTTTCACAGATAGCTTCTTTCTAGTTTCTATCTGAGGATATTGGGTTTTTCCTCATAGGCCACAGTGGGCTCCCAAATGGCCCTTCACAGATTCTACAAGAAGCAGGTTTCAAAACTGCTGAGTCAAAAGAATGCTTTAAATGTTTGCTATGAATTCACACATCACATAGAAGTCTCACAGATAGTTTCTTGCTAGTTTTCATGTGGGGATATTCAGTATTTCCTCATTGGCAACAATTGGCTCTCAAAAATTCCCTTCACAGATTCTACAGAAAGAGTGTTTCCAAAATGTTGAATCAAAAGAAAGGTTAAGTCTGTGGGGTAAATCCACTCAGCATGTAGCAGTATCACAGATGTCTTCTTTCTAGTTTTTATTCATGGAAATTATGTTTTGACCCACAGGCATCAATGGGCTCCCAAATGTCCCTTTGCAGATTCTACTAAAAGAATGTTTCCAACCTGCTGAATTAAAACAAGTATTTAATCCTGTGAGATGAGTCCACACATCATGTAACAGTTTGACAGATAGATTCTTTCTAGTATTTATATTGAGATATTCAGTTTTTCCCCATATGCCTTAATGGGCTCCCAAATATTTCTTCACAGATTCTAGAAAAACAGTTTTTCCAACCTATGGAGTCAAAAGAAAGATTTAACTCTTTGGAATGAATCCACACATCACAAAACAGTTTTACAGATAGCTTCTTTCTAGTTTTTATCTTAGGATATTCTGTTTTTCCCCATACCTCAATAAGTTCCCAAATGTCCCTATGCAGATTGTACAAAGAGTGTTTTCAACCTGCTCAATCAAAGGAAAAGTTTACCCTGTGAGTTGAATTCCCACGTCTTAAAGCAGTTACACAGATAGTTTCTTTCTAGTTTTTACCTGGAAATATTAGGTCTTTCTTCATAGTCCTCAATGCAATCCCAAATGTACCTCACAGATTCTACAAAAAAGTGCCTCCAACCTACTGAATCAAAAGTAAGATTTAACTCTGTGAGATGAATCTACACATCACCAAGCAGTTTTCCAGATAGCTTCTTTCCATTTTTTGTATAAGGATATTTGGACCTCAATGGGTTCTTAAATGTCCCTTCACAGATTCTAAAAAAAGAGTGTTTCCAACCTGCTGAATCAATAGAAAGTTTTTTGCCATAGGCCTCAATTGGCTCCCAAATGTCACTTTGCAGGTTCTACAAATATAGAGCTTCCAACCTGCTGAATCAAAGGAAAGCTTTACCTCTGTGAGATGAATCAACATATCACCAAACAGTTTCACAGATAGATTATTTCTAGCTTTTATCTGGAGATGTTCATTTTTTTCCCTAGGCCTCAATGAGCTCCAAAAAGTAGGTTTTATAAGTGGATATTAGATTTTTCCTCATAAGCCTCAATGGGTTCCCACATGTCCCTTCACAGATTCTACACAAACACTGTTTCCAACGTGTTGAATCAAAAGAAAATTATAACTCTGCAAGGTAAATCCACACATCTCGAAGCAGTTTCACAGATAGCTTCTTTGTAGGTTTTATAAGTGAATATTAGATTTTTCCTCATAGGCCTCAATGGGTT
Organism: Rhinopithecus roxellana; assembly: GCF_007565055.1. Lineage (NCBI taxonomy): Eukaryota > Metazoa > Chordata > Mammalia > Primates > Cercopithecidae > Rhinopithecus > Rhinopithecus roxellana. Next base: position 55,030,461 of record NC_044555.1, on the reverse strand, counting down.
CCCACATGTCCCTTTACAGATTCTTCAAATACACTGTTTCTAACCTGTTGAATCAAAAGAAAACTTTAACTCTGTGAGGAGAATCCACACATCTCAAAACAGTTACACAGATAGCTTCTTTCTAGGTTTTATAAGGGGATATTAGGTTTTTCCTCATAGGCCTCAATGGGCTTCCACATGTCTCTTTGCAGATTCTACAAAAACTGTGTTTCTAACCCTGCTGATAATCAAAAGAAATGTTTATCTCCGTGATATGAATCCATTCATCATGAAGCAGTTTTACAAATACATCCTTGTTAGTTTTTATCTGGGGATATTCGGTTTTTCTCCAAAGGCATCAATGAGCTCCCAAATACATCCTCGTAGATTCTAAAAAAAAAAAAAGTGATTCCAATTTGTTGAATTAAAGGAAAGTTTCAACTCTGTGAGATCAATCCACACACCACAAAATAGTTACACAGATAACTTCTTTCTAGTTTTTCTGTGAGGATATTCATGTTTTCCCCATATGTTTCAAGGGACTCCAAAATGTACCGTCTCAGATTCTACAAAAAGAGTGTTTCCAACCTGCTGAATTCAAAGAAAGGTTTTTCTCTGTGAGATGAAACCACACGTCACAAAGCAGTTTCAATGACAGTTTCTTTTTAGTTTTTACCTAGTGATATTAGGTTTTTCTTCATAAGCCTCAGTGGGCTCCAAAATGTCCTATTGCAGATACTACAATGAGTGTTGCCAACCTGCCAAATCAACAATAAGGCTTAACTACGTGAGATGGATCCATACATCACAAAGGAGTTTCACAGGTATATTCTTTCTGGTTTTTATCTGGGGATCCCTAGTTTTTCCCTATAGGCCTCAATGGGCTCCCAAATGTCCCTTCACAGATACTTCAAAAAGAGTGTTTACAACCTGCTGACTCAAAAGCAATTACCATTGTGAGGTGAATCCAAACCTAACCAAGTAGTTTCACAGACAGCTTTTTTCTAGTTTTTATCTGGGGATTTTCAGTTTATACCTATAGGCCTTAATGGGCTCCCAAATATCCTTTTGCAGATCCTACAAAAACAGTGCTTCCAACATTCTTAATCAAAAGGAAGTTGTAACTCTGTGACATGAATCCAAACATCTCAAAGCAGTTTTACACATACCTTCTTTCTAGTTTTTTTCTAGGGGTTGCTGGCTTTCTTTGTTTTTTTTTTTCTTTTTTTTTTTGAAACAGAGTCTCGCTCTGTTACCCAGGCTGGAGTGCAGTGGCGCTATCTCAGCTCACTGCAAGTTCTGCCTCCTGGGTTCATGCCATTCTCCTGCCTCAGCTTCCTGAGTAGCTGGGACTACAGGTGCCCACCCACCTCGGCCTCCCAAAGGGCTTGGATTACAGGCATGAGCCACTGTGCCCAGCCAAGATATTCAGTTTTCTTCCAAAGGCATCAATTAGCTCACAAATGTACCTTCACAGATTCTACAAAAAGAGTGTTTCCAACCTGTTGAATGGAAAGAAAGATTAAAGTCTGTGAGATGAATCCACACATCACCACACAGTTTCACAGAAAGCTTCTTTGTTGTTCTTATCTAAGGATATAGGGTTTTTCCACATAGGCCTCAATGGACTCCAAAATGTCCTTTAGAAGATTCTACAAAAATACTGTTTCCAACCCGCTGAATCAAAAGAAAGGATTAACTATGTGATATGAATCCAGATATCACAACCAATTTCAAATACAGCTTCTGTCAAGATTTTATCTGGGGATATTCATTTCTCCCCTAGGCCTCAATAGGTTCCAAAATGCCCCTTCACAAATTCTACAAAAAGCGTGTGTCTACAACCTGCCAAATCAAAAGAAACTCTTAACTCTGTGAGTTGAAACAACACATCACCAAGCAGTTTCCCAGGTAGATTCTTCCTAGTTTCTTTCTGTGGATATTCTTTCTTCCTCATAGTCCTCAATTGGCTCCCAGGTGTCCCTTCTCAGATTTTATGAAAAGAGTGTTTTTAATCTGCTGAATCAAAAGAAAGCTTTTACTCTGTGAGTTAAATCAACCCATCACCAAGCTATTTCCCAGATAGCTTCTTCCCAGTTTTTATCTGGGGATATTCCCCTTTTCCGCATGGGTCTCAATGGGCTCCTACAGGTCCCATCACAGATTCTACAAAAATAGTGTTTTCAAACTGCTGAATCAGCAGAAAGTTTTATCTCTGTGAGATGAATCCACACATCATGAAGCAGTTTCACAGATAGCTTCATTCTAGTTCTTATCTGGGAATTGTCTGTTTTTCCCTTAGTCCTCAATGGACTTCAAAAATATCCCTTTGCAAGTTCTACAAAAAGAGTATTTCCAACCTTCTGAAGCAAAATAAAGTTTAAACTCAATGAGTGGAATGCACACATCATCAAGTAGATTCACATATAGCTTCTTTCTAGTTTTTATTTCGGGATATTCAGTTTTTCGTTGTAGGACTCAAAGGGCTCATAAAAGTCTCTTCAAAGATTCCACAAAAAGAGTGTTTCCAACCTTCTGAATCAAAAGAAATGTTTAGCTCTGTGAGATGAATCCACACATAACCAGGAAGTTTCACAGGTGGCGTCTTTCTAGTATTTACATGGGGATATTCAGTTTCTTCCCATAAGCCTCAAAGGGCTCCCAAATGTCCCTTCACAGATTCTAAAAAAAGGTTTTTCAAACCTGCTGAGTCAAAAGAAAGGTTTAATTCTGCAGGATACATCCACATATCACCAAGCGGTTTCACAGATAGCTTCTTTCTAGTTTTTTTCTGGGGATATTTGCTTTTTACCCAAAGGCCCCAATGGGGTCCCAAATGTCCTTTCACAGGTTCTACACAAAGAGTGTTTCTGCCCTGCTGAACTGAAAGAAAGCTTTATCTCAGTGAGATGAATCTACACATCACCAAGCAGTTTCAGAGATAGCTTATTTCTAGTTTTTATCTGGTTATATACTGTTTTACCCCATAGGCCTCAAAGGGCTCCAAATATCCCTTCACAGATTCTACAAAAAGAGTGTTTCCAACCTGGTGAATCAAAAGAAAGGTTTATCTCTGTGAGATGAATCCACACATCACCAAACATTTTCATCTATTGGTTCTTTCTAGGTTTTTATCTGAGGATATTGGATTTCTTCCCATAGTGCTCAAAGGACTCTGAAGCGCTCCTTCACAGATTCTACAGTGTTTTCAACCTGCTGTATAAAACAAAAGTTTCATCTCTGTGAGATGAATCCACACATCAAAAAGCAGTTTCACAGACAGCGTACTCCTATTTTTTATATGGTGATATTGTGTTTTTCCCCATTGCCTCAGTGCGATCCCAAATGTTTCTTTGCAAATGCTATAAAAAGTGTGTTTACATCCTGTTGAATCAGAAGGAGGAATTAACAGTGTCACATGAATCCATACATAACCAAGGAGTTTTACAGATAGCTTCTTTCTAGTTTTAATCTAGGTATATTCACTTTTTCCCATAGGCCTCAAAGGGCTCTCAAATATCCCTTTGCAAATTCTACAAAAAGAGTGTTTTCAATGTGCTGAATCAAAAGAAAATTTAACACAGTGAGATGAATCCACACATCACCACGCATTTTTTCAGAAAGCTTCTTTATATTTTTTATCTGATTTTTTTCACCATAGGCCTCAATGCGATCTTAAATATGCCTTCTCAGACACTACAATAACTGTGTTCTCAAACTGCTGAATGAAAAGAAAGTTTTATTTCTCTGAGATGAATGCATACATCACAAAGCAGTTTCTCAGATAGCTTCCTTCTAGATTTATCCCGGGATATTTGATTTTTCACCATTGACCTCAGTGAGCTCCCAAATGTCCTTTTGCAGAATGGACAAAAACATTGTTTCCAAACTGCTGAATCAAAAGAAAGGTTTTCCTCTGTGAGAAGAATGCACACATCACAAAGCATGTTCTCAGAATGTTTCTTTCTACTTTTAATCTGAAGATATTTTCTTTTTCACCATAGGCCTAAATGCGCTCTCAAATATCTCTTTGCAGATTCTACAAAAACACTGTTTCGAAACTGCTGAATGAAAAGAAAGATTTACCTCTATGAGATGAATGCACACATCACAAAGCAATTTCTCAGATAGCTTCCTTCTATTTTTTATACTGGTGTATTCTCTTTATGGCCATTTGCCTCGACGAGCTCCCAAATGTTCATTCACAGAATGGACAAATCATTGCTTCCAAACTACTAAATCAAAAGAAAAGTTTATTTCTGTGAGATGAATGCACATATCACAAAGCAACTTCTCAAAAAGCTACTTTGAAGTTTTTATCTGAAGTTATTTTGTTTTTCACCTTAGGCCTCTATGCACTCCCAAATATCCTTTCACAGTTTCCACAAAGGCAATGTTTTCAAAATGCTGAAAGAAAAGAAAAGTTTCACTCTGCGAGATGAATTTACACATCACAAAATGTTTACTCAGCTAGCTTCCTTCAACTTTTTATCCTGGGATATTCTATTTTTCATCCTTTGCATCAATGAGGTCCCAAATGTCCATTTGTAGAATAGACAAAAACAGCGTTTCCAAACTGCTCAATCAAAAGAAAGGTTTACCTCTGGGCATTGAATGCACACATCACGAAGTGGTTTCTCAGATAGCTTACTTGCAGTTTCTAACCTGGGATGTTCGCTCTTTCACCATTGGCCTCAATGAGCTCCCAAAAGTCTATTCCCAGAATGGACAAAAAGAGTGTTTCCAAATCGCTGAAGCAAAAGAAAGATATAACTCTGTGAGATAAATACACACATCACAAAGCAGTTTCTCAGACAGCTTCTTTCCACTTTTAATCTGAAGATATTTTCTTTTTCACCATAGGCCTCAATGTGCTCCAAATTTCCCTTTGCAGATTCTAAAACAACACTGTTACCAAAGAGCTGAATACAAAGAAAGGTTTACCCCTGCGAGATGAATGCACACATCACAAAGCGGTTTCTCAGACAGCTTCCTTCTAGTTTTTATTATCAGATATTCACTTTTTCACCATTTGCCTCAATGAGATCTCTAATACTCATGTGCAGAATGGACAAAACGTGCTTCCAACGTGCTGAATCAAAAGAAAGGTTGAACTCTGTGAGATGAATGCCCACATTCCAAAGGAGTTACTCAGAAGGCTTCTTTCTAGCTTTTATCATTGACAAAGCATAAAGCAGTTTCACAGGGAGCTTCTTTCTAGTTTTCATCGGTGGATATTTGGCTTTTCCCCATAGACCTCAACTGGTTCTCAAATGTCCCATCACAGATTCTGGAAAAAAACGTTTTTTCAACATGCTTAACAAAAAGACAGGTTTTCTTGGTGAGACGAATCTACACATCACAAAGCCGTTTCACAGATAGCTTCTTTCTAGTTTTTCTTCAGGGATATGTTTTTCCCCATAGGTCTCAATGGGCTCCTAAATGTCTCTTCACAGATTCTAGAAAAGAGTGTTTCCAACCTTCTGCATCCAAAGAAAGGTTTAACTCTGTGAGATGAATCCATACATCACAAAGCAGTTTCTCAGATAGCTTCTTTCTAGTTTTTATCTAGTGATACTTGGTTTTTCCCATAGGCCTCAAAGGGCTTTCAAATGTCCTTTCAGAGATTCTACAAAAAGAGTTTTTCCAACCTGATGAATCAGAAGAAAGTTTTAAGTCTGTGAAAGGAATCCACTCATCATAAATCAGTTTCACAGATAACCTCTTTCTCGTTTTTACCTGGGAATAGTCGTTTTTTCCCCATAGGCCACAATGGATTAAAAAATGTCACTTCGTAGATTCCAGAAAAAGAGTGTTTCCAACCTGTTGAATCAAAAGAATCGATTTATTTTGTGAGATGCATCCACACATCACAAAGCAGTTTCACAGATAGCCTCTTTAGAGTTTTTACCTGGAGATATTCCCTTTTTCCCCATTGGCCTCAATTGTCTCTCAAATGTCCCCCTGCAGATTCTACAAAAAGAGTGTTTCCAACGTGCAGAATCAAAAGAAAGATTTAACTCTGTGAGATGAATCCACATATCACAAAGCAGTTTCACAGGCAGCATCTTTCTAGTTTTTATCTGAAGATTATTTTTCACAATAGGCCTTGATGCACTCCCAAATATCCCTTTGCATATTCTACAAAATCAGTGTTTCCAAAGTGATGAATGAAAAGAAAAGTTTAACGAGATGAATGCACACATCACAAAGTGGCTCCTAAGATAGCTTCCTTCTATTTTTTATCATGGAATATTCGCTTTTTCACCACTGGCCTCAATGAGCTCCCAAATGTCCATTTTACGAATGGACAAACAGTGTTTCCAAACTGCGGAATCAAAAGAAAGGTTTAAATCAGTGAGATGAATGCACACATCACAAAGCATTTTCTCAGAAAGCTTCTTTCTAGTTTTTATCTGAAGATATTTTCTTTTTCACCATAGGCCTCAATGCGGTCCCAAATATCCCTTCGCAGATTTTACAAAAAGAGTGCTTCCAAACTGCTGAATGACAAGAAAATTTTAACTCAGAGAGATCAGTGCACGCATCACAAAGTGGTTCCTCAGACACCTTCCTTCTAGTTTTTATCCTGGGATGTTCAATTTGTCTCCATTGGCCTAATGAACTCCCAAATGTCCATTCACAGAATGGACAAAAACAGTGTTTCCAAACAGCTGAATCAAAAGAAAGGTTTACTCTGTGAGATGAATGCGTATATCATAAGGCAGTTTCTCAGAAAGTTTATGTCTACATTTAATCTTTGTGAGATGAATGCACACATTGCAAAGCAGTTTCTCAGAATGCTTCTTTTTAGTTTTTATCTGAATATATTTTCTTTTTCACCTGGGCCTCAGGGCACTCCCAAGTATCCCTTTGCAGGTTCTACAAAAACAGCATTTTCGAACTGTGGAATGAAAAGAAAGGTTTAACTTTTTGAGATGAAAACATACATCACTAAGCGGTTTCTCAGATAGCTTCCTTCTAGTTTTCACTCTGGGATTGTCACTTTTTCACCATCGTCCCCCATTAGCTCCCAAATGTCCATTCACAGAAGGGAGAAAAATTGTGTTTCCAAACTGCTGAATCAAAAGAAAGGTATATTTCTGTGAGATAAATGCACACATCACAATGGAGTTTCTCAGAAAGCTTCTTTCTAGTTTTTACCTGAAGATATTTTCTTTTTCACCATAGGCCTCAAAGTGCTCCCAAATATCCCTTCACAGATTCTACAAAAACAGTGTTTCCAAACTGCTGAATGAAAAGAAATTTTTAAATCTGTGAGATGAATGCACACATCACAAGTCATTTCCTCAGATAGTTTCCTTCTAGTTTTTTTCCTGAGATATTAGATAATTTGCCATTGGCCTCAATGAGCCCCCAAATGTCCATATGCAGAATGGACAAAAACAGTTTTTCCAAACTGCTGAATCAAAGAAAAGGTTTACTCTGTGAGATGAATGTGTATATCATAAGGCAGTTTCTCAGAAAGTTTATGTCTACATTTAATCTGAAGACATTTTCTTTTTCACCATTGGCCTCAATGTGCTCCCAAATATCCCTTTGCAGATTCTTAAAAAACGCTGTTTCCAAACAGCTGAATGCAAAGAAAGGTTTACCTCTGCAAGATGATTGTACACATCACAAAGCGGTTTCTCAGACAAGTTCCTTCTACTTTTTATCATGAGATATTCACTTTTTCACCATTTGCTTCAATGAGATCTCCAATATTCATGCGTGGAATGGACATAAGCAGTGTTTCCAAATTGCTGAATCAAAAGAATGATTTAACTCTGTGAGATGAATGTCCACATTCCAAAGCAGTTTCTCAGAGCACTTCATTCTAGTTTTTATTGGAAGATATTTTTTTTTCACCATAGGCTTCAATGAGCTCTCAAATATCACTTTGTAGATTCTACAAGAACAGCGTTTCCAAACTGCTGAATGAAAGGAAAGGTTTAACTCAGTGAGATGAATGCACTCATCATGAAGCAGTTTCTCATGAATTTTCTTTCTAGTTCTTATCTGAGGATATTTTCTTTTTAATCACAGGCTTCAATGCATTCTCAAATATTAACTCACAGATTCTAGAAAACCATTTTTTCTGAACTTCTGAATGAGAAGAAAGGTTTAACTCTGTGAGATGAATGCACACATTGCAAGGTGGTTTCTCAGATAGCTTCCTTTTACTTTTTATCCTGGGATATTACATTTCTCGCCGTTGGCATCACTGAGCTCCCTTACGTCCTTTTGCAGAAAAGGACAAAAACAGTGTTTCCAAACTGCCGGATCTAAAGAAAGGTTTAGCTCTGTGAGATAAATGTACATATCACAAAGCAGTTTCTCAGAAAGCGTCTTTGTAGTTTTTTTCTGAAGGTGTATTCTTTTTCACCATAGGTCTCAATGTGGTCCCAAATATGCTTTCACAGATTCTACAAAATAAGTGTTTTCAAACAGCTGAATTAAAAGGAAAGTTAAACTTTTTGAGATGAATGCAGACATCACAAAGTGGTTTCTCAGACAGTGTTCTTCTACTTTTTATGGTGGGACATTCGATTTTTTGGCCATTGGTCTCAATAAGCTATCAAATGTCGATTCACAGAATGGACAAAAAAAGTGTTTTCAAACTGCTGAATCAAAAGAAAGGTTTAACTCTGTGAGATGAATGCACATATCACAAAGCAGTTTCTCAGAAAGCTTCTTTCTAGTTTTTATCTGAAGATATTCTCTTTTTGACCTTAGGCCTCAAAGTGCCAACAAATATCCCTTCACAGACTCCACAAAAACAGTGCTTCCACACTGCTGTATGAAAGGAACATTAAGTCTGTGAGATGAATGCCCACATCACATATGGGTTTTTCATATAGTTTCCTTCTAGTTTTTATCCTGGGATATTTGCTATTTTGCCATTGCCCTCAATGAGCTCCCAAGTGTCCATTCATAGAATCAACAAAACAAGGTTTCCACACTGCTGAAGCAAAAGAAAGTTTTACTCTGTGGGGTGAATACACCAGGCACAAAGCATTTTCTCATAAAGCTTCTTTCTTGTTTTTATCTGAAGATATTTTCTTTTACACTATAGGCCTCAATGCACTCCCAAATCTCTTTGCAGATTGTACAAGGACAGTGTTTCTAAACTGCTGAATGAAAAGAAAGGTTTAACTCTGTGAGTGGAATGCACACATCACAAAGTGGTTTCTCAGATTTCTTCCTTCTAGTTTTGATCATGAGATATTAGATTTTTGGCCATTGGCATCTTTGAGCTCCCAAATGTCCATTCACACAATGGATAAAAACAGTGTTTCAAAACTGCTGCATCAAAAGAAAGCTTTAACTCAGCGAGATGAATGGACAAATCACAAAGCAGTTTCTTGGAAAACTTCTTTCCAGTTTTTATTTGAAGATATTTTCTTTTTCACCACAGGCCTCAATGCGTTCTCAAACCTCCCTTCACAGATTCTGCAAAAACGGTGTTTCCAAACTTCTGAATCAAAAGAAAAGTTTACTCTGTAAGACGAATGAAAACCTCACAAAGACGTTTCTCAGAAAGCTTCATTCTAGCTTTTACCTGAGGATATTTCGTTTTTCACCAGAGGACTCAATGTGCTCCCCAAAATTCCTTTGCAGATTCTATGAAAACGGTGTTTCCATACTGCTGAATGAAAGTTAATGTTTATCTCTGGAGATGAATGGACACAACACAAAGTTTTTCCTCAGATAGAGCCTTCTAGTTTTTATCCTTGTATATTCGATTTTTCATAATTGGCCTCAATGAACTCCCAAATGTCCATTCCCAGAACGGAAAAAACAATGTCTCTAAATAGCTGAATAAAAATAAACGTTTACATCTGTGAGATGAATGCAAACATCACAAAGCAGTGTTTCAGAAAGCTTCTTTCTAGTTTTATCTAAAGACATTTTCTTTGTCACCATAGGCCTCAATGTGCTCCCAAATATCCCTTCACAGGTACTGCAAAAACATTGTTTCCAAACTGCTGAATGAATAGAAAGGTTTACCTGAGAGATGAATGCACACATCACAAAGCATTTCCTCCGGTATCTTCCTCTGGTTTTTATCTGGGATAATCATGGTTTTGCCATTGGCCTGAATGAGCTCCCAAATGTCCATTCGCAGTATGGACAAAAACAGTGTTTCCAAACTACTGAATCAAAAGAAGGGTTTAAATCTGTGACATGAATGCACTCATTACAAAGCAGTTTCTCCGAAATCTTCTTTCTGTTTTTTATATGAAGATATTTTCTTTTTCACAATAGGCCTCAATGCACTCCCAAATATCCCTTTGCAGATTCTAAAAAACAGGGTTTCTAAAACTGCTGAATGAAAAGAAAGGGTTAACTTGGTTTGGTGAATGCACACATCGCAAAACGGTTTCTCAGATAGCTTCCTTCTACTTTTTGTGCTGGTGTATTCACTTTTTTGCCTTTGTTGTCAATGAGCTCTGAAATGTCCATTTGCAGAATTAACAAGGACAGTGTTCCCAAACTGCTGAATAATGGGATGAATGGGCATATCACAAAGCAGTTTCTCAGAAAGTTTCTTTCTAGTTTTTACCTGAAGATATTTTCTTTTCCACCATAGGCCTCATATGCTCTCAAATATCCCTTTGCAGATTGAACAAAAACAGTGTTTCCAAAGTCCTGAACGAAAAGAAAAGTTAAAATCTGCGAGATGAATGCACACACCACAAAGATGTTTCTCAGAAAGTTTCTTTCAAGTTTTTATCTGAAGATATTGTCTTTTTCATCATAGGCCTCAAAGCGTTGCCAAGGATCCATTTGTAGATTCTACAAAAACAGTGTTTTCAAAGTGCTCAATGAAAAAGAAGCTTTAACATTTCAAGATGAATGCACACAAAACAAAGTAGTTTCTCAGATAGCTTCCTTCTAGTTTTTATCCTGGAATATTCGATTTTTCATCATTGGCCTCAATGAGCTCCAAACTATCCCTTTGCAGATTTTACAAAAACATTACTTCCAAGCTACTGAATGTAAAGGAAGGTTAACCTCTTCCAGGTGAATGCATACATCACAAAGTGGTTTTGAAGATAGCCTCTTTCTAGTTTTTATCATGGGATATTCGATTTTTTGCCATTGGCCTCAATTAGCTCCCAAATATCAAATTGCTAAATGGACAAAAACAGTGTTTTCATAATGCTGAATCAAATAAAGAGTTTGATTCTGTTACATGAATTCACACATTACAAAATATTACCTCCGAAAACTTCTTTCTAGTTTTAATCTGAAGTTATTTTCATTTTCACCATAGGACCCAATACGCTCTCAAATATGTCTTTGCAAGTTGTACAAAAGCACTGTTTCCAGACTTCTGCATTAAAAGGAAGGTTTAACTCTGTCGAGGAATACACACATCACAAAGCAGTTTCTCAAATAGATTCCTTCCCGTTTTTATCATGGGATATTCTATTTTTCAGGATTAGCCTCAATGAGCTCCCAAATGTCCATTCACAGAATGGACAAAAACAGTGTTTCCAAAATGCTGAAACAAAAGAAAGGTTTCACTCTGTAAGATGAATGCACACATTCCTAAGAAGTTTCTCAGAAAATTTCTTTCTAGTTTGTATCTGAAGATACTTTCTTTTTCACCAAAAGCCAAAATGCGCTCTCAAAAATCCCTTCACAGCTTCTACAAAAACAGTGTTTCCAAACTGCTGAATGAAAGGAAAGTTTTAACACTGTGATATGAATGCATACGTCACAGATCAGTTTCACAGATAGCCTCCTTACAGTTTTTATCGGGAGATATTTGATTTTTCACCATTGGCCTCAAAGAACTCCCAAACATCTCTTCGCAGAATGGAGAAAAACAGTTTTTCCATACTGATGAATCAAAAGGAAGCTTTAAGTCTGTGAGATAAATGCACTCATCACAAAGCAGTTTCTCAGAAAATTTTTCTAGTTTTCACCTGATGATACTTTACTTTTCACCATAGGCCTCAGTGCACTCCCAAATATTCCTTTGTAGAATCTAAAAAACTATTGTTTTCATGCTGCTGAATGAGTAGAAAGGTTTAAGCTTTTGACGTGAATGCACACATCACAAAGCGGTTTCTCAGATAGCTTCCTTCTAGTTTTTATCCTGGGATATTCTACTTTTGCCATAGGCCTAAATGGGCTTCCAAATGTCCATTTGCAGAATGAAAAAAGCAGTGTTTCCAAACTGCTGAATCAAAAGAAATGTGTAACTCTGTGAGATCAATGCACACATCACAAAGCAGTTTCTCAGAAACATTCTCTAATTTTTATCTAAAGATATTTCCTTTTTCCTCAATACACTCCCAAACCTGTGAAGTGTTACTTCACAGATTCTACAAAAAGTGTTTCCAAACTGCTGAATGTAAAGAAAGTTTTACCTCTGTGAGATGAATGCACACTACACAAAGCAGTTCCTAAGATTGCTTCCTGCTAGTTTTTATCCTGGTGTAATCGTTTTTTCACCATTGGCCCCAATGAGTTCCCAAATGTAAATTAGCAGAATGTACATAAATGGTGTTTCCAAATTGCTGAATCAAAAGAAAGGTTTAACACTGTGAGATGAATGCTCACATCGCACAGCAGTTTCTCAGAAAGCTTCTCTTTCTGGTTTTTATCTGAACATATTTTCTTTTTCACCATAGCCCTAATGTGCTCCCAAATATTCCTTCACAGATTCTGCCAAAAGAGTGTTTCCAAACAGCTGAAAGAAAAGAGAGGTATAACTCTGAGAGATGAATGCACTCATCACAAAGAGGTTTCTCAGATAGCTTCTGCCAAGTTTTTATACTGATTTTTTCACTTTTTTGCCTTTGGCCTCTCTGAGCTCCCAAATGTCTTTTTGCAGAATCGACAAAAAAGGAATTCCATTCTGCTGAATTAAAAGAAAGTTTTAACTCTGTGAGATGAACACACACATCACAATGCAGTTACTCAGAATGCATCTTTCTAGTTTTCATCTGACGATATTTTCTTTGTCATCATATGCCTCATTGCACTTCCTTCACAGATCCTACAAAAACTGTGTTTTCAGCCTGCTCAATGAAAAGAAAGCTTTAACTTTTCGACATGAATGCCCACATCACAAAGCAATTTCTCAGAAAGCTACTTTCTAATTTTAATATAAAATGTTGTCATTTACACCATCCTCCCCAATGCACTCCCAAATATCCCTTCCCAGATTCTGCATAAACGACATTTCCAAACTGCTGAATGATGTGTGGATTCATCTCCCAGAGTTAAACATCTGGTTTTATTCAGCAGGTTGGAAACACTCTCCTTATAGAATCTGTGAAGGGACATTTGGGAGTCCACTGAGACCTATGGTGAAAAAACGAATATCCACTGATGAAGAGTAGAAAGAAGGTATCTGTGAAAATGCTTTGTGATGTGTGGATTTGTTTCATAAAGAATTTTTTTTAATTCAGCAGATTGAAAACACCTTTTTGTAGAATCCATGAAGACACATATGGAAGCCCATTGAGGCCTATGGTGAAAAACAAATTACACCATGATAAAAAATAGAAAGAAGCTATCCATGAAAAGGCTTTCTGATATGTGGATTCATCTCACAGAGATGAACCTTTCTTTTGATTCAGCAGGTTAAAAACCCTCTTCTTGTAGAATCTCTGACAGGACATTTGAGAGCCCATTGGAGCCTATGGTGGAAAACCAAATATTCCCAAATAAAAACTGAAAAGAAGCTATCTGTGAAACTGCTTTGTAATGTGAAGATTCATCTCACCCATTTGAATCATTGTTTTGATTCAGTATATTGGAAACATTCTTCTTGTAGAATCTGCAAAAGGATACTTGAAAACCCATTGAGGCCTATGGTGAAAAATGGAATATCCCAAGAGAAAAACTAGAAAGAAGCTATCTGTGAATCTGCTTTCTGAGGTATGGATTCTTCTCAAAGAGTTAAAGCTTTCTTTTGATTCAGCCAGTTGGAAAGAAAGAGTGGAAACACTCTTTTTGTAGAATATGCAAAGGAACATTTGGAAGCCCATTGAGGCCTATGCTGAAAAACCAAATATCCCCAGAAAAAAAAAAAAAAACAACTAGAAAGACGTTATCTGTGAAACTCATTTCTAATGTGTGGATTCATCTAACCCAGTTAAATCTTTCTTTTGATTCAGCAGGTTGGAAACACTTTTCTCACAGAATCTTTATGAGGACATTTGGGAGCCCATTGAGGCCTATGGTGAAAAACCAAATATCCTTAGATAAAAAAATACAAACAAGCTACCTGTTAATATGTTTTCTGGTGTGTGAATTTATCTCAAAGATCAAATCTTTCTATTGATTCACCAGCTTGAAAACACTCTTCTTGTTCTATCTGCGAATGGACATTTGGTAGCCTATTGAGGCCTATGGTGAAAAACGGAATATCTTCAGATAAAAAGCTATCTGTGAAACTGCTTTGTGACATGTGGATTCATCTCAGAGTGTTAAGCTTTTCTTTTCTTTCAGCAGGTTGGAACAATTCTTCTTGTAGTATCAGCGAAGGGACATTTGGAAGCCTATTGACGTCTAAGGTGACAATCCTAATATTCCCAGATAAAAACTAGATAAAAGGCTATGTATGAAACATTTTTTCTGATGTGTGGGTACATCTCAAAGAGTTAAACCTTTCTTTTGATTCAGGAGCATGTAAACACTCTTCTTGTAGAATCTGCGAAGAAATATTTGGAAGCCCATTGAGGCTTATGTTGAAAAACATAATAACCTTAGGTAAAAATTAGAAAGAAGCTATCTACGAAACTGCATTGTGATGTGTGGATTCATCTCACAGAGATAAACCTTCCTGTTGATTCAGCAGATTGGAAACACTCTCCTTGTAGAATCTGCAAAGGCACATTTGGGAACATATTGTGGTTGATGATTAAAAACCGAATATTTCCAGATAAATGTTGGACAGAAGCTGTCTGTTAAGCTGCTTTCTGATGTGTGGAATCACCTCACAGAGTAAAGCTTTTCTTTTGATTTAGCAGATTGGAACCACTTTTCTTGTAGAATCTGCAAAGCGACATTTGCGGGACAATTTAAGCCTATGGTGAAAAAACTCATATTTCCAGAAAAAAACTAGAAAGGTGCTATCTGTGAATCTCATTTCTGATGTGTGGATTCATCTCACAGATTTAAACCATTTTTTTGACTCAGCAGGTTGGAAATGCTCTTCTAGTAGAATCATCAAGGAAACATTTTTAGCCCATTGAAGCCTATGGTGAAAACCCAAATGTTCCCAGATAAAAACTAGAAAGAAGGTTTCTGTGAAACTTCTTTCTCATGTGTGTAATCATCTCACAGAGTAAAACGTTTCTTTTGATTTAGCAGGTTGGAAACACTTTTCTTGTAGAATCTGCGAAGGGACATTTGCGAGCCAATTGAGGCCTATGGTGAAAAATCGAATATAATATTTCTGGAAAAAAAACTACAAAGAGGCTATCTGTGAATCTCCTTTCTGCTGTGTGGATTCACCTCACAAAGTTAAACCTCTTTTTTTTCAACTCAGCAGGTTGGACACACTCTTCTAGTAGAATCATTGAAGAAATATTTGATTGCCCATTGAGGTCTATGGTGAAAAGCAGAATGTTTCCAGATAAAAACTAGAAAGAAGGTACCTGTGAAAATGCTTCCTCATGTTTGGATTTGCCTAACCCAGCTAAACTTTTATTTTGATTCAGAAAGTTAGAAAAATTTCTTGTAGAAACTGCAAGGGGACATTTGGGAGCCTTTAGAGGCCTAAGGTGACAAACTGAATATTCCCAAATGAAAACTAGACAAAAGCTATGTATGAAACGTTTTCCTGACATGTGGGCTCATCTCAAAAAGTTAAACCTTTCTTTTGATTCAGGAGGATGTAAACACTCTTCTTGTAGAATCTGTGAAGAAACATTTGGGAGCCCGTTGAGGCCTATGGTGAAAAACCGAATATCCTCAGATAAAAACTAGCAAGAAGCTCTCTGTGAAACTGCTTTCTGATGTTTGGATTCATCTCACAAAGTTAAACCTTTTTTTTATTCAGCAGGTTGAAAACACTCTTCTTGTAGTATCTGTGAACACACATTTGTGAGCCTATTGATGCCTATGGTAAAAAACAAAATATTCTCATGTAAAACTAGAAAGACGGTATCTGTGAAATTGCTTTGTGATATATGGATTCAGCTCAATTTGTTAAACCTTTCTTTTGTTTCAGCAGGTTGGAAACACTCTTTTTGTAGAATCTGAGAAGGCATATTTGGGAGCCCATTGAGGCCTCTGGGGAAAACCATATGTCACCAGATAAAAACTAAGAAGAACCTGTCATGAAACTGCTTTGTGATGTGTGGATTCATGTCACAAAGTTAGACCTTTTGATTCAGCAGGTTGGAAACACTCTTTTTGCAGAATCTACGAAGGGACAATTGAAAACCTATTTAAGCCTACTACAAAAAACTGAATATCCTCAGATAAAAATGAGAAAGAAGCTATCTGTGAAACTGCTTTGTCATATACAGATTCATCACACAGAGTCAAACCTTTCCTCTGAGTCAGCAGGTGGGAAACACTGTTCTTGTAGAAACTGCTATGAGATATTTGGGAGCCCATTTCAGCCTATTGTGAAAAACCTAATATCCCCAGATAAAAACCAGAAAGTGAATATGTGTGAAACTTCTTTGGGTGTGTAGATTCATCTCATATATTTAAACCTTTCTTTTGATTCAGTAGGTTGGAAATACTCTTCTTTCAGAATATGTGAAGGCACACTTGGAGCCCATTGATTCCTACAGTGGAAAATCAAATATTCGTATCTAAAACTTAGAAAGAAGTTATCTGTGAAACTGCTTTCTGATATGTGGATTCATCTCACAGAGTTAAACCTTTCTTTTGATTCAGCAGTTTGGTAACACTCTCCTTGCGAAAGATCATTTTGGAGCCCACTAGGATTTATGGTGAAAAATGGAATATCCTCAAATAAACACTAGAAAGAAGATACCTGTGAAATGCTTTTTGATGAGTGGATTCATCTCCCAGTTTTAAACCTTTCTTTTGTTTCAGCAGGTTGGAAGCACTCTTCTTGTAGGATCTATGAAAGGACTTTGAAAAACCATTGAGGCCTCTGGTGAAAAACAGAATATACCCCATAAATACTAGAAAGAGGCTGTCTGTGAAACTGCTTTGCAATGTGTGGATTCATCTCACAGAGGTAAACCATTCCTTTGATTCAGCAGGCTGGAAGCACTCCTTTTGTAGAATCTCTGAAGAGACATTTGGAAGCCCTTTGAGGCTTACTGTGAAAAACTGAATATCCCCAGATAACAACTAAGAGGAAGCTGCCTGTGAAACTGCTTTTGTAGTGTGGATTCATCTTACAGAGTTAAACTTTTCTTCTGATTCAGCAGGTTGGAAACACTCTTCTTATAGAATATGTGAAGGGACATTTGGAAGCCCACTGAGGCCTACTATGAAAATTCAAATATCCCCTGATAAAAATCTAGAAAGAATCTGTCTGTGAAACTGCTTGGTGATAAGTGGATTCATCTCACAGAGTTGAACCTTTCATTTGATTCAGAACACTGAAACCACTCTTCTTGTAGAATCTTCAAAAGGACATTTGGAAGCCCATTGGGGTCTAATGTGAAAATACAAATATCTTCAGATACAAACTAGGAAGAAGCCGTCTGTGAAACGCTTGGTGAAGTTTGAATTCATCTCAAAGAGTTAAACATTTATTTTATTCAGAAGGTTGGAAACTCTCTTATTGTACTATCTGGTCATGGATATTTTGGAGCCTATGGAAGCCTATGGTGAAAAACTGAATATCCTCAGATAAAAACTAGAATAAAACTATCTGTGAAACTGCTTTCTGACGTTTAGATTCATCTGGCAGAGTTACACCTTTCTTTTGATTCAGGAAGTTAGAAACACTCTTCTTGTAGAATCTGCAAAAGGGCAATTGAAATCCCATTCAGACCTACTATGAAAAATCGATTATTCCCAGATAAAAATGAGAAAGAAGCTATCTGTGAAAGTGCTTTGTGATATGTGGATTCATCACACCGAGTTGAACCTTTCTTTTGATTCATCAGGTTGGAAACACTCTTCTTGTAGAATCTGTGATGGGAGCCCATTGAGGCATATGGTGAAAAACCGAATATCCCCAGATTAAAAACTAGAAAGAAGCTATCTGTGAAACTGCTTTCTGACGTTTAGATTCATCTGGCAGAGTTACACCTTTCTTTTGATTCAGGAAGTTAGAAACACTCTTCTTGTAGAATCTGCAAAGTGGCAATTGAAATCCCATTCAGACCTACTATGAAAAATCGATTATTCCCAGATAAAAATGAGAAAGAAGCTATCTGTGAAAGTGCTTTGTGATATGTGGATTCATCACACCGAGTTGAACCTTTCTTTTGATTCATCAGGTTGGAAACACTCTTCTTGTAGAATCTGTGATGGGAGTCCATTGAGGCATATGGTGAAAAACCGAATATCCCCGGATTAAAAACTAGAAAGAAGCTATCTGTGAAACTGCTTTCTGATGTGTGGATTCATCTCACAGAGTTAACCCTTTCTTTTGAGTCAGCAGTTTGGAAACCCTCTTTTTGTAGGATCTACAAAGTGACATTTAGTAGCCGATTGAGGCCTATGGGGAAAATCTGCATATCCCCAGATAAACACTAGAAAGAAGCTACCTGTGAAACCACTTTTGATGTATGGATTCATCTAACAATTTTAAACCTGATTTTTGTTTCAGCAGGTTGGAAACACTCTTCTTGTAGGATCTCTGAAAGGACATTTCAAAGACCATCAAGGCCTACGGTGAAAAACTGAATATCCCCGGATAAATATTGGAAAGAAGCTATCTGTGAAACTACTTTGTGATGTGTGGATTCATCTCCCAGAGGTAAACCGTTCTTTTGATTCAGCAGGTTAGAAACACACCTTTGGTAGAATCTGAGAAGAAATTTTGGAAGCCCATTGAGGCCTACTGTGAAAAACTGAATGTTTCCAGATAACACATGAGAGGAAGCTATCTGTGAAACTGCTTTTGTAGCATGGATTCATTTCACAGAGTTAAACCTTTCTTTTGATTCAGCAGGTTGGAAACACTCTTCTTGTAGAATCTTCCAAGGGACATTTTGTAGCCCATTGGGGCTTAATGTGAAAAACCAAATATCCTCAGTTAAAAACTAGAAAGAAAGTATCTGTGAAACTGTTTCGTTTGGATTCATCTCACAGAGGTAAACCTTTCTTTTTATTCCACTGGTTGGAAACACTCTTCTTGTAGAATCTGCAAAGGCACAAATGGGAGCCCATTGAGGCCTATTTTTGTTGGGAACAGGCCCCCAAATCTGGCCATTAACTGGCCCTAAAACTGGCCATATACAAATTCTCTGCAGCACTGTTACATGATCATGATGACTGTGATGTCCACGCTGGAATGTTGTCGGTTTACTGGAATGAGGGCAAGGAACACCTAGCCCACCCAGTGCAGAAAACTGCTTAAAGGCATTCTTCAACCATAAACGGCATGAACAATCGGTGCATTAAGGACATTTCCCTGCTGCAAATAACTAGCCAGAGCCCATTCCTTTATTCAGGACATCTCCATATTTCCCATAAGGAATACTTTTAGTTAATCTATAGTCTTTTAGAAACAATGCTGATCACTGGCTTGCTGTCATCACTGAAGTCTGTGAGACCCCCGATTTCCCACTCAAAATGCTATATTTGTATGTGTGTGTCTTTAATTCTTCTAGCACTGCAGGGTTAGGGTCTGCATGATTGAGCTGGTCTTGGCAAGTGCCGCCCATATGTGTGGCTCAAACCCGGGTCAAAGGGTCAACAGAGCGATGATTGGAGAACATGGAACTAAGGTGGAGAACACCCAAGTACTCTTAAGCAATGACCATGGTGAGTAAGAAGGGGAGCTCGAAAACATCATGGTAACATTAAGACAAGTGTGGACTCTGGTTCGTTCCACCTTGGAACCTTTTCACACTGATGAGGAGCGGGAAGGAGAGTATAACGAAGTAACAGAGCAGGTTTGTTGCCAGCTAAAGCTAAAGCAGCAAAGGAGGAAAAGGCTTTTCCCTACCCTTCTACACCCCCTCCTAATTTTGAAGAAAAAGAGTGGCCTGACCCTGCAGATCTTTCTTTTCCAGAGGACACTGGGTGACAAGTAGTTGTGCCAGTGACTGTTCGAGCAGTGCCTTGAGTGACCATTGTCAGTTCTATTCAGGCAGGAATTCAGCAAGCTAAAAGAGGATGATTTAGAGGCTTGGCAGTTCCCTGTTAGAATATACCCCCCAAATCAACAGGAAAATATTATAGCTACATTTGAGACTTTTCCTTTAAAATTGCTCAAAGAATTTTTAAAAACTATTAATCAGTATAGACCAGGTTCTCCTTTTGTAATGGGACAGTTAAAGAATGCTACTGTTTCCAGTTGGATGATTCCTACTGACTGGGATGGTCTTACACGAGCTTTCCTAACTCCTGCTCAGTTCTTACAATTTAAAACTGGGTTGGCAAATGAAGATATTATTCAGACTGCTTGCAATGCACAGGCCCAACCTCAAATTAATATAACTGTAGACCAACATTTGGGGGTTGGTAGCTGAGCTGGTTTAGATGCACAAGGGGTCATGCAGGATGATGCCATAGAGCAGCTTAGAGGAGTGTGCATTACAGTGTAGGAAAAAGTAACTTCTGGAGGAGAGAAATACCGTTCCTTTCGTGCTGTAAAACAGGTACCAAAAGAAGAGTATGCAGATTTTATAGCTTCATTACGGGAGTCTCTTAAAAAGGAGATTGCAGATTTGGCTGCTCAGAATATAGTGTTGGGGTTATTAGCTTTTGACAAGGCTAATACTGAGTGCCAGATTCCTATGCAACCTATTAGAGGGAAAGCACATTTAGTTGATTATATCAAGTGATGGTATCAGAAGCAATCTGCATAAAGCTACTTTGTTGGTGCAAGCTGTGGCAGGACTGCAAGTGAATAAGGAAATGCTCCATTTCCTGGAACTTGTTTTAACTGTGGAAACCATGGTCATACTAAAAAATAACGTAGAAAAAAATCAGTAAGTCAGGCTGCAAGATAGGGAAAAAAAGAAAACGGCTGAGCCTCAAATATGTCCAAAAGGTAAAAAAGTAAAACATTGGGCTAGTCAGTGTCATTCTAAGTTTGATAAAGTTGGGAACTCGATTTCAGGAAAGGCCATGAGGGCCCTGTCCTGGGCCCCATTCCAAACTGGAGCATTTCTGGCTCAGGCCATTCTCTCACCCCTGTACAATGTCTGTCCCCCACCACAGGTGGTAGTGCTGCAGTAGATTTATGCTGCACAAAAGCTGTGAGATTTCTGCCTGGGGAATCCCTGCAAAAGGTCCCAACAGGAGTCTGTGGACCCTTGCCAGCAGGGATGATAGGATTACATCTAGGCAGGTCTAGTTAAAATGTAAAAAGGGTACAAGTACAAACAGGAGTCATTGATACAGATTACAATGGGGAAATTCAAATTGTTATATCTACTTCTGTTCCCTGGAAAGCAGAGCCAGCAGAGTGTATAGCACAGCTCATGATTGTGCCATATGTGGAAAGGGGGAAAAGTGAAATTAAACGAACAGGAGGATTTGAACATGCAAATAAAGAAGACAAAGCAGTTTGCTGTGTAAATCAAATTACTGATAAACTTCCTACCTGTGGAAAAACTATTCAGGGAAAGAGATGTAAAAGTTTGGTAGATACAGGAGCAGACATTTCAATCATTTCTCTACAGCACTGGCCATCTGTGTGGCCAATTCGACCCATGCAATTTAACGTAGTTGGAGTTGGTAAAGCCCCTGAAGGATATCAATGTAGTTATACTTTGCATTCTGAAGGGCCTGATGTACAACCTGGGAATATTCAACCAATTGTAACTTCTGTAACTATAAATTTATGGGTAAGAGATTTATTACAACAATGGGGAGAGCAAGTTCTAATTCCAGAGCAATTATACAGTCCTCAAAGTCAACATATGATGCATGAAATGGGGTGTGTCCCTGGTATGGGACTAGGAAAAAATTTGCAGGGTTTGTAGCAACCACTTCAAGTGGAAAGACAAAGTTCCCACCAAGGTATAGGATATCATTTTTTATGGTGGCCATTGTTAAGCCACCAGAACCTATACCTTTAAAATGGTTAATAGATAAGCCAATTTGGATAATACAATGGCCACTAAGTAAAGAGAAATGGGAGGTTTTAGAGGAATTAGTTACTGAGCAATTGCAAAAAGGACACGTTGCTCCAACATTTTCCCATTTGGAATTCTCCAGTTTTTGTAATTAAGAAAAAAGCAGGTAAATGGAGAATGTTAACTGATTTAAGAGCCATTAATTCAGTTATACAACCTATGGGGACATAGCTTTCTCCTGCTATGATTCCAATAAAAAAGGCCTTTAATAGTCATAGATTTAAAAGACTGTTTCTTTACCAGCTCCTTAGCTGAGCAAGACTGTGAAATATTTGCATTTACAATTCCTGCAGTAAACAACCCATAGCCTGGTAAGCATTTTCATTGGAAAGTGTTGCCACAAGGCATGTTAAACAGTACACCAATTTTCCAGGCATATGTAGGGTAAGCAATTGAACCTAACAGTAAAAAAATTCACAGTGTTACATTATTCATTATATGGACAACATACTTAGTGCTGACCCAACTTGAGAAATTTGACTTCAATATTATGATCACTTGCAAAATTCGATTTCTCATGCTGGTTTAATTATAGCTCCTGACAAAATTCAGACTGCTACTCCTTACTCCTACTTGAGGACCTTAGTAAATGATACTACCATTCTGCCACAGAAAGTAGTCATACACAGGAGTCAATTGAAAACATTAATTGATTTTCAAAAATTACTAGGGTATATTAATTGGATACGACCTGCTCTAGGCACTCTTACCTATGCCATGAGTAATCTATTTTCTGTTCTTAGAAGAGATCTTAGTCTCATTAGCCCTTGGCAAGTAACAAAAGAAGCTAAAGCTATTATCCAGTGATGCCCAACTTGCCAAATGGTGCATTCCTCATCTTTTACTGGAGGAGTTAATCCTCGAGGATTGGAACCTAATTCCCTTTGGCAAATGGATGTCACACATGTTCCCTCGTTTGGGAGACTAATTTATGTACATGTACGTGTGTACACCTTTTCTCACTTTGTCTGGGCTACATGACAATCAGGAGAGTTTCCACCTGTGCTAAATGTCACATTTTGCAGTGTTTTGCAGTGATGGGCCTTCCAGCATCTATTAAAACAGATAATGCCCCAGGCTATACTAACCAAGCTCTAGCTACATTTTTCTTTATATGGAATATTAAACATATTACTGGTGTCCCATATAATTCTCAAGGACAAGTCATAGTGGAAAGAATGAATCTCTCCCTGAAACAACAGTTATAAAAACAAAAAAGGGGAGAAAGTGGGACTACAGGACACCCCATATGTAATTGAATCTAGCATTATTAGCTTTGCATTTTTGAGCCTGCCTAAAGGCCAGATGCTATCAGCAGCTGAAGAGCCTCTACAGAAACCTGCTGCAAGGACAGAAGCAGAACAACTGGTTTGATGGAGAGCTCTGATAACAAAATTTGGGAAACAGGTAAAATAATAACTTGGGGTAGAGGTTATGCTTGTGTTTCTTCAGGACCAAATCAACAACCAATTTGGATACCATCAAGACACCTGAAACCTTATCATGAGCCAGATATTGAGTAAGAGATTCTGAGAGGATTGTGAGGACCCCCCAGTTACAGCCATGTCAAGACTGACACTGAGGAGGACCCCAACTATCATGAGAAACACCCGTTGAACACAGTCACTGGCATGGGGACAGACCAAGAAGCTGTCACAGATGGCAGAATAAAACCTGAGAAAAGTGGGACAACAAGTCACAGTTAGTAATTTAATGATAGCTATGATAGTGGTGATCATCATTGCCATGCATATTTCTTCAAGAAGGACTGACACAGAACAATTATACAGGATTGGACCCAGTTAGAAAATGAACATACTTGTTTGGGAAGATTGCATTGCAGAACAAGCAGAGGTGCTGTGCAATGATTCCTATGGAATCATTATTGATTGGTCCCCTAAGAGGATGTTTAGCTTGAATTGCACCTCTCATCTGTGTGCCACAGCCATACTATGTTCAGCTGGTCCGAACAAAGCAATCAGATGGTAGAAATGGTAATAAGTATGGCAAGAGTTCTTATTATCTGGAACCATGGCGGTATAGTGGCACCTGAGCTAAACATAAGAATTTGTGGAAACTATTAATGGCTCTTAATAAAATCAATTTTAGGAAAGAATAAAAAAGCATCTGGGACACTCTACAAACTTGTTTTTGGATATTGCAAAATTAAAAGAACAAATATATAAAACGTCCCAGTCACACCTGGCCTTAATGCCAGGAACTGGAGTGCTCGAAAGAGCTGCAGACATATTAGCAGCTAGTACTGTATTAAAATGGATAAAAACACTTGAAATCTCTGTGATTTCAATGATGATTGTGTTATTAATCTATGTTGTTGGTCTTTGTATAGTCTTCAGATGTGGATCCTGAATCCTGCGAGAAGTAGCTCACTGTGACAAAGTTGCCTATGCTTTAATCGTTTTGCAAAACAAAGAAGGAAGACATGTTGGGAAGTGGTCCCCAAATTTGGCCATAAACTGGCCACATAACTGGACATAAACAAAATCTCTACAGCTCTGTGACATGCTTGTGATGGCCATGACACCGACATTGGAAGGTTGTTGGTTCACTGGAATGAGGGGAAGGAGCCCTGGCCCACCCAGAGTGGAAAAACACTTAAAGGCTTTCTTGAAACACAGATGATAGCATGAGCGATCTGTGCCTTAAAGACATGTTCAGGCTACAGATAACTAGCCAGAACCCATCCTTTTATTTCAGTCCATCCCTTTATTTCCCATAAGAAATACTTTCAGTTAAACTATAATCTATAGAAACAATGCTTATCACTGGCTTGCTGTCAATAAATATGTGGCTAAATCTCTGTTCAAGGCTCTCATCTCTGAAGATTGCAAGAACCCTGATTTCCCACTCCACATGCTATATTTTGGTGTGTGTGTCTTTAATTCTACTAGTGCTGCTGCTTTAGGGTCTCCATGAACAAGCTGGTCTTGGCATATGGTGAAAAAAAGAAATATCCCCAGGTAAAAACTAGAAAGAAGCTAACTGTAAAACTGCTTTCTGATGTGTACTTTCATCCAAAAGAGTTAAACCTTTCTTTTGATTTACCAGGTTAGAAACCCTGTCCTTGTAGAATCTACAAAAGGGACATTTGGGAGTCCATTGAGGCCTATCGTGAAAAACCAAATAACCCCAGATAAAAACTAGAAAGAAGATATCTGTGAAACTGCTCTCTGATGCGTGAACTCATCTCACAGAATTAAACCGTCCTTTTGATTCAACTGGTTGGAAACACTATTCTTGTACTATCTGCAAATGGACATTTGGGAGTCTATTGCGGCCTATGGTAGAAAAACTGAATCACTTCAAATAAAAACTAGAAAAAAAGTTATTTGTGAAACTGCTTTGTGATGTGTTGACTCATCTCACAGTGTTAAAACTTTGTTTCAGCAGTTTGGAAACACTCTATTGCAGAATCAGAGAAGGGACATTTGAGAACCCATTGAGGCCTATGGTAAAAAAATGGAATATACCCAGATAAAAACAAGAAAGAAGTGGTAGGTGAAACTGCTTTGTGATGTGTGGATTATTCTCAGAGAATTAAACCGTTCTTTTTATTCATCAGGTTGGAAACACTCTTTTTATACAATCTGCAAAGGGACATTTGGGAGCCCATTGAGGCCTACTGCAAAAAACCGAATATCCACAGATAAAAACTAAGAAACTATCTGTGAAACTCCTTTGTGAAGGGTGGATTTGTCTCACAGAAGTAAACCTTTATTTTGATTCAGCAGGTTGGAAACACTCTTCTTGTAGAATCTGTGAAGGAATATTTGGAAGCCCATCGAGGCCTATGGTGAAAACCCGAACATTCCCAGATGAAAACTAGAAAGAAACTATCTGTGAAACTACTTTCTGATGTATGGATTCATCTAACCCAGTTAAGCCCTTCTTTTGATTCAGCAGCTTGGAAACACTCTTTATGTAGAATCTGTGAAGGGACATTTGAGAGCCCATTGAGGCCTTGAGTGGCAAGCAGAATGTCCCCAGATATAAATTAGAAAGAAGCTATCTGTGAAACTGATTTCTGATATGTGGATTCAATGCACAGAGTTAAACCTTTCTTTTGATTCAGCAGGTTGAAAACATTCTTTTTTTAGAATCTGTGAAGGGACATTTGGAAGCCCATTGAGGCTTATTGTGAAAAATTGAATATTCCCAGAAAAAGAACTAGAAAGAAGCTATCTGTGAAACTGCTTTCTGATGTCTGGATTCATCTCACAGAGTTAAACCTTTATTTTCTCAGCAGATTGGAAGCACTCTTTTTGTAGAATTTGAGAAGTGATATTTGGGAACCCCTTTGAGGCCTACTATGAAAAACCAAATATGCCCAGATAAAAACTAAGAAGAAGCTCTCTGTGAAACTGTTTTGTGATTTGTGGATTCATGTCACAGAGAGTTAAACCTTTTTATTCAGCAGGTTGAAAGCACTCTTCTTGTAGGATCTGTGAAGGGACATTTGGGAGCCTTTTGAGGCCTATCATGAAAAACTGAATATCCCCTGATAAAACTAGAAAGAAACCATCTGTGAAACTGCTTTCTGATGTGTGGTTTCATCTCACAGAGTTAAACATTTCTGTTAGTTCAGTAGGTTGGAAACATTTTTCTTGTAGAAACTCTGATGGAACATTTGGGAGGCCATTGAGGCCTATGTTGAAAAACCGAGTATCTCCAAATAAAAACTACAAAGAAGTTATCTGTGAAACTGCTTTCTGATGTGTAGATTCATCTCACAGAGTTAAACCTTTCTTTTGATTCAGCAGGTTGAAATCACTCTTCTTGTAGAATCTGCAAGGATACATTCAGGAGCTGATTGAGGCCTCTGGTGAAAAACTGAATATCCCCAGATAAAAACTAGAAAAAAGCTCTCTGTGAAAGTCCTTCATGATGTGTGGATTTATCTTACAAAATTAAACCATTCTTTTGATTCAACAGCTTGGAAACACTTTTTTTTAGGATCTGCAAATGGACATTTGAGAGCCCATTGAGGTCTCTCTGTGAAACTGTTTTTGGATTAGTGGAATCAATTCACAGAGTTTAACCATTCTTTTATTCAGCAGCCTCTAAACACTCTTTTTGTAGAATCTGGGAATGGACGTTGTGAGCCCATTGAGGCCTATGGTGAGAAACCGAGTATCCGCAGATAAAAACTAGAAGAAGTTATCTGTGGGATTGATGCATTATGTGTGGATTCATCTCACAATGTTAAACCGTTCCTTTTATTCAGTAGGTTGGAAACACTCTTCTTGTAGTATCAGTGAAGGGACATTTGGGACCCTATTGAAGCCTACTATGAAAAACCGAGCATCCCCAGATAAATAGTAGACAGAGGCTATCTGTGAAACTGCTTGGTGCTGTGTGGATTCATCTCAGAGAGATAAAGCTTTCTTTTGATTACAGGTGGAAAACACTCTTCTTGTAGTATCTGCAAATGGACATTTGAGAGCCTATTAAGGCCTATGGTGAAAAGTGGAATACCCTCATATAAAAACCAGAAAGAAGCTATCTGCAAAACTGCTTTGTGATGTCTGCACTCATCTCTATGTGTTAAACGTTTCTTTGTTTCAGCAGGCTGGAAACACTCTTTATGTAGAATCTGAGAAAAGACATTTGGGAGCTCTTTGAGGCCTACTGTATAAAAACAAATATTTCCAGATGAAAATTAAGAAGAAGCTGTCTGTGAAACTGCTTTCTGATGTGTGGCTTCATCTGACAGAGTTAAACCTTTCTTTTGATTCAGCAGGTTGGAAATACCCTTCTTATGGAAACTGCAAAGGACACTTGGGAGCTCTTTGAGGCCTGTGGTGGAAAACCAAATATCCTCAGCTATAAAGTAGGCAGAAGCTATATGTGAAACTGCTTTCTGATGTACGGATTCATCTCACAGAGTTAAACCTTTTTTGGATCCAGAAGCTTGGAAACACTGTTCTTATAGAATCTGTGAATGTACATTTGGGTTCTAATTCAAGCCTATGGTAAAAAGCAGAATATCCTCAGGTAAAAACCAGAAACATCCTATCTGTGAAACTGCTTTGTGAAGTGTGGATTCATCTCACAGAGTTAACCCTTCTCTTCATTCAGCAGATTGGAAACAATCTTCTTGTAGAATCTGCCAAGGGACATTACGGAGCACATTGAGGGCTATGGTGAAAAATCAAATATTCCCAAATAAAACTAGAAAGAACATATCTGTGAAACTGCTTTGTGATGTGTGGATTCATCTCACAGAGTTGAATCTTTCTTTTGATTCAGCAGGTTGGAAAAACTCTTCTTGTAGAAACTGCAATTTGACATTTGGGAGCCCATTGAGGTTTTATATAAGAACTAGAAAGTAGCTATCTTCTCTATCTGTGAAACTGCTTTGTTGTCTGTAGATTCATCTCACAGAATTGAAACATTTTTTCATCGAGCAGGTTGGAAATACTCTTCTTGTAGAATCGGCTATGGGATATTTGAGAGCCCATGGAGGCTGTGAAAAACAGAATATCCCCAGATAAAAACTAAAGAGAAGCTATCTCTGAAATTGCTTTGTGAATTGTGGGTTCACCTCACAGTGTTAAACCTTTCTTTTAATTCAGGAGGTTGGAAATAGTCTTTTTGTAGTATCTGCTAGTGAACATTTGGGGGTCTATTGAGGTCTGGGAGGAAAAATCGAATATCCTCAGATAAAAACTAGAAAAATCTATCTGCGAAACTGCTTTGTGATGTGTGGATTTGGCTCACAGAGTTAAAACTTTCTTTAAGCTGGTTGGAAATTGTGTCCTTGTAGAATTTGTAAAGGGACATTTAGGACACCTTGAGTCCTATGGTGAAAAACCAATTATCCACAGATAAAAACTAAAAAGTAGCTATCTGTGAAACTGCTTTCTTGTATGAAGATTCACCTGACAGAATTAAACATTTCTTTTGATTCAGCATGTTGAAAACACTTTTCTGGTAGAATCTGCAAATGAATATTAAGGAGCTTATTGAGGCCTATGGTGAAAAACTGAATACCCTTAGATAAAAAATAGAAAGAATCTATTTCTGAAACTGCTTGGGGATATGTGTATTCACCTCACAGAGTTGAACATTTCTTTCGTTTCAGCAGGTTGGAAACACTGTTCTTGTACAATGTGTGATGTGACATTTTGGAGACCAATGAGGCATAGTGTGAAAAACCGAATATCCCCAGAAAAATAAACTAGAAAGAAGCTATCTGTGAATTTGCTTTCTGATGTGTGGATTCATCCAACAGAGGTAAACCTTTCTTTTGTTTTAGAAGGTTGTAAACACTCCTGTAGAATCTGCAAAGGGAAATTGAAATTTTGGAGCCCATTTAGGCCAATGGTAAAACCCAAATATCCCCAGATATCAATTAGAAATAAGTTATCTGTCAAATTTTTTCTGATGTGTGATTTCATCTCACAGAGTTAAACCTTTCTTTTCTTTCAGCAGGTTGGCAACACTCTTCTTGTAGAATCTGCAAAGGGATATTTGGGAGCCCATTGGGGCCTATGGTGAAAAACTGAATATCCTCAGATAAAAAGTAGAATGAAGCTATCTGTGAAATGGCTTGGTGATATCTGGATTCATCTCACAAAGTTAACCATTCTTTTGATTCAGCAAGTTGGAAATACTCTTTTTGTAGCATCTGTGAAAGGATATTTTGAGCCCATTGAGGCCTACTGTGAAAAACTGAATATCCCCAGATAAAAACTAAGAAGAAACATCTGCAAAACTGCTTTATGAAGTGTGGATTCACCTCACAGAGTTATACCTTTCTTTTGATTCAGAAGATTGGAAAAACTCTTCTTGAAGTATCTGCTAATGGACCTTTGGGAGCCTATTGAGGCCTATGGTGAAAAATCGAATGTCCTCAGATAAAACTACAATGAAGCTATCTGTAAAACTACTTTCTGATGTGCGGATTTATCTCACAGAGTTAAACCATTCTTTTTGATTCAGGAGGTTGGAAACACTCTTCTTCTTTTTTTTTTTTTGAAAAGAGATTTAAAAATTAATAGCTTTTACTGTTTTTCCTTATTTCAGTAACAATACAGGTTCATTGTAGATGATTTATAAATTGCAAATAATAAAAGCAAATCACAATGGTACAATTCAGACATTATATGGTTGACAGGTTAGTATGTCTTTCTACACACTTTTCACATTCATTTCCTGACATTTTAACATTGTTAATATTTTTTCTTTTCTTGGTGCTGAATTTAACTCAACACTAGACCTACTAGGCATTTTGGGGACTGGTGCTTGATGTGGAGAAAAGCTTCAGAGAGGGCTGAATTGTCATCCATCAGCCACTGTGCACTGCTGCCCCTCTGGGTTTCATTAATTTGAGACCTGCTCTGATGCAAAAGATTTTGCAGACGTTTTGCATCTTCTGTCTCCTTCAGTTGCTCTGGAATTTTTTTTATTATACTTTAAGTTCTAGGGTACATGTGCACAACGTGCAGGTTTGTTACATATGTATACTTGTGCCATGTTGGTGTGCTGTACCCATCAACTCATCAGCACCCATCAACTCGTCATTTACATCAGGTATAACTCCCAATGCCATCCCTCCCCCTTCCCCCTTCCCATAGTAGGCCCCAGTGTGTGATGTTACCCTTCCAGAGTCCAAGTGATCTCATTGTTCAATTCCCACCTATGAGTGAGAACATGCGGGGAAACACTCTTCTCGTAGTATCAGCAAAGGGATATTTGGGAGCCAATAAGGTCTATGGTAAAAAACAGAATATCCTCAGCTAAAAACTATAAAGAAGCTATCAGTGGAACTGCTTTGTAATGTGTGAATTCATCTGACAAAGTTAAACCTTTCCTTTGATTAAGAAGGTTGGAAAAACTCTTCTTGTAGTATCTGTGAAGGGATATTTGGGAGTCGATTGAGACCTACTGTGAAAAACTGAATATAATCAGTTAAAAACTAGAAATAAGCCATCTGTGAAAATGATTTCTGATATGTGGATTCATCGCACAAAATTAAACCTTTCTTTTGTTTCAGTAAATTGGAAACACTCTTCTTGTAGCATCTGTGAAGGGTCATTTGGGGGCCAATTAAGGCCTACAGTGAAAAATAGAATATCCTCAGATAAAAACTACAAAGAAGCTATCTGTGAAACTGCTCTTGATGTGTGGATTCACCTCAGAGTGTTAAACCTTTCTTTTGATTCAGCATGTTGGAAACACTTTTCTTGTAGAATCTACGAAGGGAGAATTCAAAGCCCATTTAGGTATACTATGGAAAACAGAATATTTCCAGATACAAACTAGAAAGAAGCGGCCTGTGAAACTGCTTTGTGATGCGTAGATTCATCTCACAGAGTTAAACCTTTATTTTGATTCAGCAGGTTGTTAACACTCTTCTTTTGAAATCTACAAAGGGACACTTAGGAGACACTTTTCTTGTAGTATCTGTGAATCGATTTTTTGGAGGCTATTGAGGCCTATGGCGAAAAACCAAATATCCTCAGATAAAGAGTAGATAGAAGCTATCTGTGAAACCACTTTTTGATGTGTGGATTCATCTTACAGCTTTAAACCTTTCTTTTGTTTCAGCAGGTTGAAAATACTCTTCTTTTAGAAGTTGCAAAAGGACATTTTGGAAACTTTTGAAGTCTATGGTGAAAAATCGAATATCCTCTGACAAATCCTAGAAGGAAGCTATCTGTGAAACTGCTTTCTGATGTGTGGTTCATCTCACAAAGTGAAACCATTCTTTTGATTCAGCAGATTGAAAACATTCTTTTTGTAGAGTTCTGCAAAAGGACATTTGGAAGCCTGTTGAGGTCTACTATGAAAATCCAAATATTCCCAGATAAAAACTAAGAAGAAGTTATCTGTGAAACTCCTTTTGTTGTGTGGATTCATCTCACAGAGGTGAACCTTTCTGTTGATTTGTAAGGTTGGTAACACTCTTCTTGTAGAATTTGCACTAAGACATTTGAGAGCCCATTAAGGACTGTGATGAAAACTGAATATCCCCAGATAAAAACTAGAAAGTAGCTACTTGTGAAACTACTCTCTTATGTTTAGATTCATCTCACAGAGATAAACCTTTCTTTTAATTCAGAAGGTGGTAAACACTCTTCTTGTAGAATCTGTGAAGGGACATTTAGTAGCTTTTCAAAGCCTATGGTGAAAAACTGAATATCCCTAGATAAAATCTAAGAAGAAGCTATCTGTGAAACTGCTCTGTGATGTGTGGCTTTACATCAGAGTGATAAACTTTTCTTTTATTTCAGCAGGTTGGAAACACTCTTCTTGCAGAATCTGCAAAGGTACATTTTAAAGGCCAGTGAGATTTATGGTGAAAATAAAAATATCCCCAGATAAAAAATAGAAAGAAGTTATCTGTGAAACTGCTTTGTGATGTGTGGGTTCATCTCACAGAGTAAAACCATTTTTTTGATTCAGAAGATTGGAAACACTCTTTTTATAGAATCTGCAATGGGATGTTTGGGAGCCCATTGAGGCCTATAAAGAAAAATAGAATATCCTCAGATAAAAACTAGAAAGATGCTATCTGTGAAACTGCTTTGTAATATGTGGATTCATCTCAATGTGTTAAAGCTTTCTTTTGTTTCAGCAGGTTGGAAACATTCTTCCTGTAGAATCTGTGAAGGGACAGTTTTAAGTCCATTGAGGCCTATGTTGAAAAACAAAATATCCCCAGATGAAAACTAGACAGAACCTATTTGTGAAACTGCTTTCTGACGTGTGGATTCATCTCACAGAATTAAACCTTTCCTTTGATTCAGCATGTTCTACAAACTTTTCAAGTAGTATCTGTGAATGAACATTTGGGAGCCTATTGTGGCCTACGGTGAAAAACCAAATATCCTCAGATAAAATATAGAAAGAAACTATCTGTGAAACTGCTTTGTGATGTGTGGATTCATCTTACGGAGATAAAGCATTCTTTTGATTCAACAGTTTAAAAACACTCTTTTTATAGAATATGTAAAGGGACATTTGAGAGCCCATTTATTTCTACTGTGAAAAACCGAATATCCCCAGATAAAAACTATGAAGAAGTTATCCCTGAAACTGCTTTTTCCTGTGTAGATTCATCCCACAGAGTTAAAACTTCCTTTGATTCAGCAGGTAGGATAATCTCTTCTTGTAGAATCTATGAAGGAACATGTTGAAGCTCATTGAAACCTACAGTGAAAAACCAAATATCCCCAGATAAAAACTAGACAGAAGCTGTCTGTGAAACTGCTATCTGATGGGTGGATTCATCTCACAAAATTAAATTTTTCCTTTGAATCAGCAGGTTGGAAACACTCTTATTTTAGTACCTGCGAATGGACATTTGAAAGCCTATTGTGTCTTATGGAGAAAACCAAAATATCCCCAGATAAAAACTAAAAAGTAGCTGCCTGTGAAACTGTTTTGTGAGGTGTGGATTCATCTCACAGAAATAAACCATTCTTTAGATTCAGCAGCTTGGAAACTCTCTTTTTATAGAATCTGCAAATGGACATTGGGGAGTCCATTGAGGCCTATAAAGAAAAAACTAATATCCTGAGATAAAAACTAAAAAGAAGACATTAGTGAAACTGTTTTGTGATATATGGATTCATCTTATGCGTTAAACCTTTCTTTTGTTTCAGCAGTTTGGAAGCACTCTTGTTGTAGGATCTGCAAAGGGATGTTTGGGAGCCCATTGAGGCCTACTGTGGAAAACAGAATATCCCCAGACAAAAACTGAGAAGAAGCTCTCTGTGAAACTACGTTGTGATGTGTGGATTCATCTCACAGTGTTAAAATTTCTTTTGTTTCAGCAACTTGGAAAAGCTCTTCTTGTTGAATCTGTGAAAGGACATTTGGGGGCCATTGAGGCCTATGGTGAAAAATGGAATATCCCCAGATAAAAAGTAGAAAGAAGGTACCTGTGAAACTGCTTTGTGATGTGTGGATCCATCTCACAGAGATAAACTTTTCTTTTGTTTCAGCAGGTTGGAAGCACTCTTCTTGTGGAAACTGTGAAAGGACATTTGGGGGCCGATTGAGGCCTATGGTGAAAAACGGAATATCTCCAGGTAAAAACTAGAAAGAAGGTACCTGTGAAACTGCTTTGAGATGTGTGGATTCAGCTCACAGAGTTTAACCA
Organism: Rhinopithecus roxellana; assembly: GCF_007565055.1. Taxonomy (NCBI): domain Eukaryota; kingdom Metazoa; phylum Chordata; class Mammalia; order Primates; family Cercopithecidae; genus Rhinopithecus; species Rhinopithecus roxellana. Next base: position 54,996,117 of record NC_044555.1, on the reverse strand, counting down.
TTCTTTTGATTTGACAGGTTGGAAACACTCTTTGTAGAATCTGAGAAGAGACATTTGGAAGGCCATTGAATCGTATGGTGAAAACCTGCATATCCACATAAAAACTAAGAAGCAATCTGTTAAACTGCTTTGTGATGTGTGGATTCATCTCACAGAAGTAAACATTTGTTTTGATTCAGAAAGTTTGGAACACTCTTCTTGTAGTATCCGTGAGTGGACATTTGGGAGCCTCTTGAGGCCTATAGTGAAAAACCAAATATCCTGATATTAACTAGAAAGAAGGCATCTGTGAAACTGCATTGTGATGTGTGGATTCATCCCACAGTGTTAAACATTTATTTTATTTTAGTACTTTGGAAAAATCTTTTTTTGTAGAACCTGTGAAGGAAATTTTGAGAGACCATTGAGGCCTGTGGTGAAAAACAGAATATCCTTAGAAAAAAACTAGAAAGAAGCTATCTGTGAAATTGCTTTGTGATATGTGGATTCATCACATACTGTTAAAACATTATTTTAATTCAGCAGGTTGGGAACACTCTTTTTGTAGAATCTGCAAAGGGGCATTTTGGAGCCCATTGTGGTTTAATGTGAGAAACAGAATATCTCCAGATAAATGCTAAGAAGAAACTATCTGTGAAACTACTTTGTGATGTGCGGATTCATCTCACAGTGTTAAACATTTCTTTTGTTTCAGCAAATTGGAAAAACTCTTCTTGTTGAATCTCTGAAAGGACATTTGGGGGTCATTGAGGCCTATGGTGAAAAATGGAATATCCCCAGATAAATACTAGAAAGAAGCTGCCTGTGAAACTGTTTTGTGATGTGTGGATTCATGTCACAAAAATAAACCATTCTTTTGTTTCAGCAGTTTGGAAACACTCTTTGTAGAATCTGTGAAAGGCCATTTTGTAACCCATTGAGGCCTACTGTGAAAAACCAAATATCCCCACATAAAAACTGAGAAGCTATTTGTGAAACTGCTTTGTGATGTGTGGATTCATCCTACAGAGTTAAACCTTTCCTTTGATTAATCAGGTTAGGAACACTCCTCTTGTAGAATCTATGAAGGGACATTTGGGAGCCCTTTGAGACCAATGGTGAAAAATTGAATATATCCAGATAAAGACTAGACAGAAGCTCTCTGTCAATCTGCTTTCTGACGTCTGGATTCGTCTCAAGGATTTAATTTTTGCCTTGATTCAGTGGGTTGGAAACACTATTCTTGAAGTATCTGCATATGGACATTTGGGAGGCTATTGTGGCCTATGTGAAAAACCAAATATCCTCAAATAAAAATTGAAAAGAAGTTATCTATGAAACTGCTTTTTGATCTGTGGATTTAACTCACAGTGTAAATCTTTCTTTATTTCCACAGGTTGGAAACACTCTTCTTGTAGCTTCTGCAAAAATACATTTGGGAGACCATTGAAGCACATGGAGAAAAATTGAATATCAACAGAGAAAAACTAAGAAGAATCTATTTGTGAAACTACTTTCTGATGTGTGGATTCATCTCACAGAGTTAAAACTGTTTTTTTTTTTTTTTTTTTTTTTTACTTTTTTTTTTTATTATACTTTAAGTTCTAGGGTACATGTGCATAACGTGCAGGTTTGTTACATATGTATACTTATGCCATGTTGGTGTGCTGCACCCATCAACTCGTCAGCACCCATCAATTCATCATTTATATCATGTATAACTCCCCAGTGCAATCCCTCCCTCCTCCCCCCCTCCCCCCTCCCCATGATAGGCCCCAGTGCGTGAGGGGAACAAAACTGTTTTTTTGATTTAGCAAGTTAGAATCATTCTTCTTGTAGAACCTGTGAGGAGACTTTTGGGAGCCCATTGCGGCCTATGGTGAAAAACCGAATACCTCCACATAACAAATAGAAAGAAATTATCTGTGAAATTGCTTTGTGATATGTAGATTCATCTCACAGAATTCAACCTTTCTTTTGATTCAGCAGGTTGGAAACACTCTTCTTGTAGAATCTGTGAAGGGACATTTGGGGGTTCCTTGGGGCCTAATATGAAAAAACTGAATATCCTCAGATAAAAACTAGAAAGAAGCTATCTCTGAAACTGCTTTGTAATATGTGAATTCATCTCACAGAGTTGAACATTTCTTTTGATTCAGCAGGTTGAAAACACTCCCCTTGTAGAATCTGTAATGGGACATTTGGGAGCCCATTGAGGACTATGGTGAAAAACTGAATATCCACAGATCAAAACTAGAAAGAAGTTATTTGTGAAACTGCTTTCTGATGTGCGGATTCATCTCATGGAATTAAACCTTTCATTTGATTCAGCATCTTGGAAAGACTGTTCATGTAGTATCTGCAAATGGACATTTGGTAGCCTATTTTGGCTTATGGTATGAAATACCAAATATCCTCAGATGAAAACCAGAAAAAGATACCTGTTAAACTGCTTTCTGATGTGTGGATGCATCTCACGGTATTAAACCTTACTTTTGTTTCAGCACATTGGAAACTCTCTTCTTATAGCATCTGTGAAAAGACATTTGAAAGACCGCTGAGGCCTATGGTGAAAAATGAACACTGACAGATAAAAACTAGAAAGAAGCTACCTGTGAAACTGCTTTTCAACGTGTGAATTCATCTCACAGAGTTAAACTTTTTTGTTTTTTTGATTTAGCAAATTAGAAACCCTCTTCTTGTAGAATCTGTGAAGGGACATTTTAGAGTCCATTGAAGCCAATTGTGAAAAACGGAATATTCTCTGATAAAAACTGAGAAGAAGCTATCTGTGAAACTGCTTTGTGATGTGTAGAATATACTAAAAGGTCTAAACCTTTCTTTTCATTCACCGGGTTAGAAACACTGTTGTAGTTGAATTTGCAAAAGGGCATTTTGGTGTCCACTGTGGCTGAAGGTGAAAAACCAAATATCCTTAGCTGAGACCCAGATAGAAGCTACCTGCAAACTGCTTTTTGATGTGTGGTTTCATTTCACAGAGTTACATTTTTCTTTTAATTGAACAGGTTGGAAACACCTTTTTTGGGAAATCTGGAAAGGGATATAGGGGAGACCATTGAGGCCTATGGTGAAAAACCACATATCCCCAGATAAAAACTAAGAAGTTATCTGTGAAACTGCTTTGCGGTGTGTGGATTCATCTCACAGAGTTAAACCATTCTTTTGATTCAACTGGTTGGAAATACTTTTTGTAGGATCTGTGAAGGGACATTTGGAAGCCCAATGAAACCTACTGTGAAAAACTGAATATCCTTAGATAAAAACTAAGAAGACGCTATCTGTGAAACTGCTTTGTGACATGTGGATTCATCTCACAGAGTTAAACCTTTCTTTTGATTCAGCAGGTTGGAAACACTCTTCTTGTAAAATCTGCAAAAGAACATTTGGGGGCCCATTGAGGCCTAAGGTGAAAAACAGAAAATCTCCAGGCAAAAACTACAAAGAAGCTACCTGTGAAACTGCCTTGTAATGTGTGGATTCATCTGACAGAGTTAAACCATTCTTTTGACTCAGCAGGTTGAAAAACCTCTTCTTGTAGAATCTCTGAAGGGATATTTGGGAGTCCATTGTGGCCTATGGTGAAAAACCATATATACCTGGATAAAAAGTAGAAAAAGTCTAACTGTGAAACACCTTCCTGTTGTGTGGATTCATCTCACAGAGAAAAATGTTTATTTTGACTCAGCTGGTTTGAAACTCTCTTTCTGTAGTATCTGAGAATGGACATTTGGGCACCTATTGAGGCCTATGGTTTAAAAACAAAATATCCTCAGATGAAAACTAGAAAGAAGGCATTAGCGAAACAGTGTTGTGATGTGTGGATTCAGCTCACAGAAGTAAATCTTTTTTTTTCTGTTTCATGAGGTTGGAAACAGTCTTGTTGTAGAATATGCAAAGGAACATTTAGAAGGCCATTCATGCCTATGGTGAAAAACAAAATATCCTCAGAAAAAAACTAGAAAGAAGCTATCTGTGAAACTGCTATCTGATGTGTGGATTCATCAAAAAGAGTTAAACCATTCTTTTGATTCAGCAGGTTTGAATCACACTTTTTGTAGAATCTGTGAAGGGACATTTGGAGACTAATTGAGGCCTACTGTGAATAACTGAATATTCCCATACAAAGCCTAAGAAGAAGCTATCTGTGAAACTGCTTTGTGATGTGTGGATTCATCTTATAGAGTTAAATCTTTCTCTGGATTCAGCAGGGTGGAAACACTCTTCTTATAGAATATGTGAATGGACATTTGGGAGCCAATATCCTCAGTTATAAACTAGAAATAAACTATCTGTAAATCTGTTTTGTGAAGTGTGGTTTCATCTCCCTTACTTAATTTTTTTTTCATTCAGCAGGTTGGAAACACTCTTCTTGTAGAATCTGCAAAGGGACACTTGGGGGCTCCTTGTGGCATACTACGAAGAACCGAATATCCCCAGGTAAAAACTAGAAAGAAGCTATCTCTGAAATTGTTTGGGGATATGTGGATTCATCTCACAGAGTTGAACCTTTCTTTTGATACAGCAGATTGGAAGCACTCTTCTTGTAGAATCTGCATTGGGACGTTTGGGAGTCCACTGAGGTGTATGGTGAAAAACCGAATATTTCCAGATCAAAACTAGAAAGAAGTTATCTATGAAACTGCTTTCTGATGTGTAGATTCATCTCACAGAGTTAAACGTTTCTTTTGATTCAGCAGGTTGAAAACACTCTTCTTGCAGAATCTCTGAAGGGACATTGGGGAGATCAATGAGGCCTATGCTGAAAAACTGAATATCCCCAGTTAAAAAGTAGAAAGAAGCTATCTGTGATACTTCTTTGTGTTGTGTGGATTCATCTGAGAGTTAACCCATTCTTTTGATTCAGCAGGTTGAAAACACTCTTTTTGCAGAATCTGCGCAGGGACAATTGGCAGATCTTTGAGGCCTATGGTGAAAAACCGAATATCCCCAGATAAAAAGTTAGAAGTTATCTGTGTAACTGCTTTGTGATGTATGAATTCATCTCACAGAGGTAAACGTTTCTCTTCATTCAGCAGGTTAGAAACACTCTTCTTGTAGTACCTGCAAATGGAAATTTGGGAGCCCGTTGAGGCCTATGGTGAAAAACCGAATGTTCTCAGCAAAAAACTATAAAGAAGGCAGCTGTGAAACTGCTTTGTGATGTGTGGATTCATCTTACAGACTTAAAACTTTCTTTTGACTTAAAAGGTTTGGAAACACTCTTCTTGGGAAATCTGCAAAGGAACATTAGGGAACCCTTTGAGGCCTATGATGAAAAACTGTATATCCTCAGATAAACACTAGAACAAAGCTATCTGTGAAACTTCCTTGTGATGTGTGGATTCATCTCACAGAGTTAAACCTTTCTTTTGATGCCACAGGTTGGAAAAACTCTGCTTGTAGAATCTGCGAAGGGACATTTGGGAGCCCACTGCGACCTATGGTAAAAAAACAAAAATTCCCAGATAAAAACTAATAAGAAGCTGTCATTGAAACTGCTTTGTGATGTGTGGATACATCTCACAGAGTTAAACCTTTATTTTGGTTCACCAGGTTAGAAACAGTCTTTTTGTAGAATCTGGGAAGGAACAGTTGGGAGCCCATTAAGGCATACGGTGAAAAACTGAATATCCTTAGATAAAAACTAGAAAGAAGCTCTTTGTGAAACTACCTTGTAATGTGTGGATTCATCTAACAGAGTTAAACCTTTCTTTTGATTCAGCAGGTTGGAAACACTCTTTCTGTAGAATCTGCCAAGGGACATTTTGGTGCCCAATAAAACCCAGGGTTAAACATCAAATATCTTCAGATAAAAACCAGAAAGAAACTCTTTGTGAATCTGCTTTGTGAATTGTGGATTCATTTCCCGGAGTCAAAACTTTGTTTTGATTCAGCAAGTCAGAAACACTCTTATATAATATGTGAAGAAACATTTGATTGTTCTTTGAGGCCTATGGAAGAAAACGAATATCCCCAGAGAAAAACTAGAAAGCAGCAGTCTGTGAAACTACTTCTTGATATGTGGATTCATCTCACAGAGTTGAACCTTTCTTTCGATTTTGAAGGTTGGAAACACTCTTTTTGTAGAATATCTGACAAGACATTTGGGAGTCCATTGAGGCATATGGTGAAACACTGCATATCCCTAGATAAAAACTAGAAAGAAGCCATCTGTGAGACTGCTTTGTGATGTGTTGATTCATCACACAGCGTTGACACTTTCTTTAGATTCAGCAGGATGAAAACACTCACTATGTAGTATCTGTGAAGGGATGTGTGGGAGACAATTGAGGTATATGTTTTTATCTGGGGATATTTTTTATCTACAGAGCTTCTTTTTAGTTTTTATGTCCCTCTGCAGATTCTACAAAAAGAGTATTTTCAACCTGTTTAATCAAACGAAAGTTTAGCTGTGTGAGATGAAAAACCAAACATCCACAGATAAAAGCAAGAAAGAAGCTATCACTGTAACTGCTTTGTGATGTGTGTTTTAAATCTCACAGATTTAAAACTTTATTTTGATTAAGCTAGTTGAAAACTCTTTTTGTAAATTCTGCAAAGGGACATTTGAGAGCCCATTGAGGCATATGGTGAAAAATTGAGTATCCACAGATAAAAACTAGAAACAAGGTATCAGTGAAACTGCTTTGTTATGACTGCATTCATCTCACAGAGTAAAACCTTCCCTTCATTCAGCAAGTCGGAAACACTTTTTTTGTAGAATCTTGGAAGAGACATTTTAGAGGCCATTGAAGTCAAATGTGAAAAGACAAATATCCCCATACAAAAATTAGAACAAAGCTGTCTGTGAAACTGCTTTGTGATGTGTGGATTCATCTCACAGAGATAAATCTTCTTTCACTTCAGCAGATTGGAAGCACACTTCTTGTTGAATCTGCCAAGGGATGTTTGGGAGCCCTTTGAGGACTATGGTGAAAAACAAAATATTCCCGGATAAAAACTAGAAAGAAGGTGTTGGTGAAACTGCTTTGTGATATGTGGATTCATCTCAACAGTTAAACTTTCGTTTGATTAAACAGGTTGGAAATACTCTTTTTGTAGAATATGCAGAGGGACATAAAAACTAAAAAGAAGCTCTGTAGATAAAAAAAAAATCCCCAGATAAAAAGTAGAAACAATCTATATGTGAAACTACTTTGTGATTGGTTGATTCATCTCACAGATGTAAACCATTCTTTCAATTCAGCAGGTTGGAAACTTTTTTTTTAGAATTTGTGAAGGGGCGTATAGGAGCCCATTGAGGCCTATGGTGAAAAACCAAATATCCTCAGATAAAAATTAGAAAGAAGCTATCAGTGAAACTGCTTTGTGCTGTGTGGATTCACCTCACAGTGTTAAACTTTTCTTTCAGCAAGTTGATATAACTCTTCTTGTAGAATCTGTGAAGGAATATTTTGGTGACCCTTTTGGCCTATGGTGAAAAACTGAATATCCTCAAACCGAATATCCTCAGATGAAAACTAGAAAGAAGCTACCTGGGAAACTACTTTGTGACGTGTGGATTCATCTCACAGAGTTAAACCATTCTTATGATTCAGCAGATTGGAAAACATCTTCTTGTAGAGTCTGAGAAGGGGCATTTGGGAGCCAATTGAGGCCTATGTTGAAAAACCATATATCCCTGGATAAAAAGTAGAAAGAAACTTACTGTGAACATTCTTTCTGTTGTGTGGATTCATCTCACAGAGGTAAACGTTTCTTTTGATTCAGTTGGTTTAAATCACTCTTTTTGTGTTGTCTGCAAATGGACATTTTGGTGCCTATAGATGCCTATGGTGAAAAACCGAATATCCTCAGATAAAAGCTAGAAAGAAGGAATCTGTGAAACAATTTGTTGATGTGTGGATTCATCTCACAGTGTTAAACCTTTTTTTGTTTGTTTGTTTGTTTTAGGAGGTGGAAAGAGTCTTGTAGCATATGCAAAGGCACATTTCGTAGATGATTCATGCCTGTGGTTAAAAACTGAATATCCCCAGATAAATTCTAGATAGAAGCCATTGGTGAAACAGATTTGTGATGTGTGGATGCATCTCACAGAGTTAAACCATTCTTTTGGTTCAGCAGTTTGGAAACACTCTTCTTGTAGAGTCTGCAAAGGGACATTTGGGAACTCATTGAGGCCTATAGTGAAAAACAGAATATACCCAGAAAACAACTAGAAAGAAAGTATCCGTGAAATGGCTATCTGATGTATGGATTCACTGAAAAGGTAAATCATTCTTTTGATTCAGCAGGTTTGCAACACACTTTTTGAAGAATCTGTGAATGGACATTTGGGAGCCCATTTAGGCCTACTGTGAAAAACAGAATATTCCCAGATGAAAACTAAGAGGAAGCTACCTGTGAAATTGCTTTTTGGTGTGTGGGTTGATCTCACAGAGGTAAACTTTTCTCTGGATTCAGAAGGGTGGAAACACTCTTTTTCTAAAATCTGTGAAGGGTCATTTGGGAGCTTATTGAGGCCAATGTTAAAAAATGGAATATCCTCAGATAAAAACTCAAAAGAAGTTATTTGTGAGACTACTTTCTGAAATGTGGATCCATCTCACAGAATTGAACCATTCCTTTGATTCAGGAGGTTGAAAACCATCTTCTTGTAGAATCTGCAGAAAAATATTTGTGAGTTCTTTGATGCCTATGGTGAAAAACCAAATATCCCCAAATAAAACCTAGAAGGAAGCTATCTGTGAAGCTGCTTTGTGATAGGATAATTCATCTCACAGAGTTGAACCATTCTTTTGATTCAGCAGATTGGAAACACTCTTTTCATAGAGTTTGCGAAGGGACATTTGGGAGCCCATTGAGGCCCATGGTGAAAAATCGAATATCCACAGATAAAAACTAAATAAAGATATCTGTGAAATGGCTTTTGATATGTGGATACACCTCACAGAGGTAAACGTTTCTTTTGATTCAGCAGGTACAAAACACTCCTCTTGTAGAATCTGTGAAGGGACATTTGTGAGCCCATTGAGGTCTATGGTGAAAAACCAAATATCCTCAGATAAAAACTAGAAAGTAGCTATCTGTGAAACGGTTTTGTGATATGAGGATTCATCTCACAGAAGTGAACCTTTCTTTTGATTCAGCAGATTGGAAACACTTTCTTTTTAGAATCTGTGAAGGGACATTAGGGAGCCCATTGTTGCCAATGAGGAAAAAACAAATATCCCCAGATAAAAACTAGAAAGAAGCTATCTGTGAAACTGCTTTGTGGTGTGTGAATTCAATTCATAGAGTTAAAGCTTTCTTTTGATTCAGCAGGTTGGAAACACTCTACTTGTAGAATGTGTGAAGGGACTCTGTGAGATGAATGCGCACCTTGCAAACTGGTTTTTCACATAGCTTCCTTCTAGTTTTTATCATGGAATATTCACTTTTTTGCCATTGGCCTCAGTGAGCTCCAAAATGTCCATGCATAGAGTGGGAAAAACAGTGTTTCCAAACAGCTGAATGAAAAGAAAATTTAACTCTGTGAGATGAATGCACACATCACAAAGCAGTTTCTCAATGAGCTTCTTTCTAGATTTTAATTGAAGATATTTTCTTTTTCACCAGAGGCCTCAATGCACTCCCAAATATCCCTTCGCAGATTCTACAAAAACAGTGTTTCCAAACTGCTGAATCAAAGGAAAGGTTTAACTCTCTGAGATGAATTCACACATCAAAAAGTGGTTTCTCAGATAACTTCCTTCTACTTTTTATCCTGGGATATTCGATTTATTGCCATAGGCATCAATGAGCTCCCTAATTTCCATTTTCAGAATGGAGAGCACCCACGTGTCCAAACTGCTGAATCAAAAGAAAGGTTTAATTCTGTGAGATGAATGGACACATCACAAAGCAGTTTCTCAGAAAGCTTCTTTCTGGTTTTTAACTGAAGATACTTTCTTTTCCATCTTAGACCTCAATATGCTGTCAAATATCCCTTTGCAGATTCTACAAAAACCATGTTTTCAAACTGCTGCATCAAAAGAAAGGTATAATTCTGTGAGATTAATGCACACATCACAAAGAGGTCTCTCAGATAGCATCTTTCCAGCTTTTATCTTAGGATACTCAATTTTTCACCATTGGTCTCAATGAGATCTAAAGTGTCCATTTGCAGAATACACAAAAACAGTGCTTCCAAACTGCTGAATGAAAATAAAGGTTTGACTCTGTGAGATGAATTCACGCGTCACAAAGCGGTTCCTCAGATAACTTTCTTCTAGTTTTTACGTGGGATATTCACTTTTTTGCCATTGGCCTCAATGAGCTCCCAAATGTCCATTCACAAAAAAGGCCAAAAACAGAGTTTCCAAACAGCTGAATCAAAAATAAGGTTTACCTCTGTGAGATGAATGCAACATCAAAAAGCAGTTTATCAGATAGCATCCTTCTTGTTTTTACCTGGATATTCACTTTCTCACCATTGGCCTCAGTGAGCTCCAAATGTTCATTCACAGAAAGGAAAAAAACAGTGTTTCCAAAATGCTAAATCAAAATAAATGTTTACCTCTGTGAGATGAATGCACACATCAGAAAGAAGTTTCTCAGAAAGCTTCTTTCTTGTTTTTATCTGAAAATATTTTATTTTCACCATAGGCCTCAGTATGCTCCCAAATATCCCTTGGCAGATTCTACAAAAAACGTGTTTCCAAATTGCTGAATGAAAAGAAAGGTTTAACTCTGTAAGCTCAATACAAACATCACAAGGCAGTTTCTCAGAGATCTTCCTTCTATTTTTTTATCCTGGGACATTCGATTTTTCAGCTTTGGCCTCAATGAGGTCCCAAATATCCATTCGCACAAAGGAAAAAAACTGTGTTACAAAACTCGTGAATCAAAAGAAAGCTTCAATTGTGTGAGATGAATGCACACATCACAAAGAAGTTTCTGAGAAAGCTTCTTTCTAGTTTTTATCTGAAGATATTTTCTTTTACACCATAGGCCTCAAAGCACTCCCAGATATCCCTTTGCAGATACTACAATAACAGTGTTTCAAAACTGCTGCATCCAAAGAAAGGCTTAACTCTATACACACATCACCAAGCAATTTCTCAGATAACTTCCTTTTAAGCTTCTTCCTCATTTTTATCTGAAAATATTTTCTTTTTTGCCATTAGCCTCAAAGCACTCCCAAATATGCCTTTCCAGGATCTACAAAAACACATGTCAGTTTCGCACATAACTTCCTTCTAGTTTTTGTCAGAGGATATTCACTTTTTCGCCATTGGCCTCAATGACCTCCCAAATGTCCATTCCTAGAATGGAAAGAACAGTGTTTCCAAACAGCTGAATGAAAAGTAAATTTGAACTCTGTGAGAAGAATGCACACATCACAATGCAGTTTCTCAATGAACTTCTTTCTAGATTTTATGTGAAGATATTTTCTTTTTCACCATACGCTTCAAAGAGCTCCCAAATATCCCTTCACACATTCTACAAAAACAGTGTTTCCAAACTGCTGAATGGAAAGAAGATTTAACCCTGTGAGATGAATGTATGCATCACAAAGTAATTTCTCAAATAGTTTCCTTCTGGTTTTATCCTGGCATATTCCCTTTTCTGCCATTGGCCTCAAGAGACCCCAAATGACCACTCGCAGAATGGACAAAAGTTGTGTTTCCAAAATGCTGACTCAAGAAAGGGTCTAACTCTGTGAGATGAATGCACACATCACAAAGCAGTTTCTCAGAAAGCTTCTTTCTAGTTTTTATCTGAAGAAAGTTTCATTTTTACCTCAGACTTCGAGGTGCTCTGAAATATCCCTTTGTAGATTTTACACAAAGAATGTTTCCACACCACTCAATGAAATGAAAAGTTTAACTACCTGAGAGGAATTCACACTTCACAAAACAGTTTCACAGAAATCTTCTCTCCAGTTTTCATCTGAAGATAATTTCTTTTTCACCATAGGCCTTAATGAATTCCCAAATATCCTTTTCCATATCACACAAAGACAGTGTAAACAAACAGCTCAATGAAAAGAAAGTTTTATCTTTGTGAGATGAAAGCACACATTACAAACCAGTTTCTCAGAAAGCTTCTTTCGAGTTTTTATCTGAAGACACTTTCACCTTCACCTTAGGCTTTAATGCGCTCCAAAATATCCCTTTGTAGATTTTACATGAACAGTGTTTCCACCCTGCTCAATGAAAAGAAAGGTATAACTCTATGAGAGCAATGCACACCTCACAAAGCAGATTCTTAGAAAGCTACTCTCCATTTTTTATCTGAAGATATTCCCTATTTCACCATAGGCCTGAAAGCATTCCCAAATATCCTTTGCAGATACCACAAAAACAGTGCTACCAAACTGCTCAATGAAAAGAAAGGTTTAACTCTATGAGATGAATTCACACATCACAAAGCAGTTTCTTGGAAAGTTTCTTTCTAGTTTTTATCTGAGGATATTTCCATTTTCATCATAGGCTTCAATGTGCTCCCAAATATCCCCTCTTTGATTTCACAGAAAGCAGTGATTCCAAGCTGCTCAATCAAAAGAAAGGTTTAACTCTATGGGATGAATGCACACATCACAAGCAGTTTTTCAGATAGCTTCTTTCCAGTTTTCATCTAAAGATATTTCCTTGTCCACCATAGGCCTCAATGCACCCCAAAATATCCCTTCACAGATCCGTCAAAGACAGAGTTTCCAAGCTGTGCAATGTAAAGAAAGGTTTAATTCTGTGAGATGAATACACACATCACAAAGCAGTTTCTCTGAAAACTTCTTTCTAGTTTTTATCTGAAGAAAGTTCCATTTTTACTTTAGGCTTCAATGCACTCCAAAATATCCCTTTGTAGATTTTACACAAACAGTGTTTCCACACCACTCAATGAAATGAAAGGCTTAACTCTGTGAGAGACATGCACACTTCACAAAGCAGTATCTCATAAAGCTTCCCTCCAGTTTTTATCTGAAGATATTTTCTTATTCACTATAGGCCTCTAGTGCTCCCATATAAACCCTTGCAGATTCCACAAAACCAGTGCTACCAATCTGCTCAAAGAGAAGAAATGTTTAACTCTGTCAGATGAATTCACACATCACAAAGCAGTTTCTCAGAAAGCTTCTTTCCAGTTTTCATCTGAAGATATTTCCTTTTCCACCATAGGCCTTAATGCGCTGCCAAATATACCATTGCAGATTCCACAAACACAGTGTTACAAAACTGCTCAAAAAAAGAAAGGTTTAACTCTATGAGATGAACTCACACATCACAAAGAATTTTCTCAGAAAGCTTCTTTCTAGTGTTTATCTGAGGATATTTCCTTTTTCACCATAGGCATCAATGTGCTCCCAAATATCCCTTGTCAGATTCGACAAAAACAGTGATTCCAAACTGCTCCATCAAAAGAAAGGTTTAACCCTATGAGGTGAATGCCCACATCACAAAGCAGTTTCTCAGAAAGCTTCTTTCTAGTTATTATCTGAAGATATTTCCTTCATCACCAAAGACTTCAATGCACTCTGAAATATATCTTTGTAGATTTTACACAAAGAGTGTCTCCACACTGCTCAATGAAAAGAGAGATATAACTCAATGAGACAAATGCACACATCAAAAAGCAGTTTCTCAGAAAGCTTCTTTGCAGTTTTCATCTGAAGATATTTCCTTTTTCACCATAGGACTCAATGCGTTCCTGAATATCCCTTTGCAGATTCCACAAAACGGTGTTCCAAAACTGCTCAAAGAAAAGAAAGGTTTAACTCTATGGGATGAATGCATGTATCACCAGCAGTGTCTCAGAAAGCTTCTTTCTAGTGTTTATCTGAGGATATTTCCTTGTTCACCATAGGGGTTAATGCATCCCCAAATGTCCCTTCATGGATTGGTCACACACAGTGTTTTCAAACTGTGCAATGTAAAGAAAGGTTTATCTCTGTAAGATAAATGCACACATCACAAACCAGTTTCTTAGAAAGCTTTTTTCTAGTTTTTGTCTGAAGATACTTCCAACTTCAGCTTAGGCATCAAAGCACTCCAAAATATCCCTGTGCAGATTTTACACAAACAGTGTTTCCACACTGCTTAATGAAAAGAAATGTATAACTCTGTGAGAGGAATGCATACCTCAGAAAACAGATTCTCAGAAAGCTTCTCTCCAGTTTTTGTCTGAAGATATTTCCTTTTTCACCATAGGCCTCAAAGAGCTCCCAAGTGTCCCTTTACAGATAACACAAAAACAATGTTACCAAACAGCTCACTGAAAAGAAAGGTTTAACTCTGTGAAATGAATTCACACGTCACAAAGCAGATTCTCAGAAAGCTTCTTTCTAGTTTTTATCTGAGGATATTTCCATATTCGATGTGCTCCCAAAAATTCCCTCTTTGATTCCACAAAAACAGTGATTCAAAACTGCTCACTCAAAAGATATGTTTAACTCTACGAGATGAATGCACACATCTCAAAGCAGTTTCCCAGAAAGCTTCTTTCCACTTTTCACCTGAAGATATTTCCTTGTTTACTGAAGGCCTCAATGAGCCCCAAAATGTCCCTTCATGGATTTGACAAAGACAGAGTTTCCAAACTGCACAATGTTTAACTGCACAAAGGTTTAACTCTGTGAGATGAATGAACACATCACAAAGCAGTTTCTCAGAAAGCTTCTTTCTAATTTTTATCTGAAGATACTTCTATCTTCACTTTAGGATTCAATGTGCTCCAAAATGTCCCTTTGTAGAATTTAAACAGTGTTTCCGCACTGCTCAATGAAAAGAAAGGTATAACTTGGGAGAGGAATGCGCACATAACAAAGCAATTTCTCAGAAAGTTTCTCTCCAGTTTTTATCTGAATATATTTCCTTTTTCAACATATGCTTCAATGCACTCCCGAATATCCCTACTGAGATTATATAAAAAACAGTGATTCCAAACTGCTCAATAAAAGAAAGTTTTAACTCTATGAGGTGAATGTCCACATCACAAAGCAGTTTCTCAGAAAGTTTCTTTCCGGTTTTCATCTGAAGATGTTTCCTTGTTTGCCTTAATACACCCCCAAACTTCCGTTTGCAGTTTCATCAAAGACAGAGTTTTCAAACAACACAATGTAAAGAAAGGTTTAAGTCTGTGAGATGAATGTGCACATCACAAAGCAGTTTCTCAGAAAGCTTCTTTCTAGTTTATATCTGAAGCTAGTTCCTTCATCATTTAGGCCTCAGTGTGCTCCAAAATATCCCTTTGTAGATTTTACACAAACAGTGTTTCCACACTGTTCAATGAAAATAAAGGTATAAATCTGTGAGAGGAATGCACACTTCACAAAGTGGTTTCTCAAAAAGATTTTTTCTAGTTTTCATCTGAAGATATTTCCTTTTTCACCATAGGCCTCAATGTGTGCCCAAATGTCCCTTTGCAGATTCATCAAAGACAGAGTTTCCAAACTACACAATGTAGAGAAAGTTTTAACCCTGTGAGATGAATGCACACATTACAAAGCAGTTTCTTGGAAGCTTCTTTCAAGTTTTTGTCTGTGGATATTTCCTTTTTCACCTGAGGATTCAATGCACTCTGAAATATCCCTGTGTAGATTTTACACAAAAAGTGTTTCAAAACTGCTCAATGAAAAGTAAGGTATAGCTCTGTGAAAGCCCCTTTCTAGTTTTTGTCTGAGGATATTTCCTTTTCTACCATAGGCTTCAAGGTGCTCCCAAATATACCATCTCAGATTCCACAAAATCAGTGATATCAAACTGCTCAATCAAAAGAAATGTTTAATTCTATGAGATGAATGCCCAAATCACAAAGCAGTTTCTTAGAAAGCTTCTTTCCAGTTTTCATGTGAAGGTATTCCTTGCTCACGGTAGACCTCAATGCGCTCCCAAATGTACCCTCATGGATTCGTCAGTTTCCAAACTGCACTGAAGGGGTGGCCTGCCCCTCCACACTTGTGGGTGTTTCTCGTTAGGTGGAAACGAAAGACTTGAGAAAAGGAATAAAACACAGAGACAAAGTGTAGAGAAAGAAAAGCGGGGCCCAGGGGACCGGCGCTCAGCTTACAGAGGACCCACACCGGCACCGGCCTCTGAGTTCCCTTAGTATTTATTGATAATTATCTTTACCATCAGAAAGATAAGGGAGTGGCTGCACAATAGGATCCTTGTAGGGAGGAAATCAGCAGTAAGACATATGAACAAAAAATCCTTGTAACATGAATAAGTTTAAAGGAAAATGCTGTGCCTTGAGATGTACATGCGACATCTCCATAAACCTTTTAGCAGTATTGCTCCAGCAAGTCTCACCTTATTCCTAAAGGCGGTTTCTCCTCACTCAGTAAACAAGACACACAATGGGTATTACCCAGAGATGTTCCATTGCCAAGGGAGGGGCAGGAGACAAATGTTTTTCTCTTTCTTGAGATTTAAGAGAATGGTTATGACCTTTAACCATAAGCAGCCTTTAGGCACTTGTTTAACAAAGCACATTCTGCACCGCCCAAAATCCTTTTAACCTTAAGTCACCACAGCACATGTCTCTTGCAAGGACAAGGTTGGAGGTAAGGTCACAGATTAACAGCATCTCAAATACAGAACTAAATGGAGTCTTTTATGTCTACTTCCTTCTATATAGACACAGTAACAGGCTGAGCTCTCTTTCTTTTCCCCACACTGCACAATGTAAAGAAACATTTAACGCTATGAGATGAATGCACACATCACAAAGCAGTGCATCAAAAAGCTTCTCTCCGGTTTCTATCTGAAGATATCTCCTTTTAAACCATAGGCCTCAATGCGCTCTCACATATCCCTTTACACATTCCACAAAAACAGAATTACCAAACTTCTCAATGAGAAGAAACATTTAACTCTGTCAGATGAATTCACACATCACAAAGCAGTTTCTCGGAAAGCTTCTTTCTAGTTTTTTTCTGATCATATTTCCTTTTTCACCATAGCCTTCAATGCGCTTGCACATACCCTCTCTCAGATTCCACAAAAATTGTGATTCCAAACTGCTCAACTCCTTTGGATCCAGTAGTTTGGAAACACGGTTTTTGTAGAATCTGTGAAGGGATATTTGGGAGTGCATTGAGGCCTGTGGTGAAAAAGAAAATATCTTCACATAAAATATAGAAAGAAGCTCATTGAGAAACTGCTTTGTGATGTGTGCATTCATCTCACAGAGTTCAACTGTTCTTTTCATTCAGTTGTTTGGAAGCACTGTTGTTTCCATTCTAGGAATGGACATTTGGGAGTTCATTTAGGTCAGTGGTGAAAAAGCAAATATCCTACAACAAAAACTAGAAGATGGCTATGTGCGAACCCAGCTTGTGAAGTGTGCATTCATCTCGCAGAGTTAAACCTTTATTTTCTTTAAGCAGTTTGGAAGCACTGTTTTTATAGACTCTGCAAATGGAAATTGGGAAACTCATTGAGGCCAATGGTGAAAAATCAAATACCCAAGAATGAAAACTGGAAGGAATCTATCTGAGAAACTGCACTGTGATGTCTGTATTCATCTCACAGAGTTAGACATTTCTTTTGATTCAGCATTTGGTAAAAATAGTGTTTGTCCATTCTGCGAGTAGACATTTAGGAGCTCATTGAGTATATTGGTGAAAAAGGGAATATACTAGCACAAAAACGAGAAGGAAGTTATCTGAAAAACTCCTTTGTGTAGTATGCATTCATCTTGCAGAGTTAAACCATTCTTTTCATTCAGCAGTTTGGAAACACTGTTTTCCTAGAATCTACGAAGAGATATTTGGGGTGCCTTGAGGACTATAGTAAACAAGGAAATATCTTCAGATGAAAACTAGAAAGATGCTTTCTAAGACACTGCTTCATGATATGTGCATTCATCTCAAAGACTTAAGCTTTCTTTTGATTGAGCAGTTTAGAATCACTGTTTTTGTGGAATCTGAGAAGGGATATTTGGAAGCACATAAAAGCCTATTATGAGAAAGGAAATATACTCAGATAAGAACTAGAAAGAAGCTTTCCAAGAAACTGCCTTGTGATGTGTGAATTCATCTCACAGAGTTACACCTTTATTTTCATGGAGCAGTTTGCTAACACTGTTTTCATAGAATCTGCAATGGGATATTCGGGAGTGCATTGAGGCCTATGTTGAAAAAGGAAATATTCTCAGATAAAAACTGGAGGCAAGCTTCCTGAGAAATGATTCATGATGTGTGCATTCATCTCATAGAGTTAAATCTTTCTGTTGAGGAAACAGTTTTGCATCAATGCTTTTGGGGAATCTGAGAAGGGATATTTTGGGTACCTTTGTAGCCTTTGGTGACAAAGGAAATATCCTCAGATAAAACCTAGAAAGAAGTTTTCCAAGAAACTGCTTTGTGATGTGTGAATTCATCTCACAGAGTTACACCTTTCTTTTCATGGAGCAGTTTTCTAACACTGTTTTCATGAAATCTGCTATGGGATATTTGGGAGCTCATTAAGGCCTATGGTGAAAAAGGAAATATCCTCAGATGAAAACTAGGAAAAAGCTTTCCAAGAAACTGCTTTGTGAAGTGTGCATTCCTCTCACAGATTATTCCTTTCTTTTCATTTAGCAGTATGGTAACACAGTTTCTGTGAAATCTACAAAGGGATAATTTGGAGTGCGTTGAAGAATAAGGTGAAGATGGAAGTATCTTTAGATAAAAACTAGAAAGAAGCTTTCTGAGAAACTGCCTTGTGATGTGTGCATTCATCTCACAGATTTAAACCTTTCTTTACATTGCACAGCTTGGAATCGCTGTCTTTGATGAATCCATGATAGGACATTTGGGAAGCATTGAGGCCTACAGTGAACAAGGAAATATCATCAGATGAACACTAGAAAGAAGCTTTCTGACAAACTTCTTTGTGATATTGGCATTCGTCTCATAGAGTTAAAGTTTTCTTTTGATTGAGCAGTGTGGAATCACTATTTTTGTGGAATCTGAGGAGGGATATTAGGCAACGCATTGATGCCTGTGTTGTAAAAGGAAATAGCCACAGAAAAAAACTAGAAAGAAGCTTTCTGAGAAACTGCATCATGATGTGTGAATTCATTCTCACAGAGTTAAACCTTTCTTTTCACTGAGCAGTTTGTTAACACTGTTTTTGTGGCATCTGCAAAGGGATATTCAGTAGTGCATTGAGGCCTATGGTGAAAAAGGAAATACCTTCAGAAGAAAACTGGAAAGAAGCTTTCTGAGAAACTTCTTTGTGATGAGTTCATTCATCTCATATAATTATACCTCTCTTTTCATTAAGCAGTGTAGAAACATTGTTTGTGTAAAA
Organism: Rhinopithecus roxellana; assembly: GCF_007565055.1. Classification (NCBI taxonomy): domain Eukaryota; kingdom Metazoa; phylum Chordata; class Mammalia; order Primates; family Cercopithecidae; genus Rhinopithecus; species Rhinopithecus roxellana. Next base: position 54,976,873 of record NC_044555.1, on the reverse strand, counting down.
CCTACAAAGGGATATTGAAGCCTAAGGTAATGAAGGAAATATCTTCATATGAAAACTAGAAAGAAGCATTCTGAGAAAATGCTATATGATGTGTGCATTCATTCCACACAATTAAACCAAACTTTATATTCTGCTATTTGGTAGCACTGCTTTTGTGGGATCTGAAAAGTGATATTCTGGAGGTCATTGAGGCCTACGGTGAAAAATGAAGTATCTTCAGATGAAAACTGGAGAGAAGCTTTCTGAAAAACTGCTTTGTGAAGTGTGCATTCCTCTCACGGAGTTATACCTTTCTTTTCATTGAGCAATGTGGAAACATTGTTTGTGTAACATGTACAAAGGGATATTTCAGAAGGTATAGAAGCCTAAGGTGATGAAGAAAATATCTTCAGATAAAAACTAGAAAGAAGCTTTCTGAGAAACTGCTTTGTGATGTGTACATTCATCTCAAAGTTAAACTTTTCTTTACAATGCACAGTTTGGAAACACTGTATTTGACAAATCTGCGAAGGGACATTTCGGGGTGTATGGAGGCCTATGGTGAACAAGGGAATGCCTTCAGATGAAAACTAGAAAGAAGGTTTCTGAGACACTGCTTTGTGATATGTACATTCATCTCATACAGTTAAACCTTTCTTTTGATTAAGCAGTTTAGAATCACTGTTTTTGTAGAGTCTCAGAAGGGATATTTGGGATCGCATTGAAGCATTTGGTGAAAAAAGAAATATCCTCAGATAAAAACTAGAAAGAAGTTTGCGAGAATCTGCTTTGTGATGTTTCAATTCATCTCACAGAATTAAACCTTTCTTTTCATGGAGCAGTTTATTAATAATATTTTTGTGGAATCTGCAAAGGGATGTTCAGGAGCACATTGAGGCCTATGGTGAAAATGGAAATATCTTCAGATGAAAACTGGAAAGAAGTTTCTGAGAAACTGCTTTGTGATGTGTGCATTCATCTCATAGACTTAAGCCTATCTTTTGATTGATAAAAATTAGAAAGAAGCTTTCCGAGAAACTGCTTTGTGATGTGTGAATTCATCTCACACAGTTAAACCTTTCCTTTCATTGCCCTGTTTGGAAGCTCTCTCTTTGAGGAATCCACAAAGGTACATTTGAGGGCGCATTGAGGCCCATGGTGAAGAAGGAAATATCTTCAGATGAAAACTGGAAAGAAGCTTTCTGAGAAACTGCTTTGTGATGTGTGCATTCCTGTCACTGAGATATACCTATCTTTATTGAGCAGTGTTGAAACACAGTTTGTGTAAAACCTACTGAGGTATATTTCGGAGTGCATTGAAACCTACGGTGAAGATCGAATAATCTTCAGATAAAAACTAGAAAGATGCTTTCTGAGAAAATGCTTTCTGATGTATTCATTCATCTTCTAGAAGTAAACCTTTCTTATGATTGAACTGTTTAGAATCACTGCTTTTGTCGAATGTGAGAAATGATAATTGGGAGCACATTGAATCCTATGATGAAAAAGGAAATATCCTCAGATAAAAACTAGAAAGAAGCTTTCTGCGAAACTGCCTTGTGATATGTGAATTCATCTCACAGAGTTAAACCTTTGTTTACATTGAACAGTGTTGTAACACTGGTTTTGTGGAATCTGCAAAGGGATATTTGGGAGCACATTGAGGCTTATGGTGAAAAAGGAAATATCTTCAGATGAAAACTGGAAAGAAGCTTCCTGAGAAGGTTTCTGATGTGTGCATTCATCTCATAAAGTTATACCTTTCTTTCATTGAGCACTGTGGAAACACTGTTTGAGTAAAATCTACGGAGGGATATTTCGTAGCACAGTGCAGCCTATGGCAAAAAAGGAAATATCCTCAGATAAAAACTAGAAAGAAACTTTCTGAGAAACTGCTTTGTGATATATGAATTCACATGACAAAGTTAAACATTTCTGCTCATTGAGCAGTTTGGGACCACTGTGTTTTTGGAACTGGCAAAGGGACATTCGGAAGAGAAGTGAAGCCTGTGGTGATAAAGGAAATATCTTGAGATAAAAACTGAACAGAAGGTTTCTGAGAAACTTCTTTGTGATGTGTGAATTCATCTCACAGAGTTACACCATTCTCTTCATGAAGCCGTTTGCTAACACTATTTTCGAGAAATCTTCAAAGTGATATTTTGGAGTGTATTGAGGCCTATGGTGAAAAAGGATATATCCTCAGATGAAAACTAGAAAGAAGCTTTCTGAGAAACTGCATTGTGATGTGTGAATGCATCTAACAGCGTTACACTGTGCTTTTCATTGAACAGTTTGTTAACACTGTTTTCTTGGAATCTGCAATGGGATATTTCTTAGCGCAATGAAGCTTATGGTGACAAAGGAAATATACTCAGATAAAAACTGGAAAGAAACTTTCTGAGAAACTGCTTTGTGATGGGGTAATTCATCTCAACGAGTTACGCCATTCTTTTCTTTGAGCAGTCTGTTAACACTGTTTCATGGAATCTGCATTAGGATATTTGGGAGTGCCTTGAAACTTATGGTGACAAAGGATTTATCCTCAGACTAAAAACAAAAAGAAATTTTCTGAGCAACTGCTTTGAATGTGTAAATTCATCTCACAGAGTTACACAATCTTTTTCATGTATCACTTTGTTAGCCCTGTTTTTGGGGAATCTGAGAAGCGATATTTTGAATTGTACTAAAACCTATGGTAACAAAGGAAATATCCTCAAATACTAAATAGAAGCTTTCTGAGAAAATTCTTTGTGATGTGTGAATTCATATCAGAGTTACACCCTTCTTTTCATGGAGCAGTTTGCTAACACTGTTTTCCTGGAACATGAAAAAGGATATTTGGCAGAACTTTGAGGCCTTTAGTGAAAAAGGAAATATCCTCAGAAAGAAAATAGAAAGAAGCTTTTGGGGAAACCGCTGTGTGATGTGTGAGTTCATCTCACAGAGTTACACTGTTCTTTTCATACAGCAGTCTGCTAACACTCTTTTAGTGGAAACGGCAATAGGATGTTTTGGAATGCATTGAGGCCTATGGTGAAAAAGGACACATCCTCAGATAAAAAGCAGAAAGAAGCTTTCTGAGAAATTGCATTGTGATGTGCGAATGCATCTCACAGAGTTACACTGTGCTTTTCATTGAGCAGTTTGCTAAGACTGTTTTCTTAGAATCTGCAGTGCAATATTTCTTTGCACAATGAAGCCTGTAGTGACACAGGAAATATCCTCAGATAAAAACTGGATAGAATCTTTCTGAGAAAGTTCTTTGTGATGTGTGAATTCATCTCAGAGAGTTACACCTTTCTTTTCATGGAGCAGTTAGCTAACACTGTTTTCGTGGAATCTGCCAAGGGATATTTGGTAGCACTTTGAGGCCTACAGTGAAAAATGAAATATCCTCGGATAAAAATTAGAAAGAAGCTTTTTGAGAAACTGCACTGGGATGTGCAAAAGCATCTCACAGAGTTAAACTGTGCTTTTCATTTGGCAGTTTGCTAACTCTGTTTTCTTGGAATATGCAATGGGATATTTCTTAGCGCAATGAAGCCTGTGGTGACGAAATATCCTCAGATGAAAACTGGATAGAAGCTTTTTGAGAAACTGCATTGTGATGTGCGAATGCATCTCACAGAGTTACACTGTGGTTTTCATTGAGAAGTTTGCTAACACCATTTTCTAGGAATCTGCAATGGGACATTTCTTAGCGCAATGAAGTCTGTGGTGACAAAGGAAATATCCTCAGATAAAAACTGGATAGAAGCTTTCTGAGAAAGTTCTTTCTGATGTGTGAATTCGTCTCAGATAGTTACACATTTCTTTTCGTGGAGCAGTTTGCTAACACTGTTTTGTGGCATCTGCCAAGGTAGACTTGGCAGCACTTTGAGGGCTACAGTGAAAAACGAAATATCTTCAGATAAAAATCAAAAAGAAGCCTTCTGAGAAACTGCTTTGTGATGTGTGAATACATCTCACAGAGTTACAGTGTTCTTTTCATTGAGCAGTCTGCTAACACTGTTTCCTTGGTTACTTCGCAGCACTTTGAAGATTATAGTGACAAACGAAATATCTTCAGATAAAAACAAGTAAGAAGCTTTCTGAGAAATTTCTTTGTGACGTTTGCGTTAATGTCAAAGAGTTACACCTTTCTCTACATAAAGTCGTTTGCTAAAGCTGTTATCGTAGAATCTGTAAAGGGATAGTTGGGAGCACATTGAGGCCTATTGTGAACCAGGAAACGTATTCAGATAAAAACCAGAAAGAAGCTTTTTGAGAAACTGCATTGGGATGTGAAAATCCATCTCACATTGTTACACTTTGCATTTCATTAAGCAGTTTGCTAACGCTGTTTTCGTGTAATCTGCCAGGGGATAGTCGGAAGCCTTTTGAGCCCTAAAGTGAAAAAGGAAATATCCTCAGATTAAAACTAGAAAGAAGCTTTCTGAGAAAGTTCTTTGTGATGTGTAAATTCATCTAAGAGAGCTACACCTTTCTCTGCATGAAGCCGTTTGCTAACACTGTTTTCGTGGAATCTGCAAAGGGATATTTGGGAGCACATTGAGGCCTATGGTGAAAAGAGACATATCCTCAGATAAAAAGCAGAAAGAAGCTTTCTGAGAAACTGCATTGTGATGTGCAAATGCATCTCACAGAGTTACACTGAGCTTTTCATCGAGCAGTTTGCTAAGACTGTTTTTTGAAATCTGCACTAGCATATTTCTCAGCACAATGAAGTCTGTGGTGACAAAGGAAATATCGTCAGATAAAAACTGGATAGAAGCTTTATGAGAAAGTTCTTTGTGATGTGTGAATTCATCTCAGAGAGTTACACCATTCTTTTCATGGAGCAGATTATTAACATTGTTTTTGTGGCATCTGCCAAGGGATGTTTGGCAGCACTTTGAGGCCTATAGTGAAAAAGGAAATATCCTCTGATAAAAACTAGAAAGAAGCTTTCTGAGAACCTGCATTGAGATGTGTGAATGCATCTCACAGAGTTAAACTGTGCTTTTCACTTGGCAGTTTGGTAACCCTGTTTTCTTGGAATCTGCAATGCAACATTTCTTAGCGCAATGAAACCTGTGGTGATGAAACATCTTCAGATAAAAACTGGATAGAAGCTTTCTGAGAAAGTTATCTGCGATGTGGGAATTCACCTCAGAGAGTTACAACTTTTTTCATGGAGTACTTTGCTCACACTTCTTTCGTGGAATCTGCCAAGGTAGACTGGGCAGCACTTTGAGGCCTATAATGAAAAACGAAACATCCTCAGATAAAAAATAGAAAGAAGCTTTTTGAGAAAGTGGTTTGTGATGTGTGAGTTCCTCTCACAGAGTTACACCTTTCTTTCATAGAGCAGTCTGTTAACACTGTTTTCGTGGAATCTGTAAAGGGATACAAAGGAGCACATTGAGGCCCATGGTAAACCAGGAAATATCCTCAGATAAAAACTACACAGAAGCTTTCCGAGAAACTGCATTGTGATGTATGAATGCATCTGAGAGAGTTACATTTCTTTTTTCATGAAGCAGTTTCCTAACACTGTTTTCCTGGCATCTGCAGTAGGATATTTCTTAGTGCAATGAAGTCTGTGGTGACAAAGGGTATATCCTCAGATAAAAACTGGATAGAAGCTTTCTGAGAAACTGCTTTGTGATGTGTGAGTTCAACTCACAGAGTTCCACCATTCTTTTCATACAGCAGTCTGCTAACACTGTTTTCATGGAAACTGTGTTAGGATGTTTGGGAGCACATTGAAGCCTATGGGGACAAAGGAAATATCCTCAGATAAAAACCAAAAAGAAGCCTTCTGAGAAACTGCTTTGTGATGTGTGAATACATCTCACAGAGTTGCAGTGTCCTTTTCATTGAGCAGACTGCAAACATTGTATCCTTGGTTATTTCACAGCACATTGAGCCGGAATGTGAAAAAGGAAATAGCCTCAGATTAAAACTAGAAAGAAGCTTTCTGAGAATGTTCTTTGTGATGTGTGAATTCATCTAACAGAGCTACACTTTTCTCTGCATGAAGCCGTTTGCTAACACTGTTTTCGTGGAATCTGCAAAGGGATATTTGGGAGAGCTTTCAGGTCTATGGAGAAAAAGGACATATCCTCAGATAAAAAGCAGAAAGAAGCTTTCTGAGAAACTGCATTGTGATGTGCGAATGCATCTCACAGAGTTACACTGTGCTTTTCATTGAGCAGTTTGCTAAGACTATTTTCTTGGAATGTGCAGTGGGATATTTCTTAGTGCAATGAACCCTGGGGTGACAAAGAAATTATCCTTAGATAAAAACTGGGTGGAAGATTTCTGAGAAAGTTCTATATGATGTGTGAGTACATCTCATAGAGTTACACAGTTCTTTTCCTGTAGTAGTCCACTAACATTGTTTTCGTGGAAACTACAATAAGATGTTTGGGAGCGCTTTGAAGATTATAGTGACAAAGGAAATATACTCAGAGAAAAACCAGAAAGAAAGTGTCTGAGAAACTGCATTGTGATGTTTGAATTCGTCTCACATGAGGCATCTTCTTATCAAGGAGTAGCTTGTTAGCAATATTTTTGGGGAATCTGAGACGGGACATTTTAGATTGCATTGAAGTCTACTCTGACAAAGGAAATATCCTCTGATAAAAACGAAAAAGAAACTTTCTGAGAACTTTCTTTTGGATGTTTGAATTCATCTCACAGAGTTACACCTTTCTCTGCATGAAGCCATTTGCTAACACTCTTTTCTTGGAATCTATAAAGGGATAAAAGGAGCACATTGACCCCCATGGGGACAAAGGAAATCTCCTCAGATAAAAACTAGAAAGAAAGTTTCTGAGAAAGTGCATTGTGATGTGTGAATGCATCTTACAGAGATACACTTTTCAAGGAGCAGTTTGCTAACACTGTTTTCGTGTAATCTGTCAGGGGATATGTGGAAGCCCTTTGAGCCCTATAATGAAAAAGGAAATATCCTCAGATAAAAAGTAGAAAGAAGGTTTCTGAGAAAGTTCTTTGTGATGTGTGAATTCATCTGACAGAACTACACCTTTCTCTGCAGGAAGTCTGCTTCCTAACACTGTTTTCATAAATCTGCAAAGGGATACTTCGGAACTCATTGAGGCCTATAGTGAAAAAGGACATATCCTGAGATAAAAAGCAGAAAGAAGCTTTCTGAGAAACTGCATTGTGATGTGCGAATGCATTTCAAACAGTTACACTGTGCATTTCATTGAGCAGTTTGCTAACACTGTTTCCTTGAAATCTGCAATGGGATATTACTTAGCACAATGACGCCAGTGATGATGAAATACCCTCAGATAAAAACTGGAGAGAAGCTTTTGGAGAAAGTTCTTTGTGTTGTGTGAATTCATAACACAGTCACACTGTTCTTTTCATTGAGAAATATGGTAACACTGTTTCCTTGGAATCCGAAAACAATACTTGATGGCACTTTGAAGATTACAGTGACAAAGGAAATGTCCTGAGATAAAAACAAGAAAGAAGCTTTCTGAGAGCCTTCTTTGGGATGTTTGAATTCATCTCAACGAGTTGCAACTTTCTCTGCATGAAGCCGCTTGCTAACACTGTTTTCTTGGAATTTGTAAAGGAATATAAAGGAGCGCATTGAGGACCAAGGCGAAACAAGAAATATCGTCAGATAAAAACAAGAAAGAAGCTTTCTGAGAAAGTTCTTTGTGATATGTGAATTCATCTAAGAGAGCTACACCTTTCTGCGCTTGAAGCCATTTGCTAACAATGTTTTCGTGGAATCTGAATGGGATATTTCTTAACGCAATGAAGACTGTGCTGAGACAGGAACTATCCACAGGTGAAAACTGGATAGAAGCTTTCTGAGAAAGTTCTTTGTGATGTGTGAGTTCATCTCACAGAGTGACACCGTTCTTTTCATGCAGCAGTCTGCTACCACCGTTTTCCTGGAAACTGTATTAGTATGTTTTGGAGCGCATTGCACTACATGGGGACAAAGGAAATATCCTAAGATAAAAACCCAAAGGAAGACTTCTGAGAAACTGCTTTGTGATCTGTGAATTCAAAGCCCAGATATGCACTTTCTTATCATGGAGGAGTTTGTTAGCATGATTTTTGGGGAATCTGAGATGGGCTAACAATTGGGCTCTTTGTTAACTATGTTGACAAAGGAAATATCCTCAGAGAAAAATTAGAAAGAAGCTTTCTGAACACTGCCTTTGGGATGTTTGAATTCGTCTCCCAGAGTTACACCTTTTTCTGCATAAAGCCATTTGCTAACATTGTTTTTGTGGAATCTGCAAAGGGACATTTGTGAGCGCCTTGAGGCCTATGGTGAAAAAGGACACATCCTCAGATACAGAGCAGAAAGAAGCTTTCTGAGAAACTGCCTGGTGATGAGCGGATGCATCTCACAGAGTTACAATGTGCTTTACATTGAGCAGTTTGCTAAGACTGTTTTCGGGGAATATACAGTGTGAGATTTCTGAGCACATTGAAGCCTGGGGTGACAAAGGGATTATCCTCAGATAAAAACTGGATGGAAGATTTCTGAGGAAGTTCTCTGTCATGTGTGAGTACATCTCACATAATTAAAATGTTCTTTTCCAGCAGCAGTCTGCTAACACTCTTTTCGTGGAAACTGCAATAAGATGTTTGGGAGCCCTTCGAGGATTAGAGGGACAAAGGGATATACCCAGGGAAAAACTAGAAGGAAGGTGTCTGAGAAACTGCATTGTGATGTGTGAATTCATCTCACAGAGACGTACTTCCTTATCAGGGAGCAGCTTGTTAACAGTATTTGTGCGGAATCTGAGATGGGACACTTTAACCACATGGAAGCCTACACTGACCAAGGAAATATCCTCAGCTAAAAGCTAGACAGAAGCTTTCTGAGAAAGTTCTTTGTGATGTGTGACTTCATCTCAGAGAGTTACACCTTTCTTTTCATGGAGCAGTTTGCTGCCACTGTTTTCCTGTAATCTGCAAAGGGATATTTGTCAGCACTATGAGGCCTACAATGAAAAAGGAAATATCCTCTGATAGAAACTGGAAAGAAGCTATCTGATAAACGGCATTGTGTTAGTTGAGTGCATCTCACAGAGTTAAACTGTGCTTTTCATTCAGCAGTTTGTTAACACTTTTGTCGTGGACTCTGCCAAGGGACATTTGGCAGCCCTTTGAGGACTAGAGTGAAAAAGAAAATATCCTCAGAGAAAAACTAGAAAGAAACTTTCTGAGAAAGTTCTTTGTGGTATGTGAATTCATTGAAGAGAGCTACAACTTTCTCTGCTTGAAGCCCTTTGCTAACACCGTTTTCGTGGAATCTGCCCTGGGATATTCCTTAGCGCAGTGAAGGCTGGTGTGAGAGAGGCATTATCCAAAGATGTAAACTGGATAGAAGCTTTCTGAGAAAGCTCTTTGTGATGTGTGAGTTCATCACACTGACTGACACCGTTCTTTTCATACAGCAGTCTGCTACCACCATTTTCCTGAAAACTGTATTAGTATGTTTTGGAGCGAATTTCAGCCCATGGGGTAAAGAAAATATCCTAAGATAAAAACCAAAAGGAAGACTTCTGAGAAACTGCTTCATGATCTGTGAATTCACAGCCCAGATATGCACTTCCTTATCACGGAGGAGTTTGTTAGCGTGATTTTTGGGGAATCTGAGATGGGCTAACTGACGGGCTCTTTGTTAACTATGCTGACAAAGGAAATATCCTCAGAGAAAAACTAGAAAGAAACTTTCTGAGCGCCTCCTTTGGGATGCTTGAATTCGACTCCCAGAGTTACACCTTTCTCTGCATAAAGACATTTGCTAACATTGTTTTTGTGGAATCTGCAAAGGGATATTTGTGAGCGCCTTGAGGCCTATGGTAAAAAAGGACATATCCTCAGATACAGAGAAGAAAGACGCTTCATCTCACAGAGTTACAACTTAGTTCTCATGAAGGACTTTGCTAACACTCTTTTCATGGAATCTGCAAAGTGATATTTGGGAGCCCATTGGGTCCCAGGGTGAAAAAGGAAATATCCTCAAGTAATAACTTGAGAGTAGCTTTCTGAGAGATTGCTCGTAGCGCAATGAAGCCTGTGGTGATAAAGGAATTACCCTCAGATGAAACCAGAAAGAAGCTTTCTTAGAAATTTCTTCGTGATGTGTGAACTCATCTCACAGAGTTACACTTATGTTTCGTGGAGCAGTCCAATAACAGTATGTTTGAGGAACCTGAGAAGGGCTACTTTGGATCGTACTGAGGCCTACGCTGATAAAGAAAATATCATCAGTTCAAAACCTGAAAGAAGCTTTCTGAGAAAATTCTTTCTGATCTGTGAATTCATCTCACAGAGTTAGAATTTAGACCTAAGGAAGCAGTTTGCTAACACTCTTTTCGTGGAATCTGCAAAGTGTTAATTGGGAGCCCTTAGGGGCCCATGGTGAAAAAGGAAATATCCTCATATAATAACTAGAGAGAAGGTTTCGGAGACATTGATTTCTGATGTGTGACCTCATCACACAGAGTTCCACCCTTCCCTTCTTGGAACAGTTTGCTAACACTGTTGTCATGGATTCTGCAAAGTGATATTTGGAAGCTTATTGACGGCTATGTTGAAAAAGAAAATATCATCAGTTCAAAACTGGAAAGAACACTTCTGGGAAACTGCATTTCCATGTGCGAATGCAACTCACAGAGGTACACGCTTCTCTTCAGTGATCTGTTTGCTAACACAGATTTCTGGAAATCTACAATTAGATACTTCGTAACGCAATGAAGCCTGTGGTGATAAAGGAATTACACTCAGATGAAAACCAGAAAGAAGCTTTCTTAGAAATTTCTTCGTGATGTGTGAACTCATCTCACAGAGTTACACTTATGTTTCATGGAGCAGTCCAATAACAGTATGTTTGAGGAACCTGAGAAGGGCTACTTTGGATCGCACTGAGGCCTACGCTGATAAAGAAAATATCATCAGTTCAAAAACGGAAAGAAGCTTTCTGAGAAAATTCTTTCTGATCTGTGAATTCATCTCACAGAGTTACAACTTAGACCTCAGGAAGCAGTTTGCTAACACCCTTTTCGTGGAATCTGCAAAGTGATATTTGGGAGCGCATAAGGGCTCATGGTGAAAACTAGGAAATATCCTCAGATAACAACTAGAGCGAAGGTTTCTGAGAGATTTGTTTCTGATGTGTGACCTCATCACACAGAGTTCCACCCTTCCCTTCTTGGAACAGTTTGTTAACACGGTTGTGGATTCTGCAGAGTGGTATTTGGGAGCCCATAGAGGCCCACGGTGAAAAAGGAAATATCCTCACGTAATAACTAGAGAGAAGCTTTCTGAGAGATTGCTTTCTGATGTGTGACTTCATCACACAGAGTTCCACCCTTCCCTTCTTGGTACAGTTTGCTAACACTGTTGTCGTGGATTCTGCAAAGTGATGTTTGGGAGCTCACTGAGAGCTATGGTGAAAAAGGAAATATCCTCACATCAAAACTGGAAAGAAGCCTTCTGAGAAACTGCATTGTGATGTGTGAATGCAGCTCACAGAGTTACACGTTTCTCTTCGGTGATCAGTTTGCTAAAACAGTTTTCTTGAAATCTGCAAAGGGATACTTCTTAGCACGATGAAGCCTAAGGTGACAAAGGTAATATCCTCACATGAAAACTAGAAAGAAGGTTTCTCAGAAATTTTTTGGTGATGTGTGAATTCATCTCACAGAGTTACACTTACGTTTCGTGGAGCAGTCCATTAACACCGCCTTTGAGGAAACTGAGAGGGGCTAATTGGATTGCATTCAGGCCTAAGCTGATAAAGGAAGTATCACCAGTTCAAAACGTGAAAGATGCTTTCTGAGAAACTTCTTTGTGATCTGTGAATTCATCTAATGGAGTTAAAACCTAGTCCTCAGGAAGCAGTTTGCTAAAACTTTTGTTGGAATCTGCAAAGTGATATTTGGGAGCCCATAGGGGCCCATGGTGAAAAAGGAACTATCCTCATATAATAACTAGAGAGAAGCTTTCTGAGAGATTGCTTTCTGATGTGTGACTTCATCACACAGATTTCCACCCATCCCTTCTTGGAACAGTTTGCTAACACTGTTGTCGTAGATTCTGCAGGTGATATTTTGGAGCTCATTGGGGGCTATGGTGAAAAAGGAAATACCCTCAGATCAAAACTGGAAAGAAGGCTTCTGAGAAACGGCACTGCGATGTGTGAATGCAACTCACAGAGTTACACGTTTCTCTTCAGTTATCAGTTTGATAACACAGTTTCCTGGAAATCTGCAATGGGATACTTCTTAGCGCAATGAAGCTTACGGAGACAAAGGAAATATCCTCAGATGAAAACTAGAAAGAAGCTTTCTTAGAAACTTCTTGGTGATGTGTGAATTCATCTCACAGAGTTACACTTATGTTTCATGGAACAGTCCATTAATACTGTCTTTGAGGTACATAAGAAGGGCTTCTTTGGATTGCATTGAGGCCTACGCTGAGAAAGGAAATATCATCAGTTCAAAACGTGAATAAACCTTCTGAGAAACTTCTTCTTGATCTGTGAATTCATCTCACAGAGATACAACTTAGACCTCAGGAAGCAGTTTGCTAACACTCTCTTCGTGGAATCTGCAAAGTGATATTTGGGAGCCCATTGGGTCCCATGGTGAAAAAGGAAATATCCTCAGATAATAACTAGAGAGAAGCTTTCTGAGAGATTGCTTTCTGATGTGTGACTTCATCACACAGAGTTCCACCCTTCCCTTCTTGGAACAGTTTGCTAACACTGTTCTCGTGGATTCTGCAAAGGTATATTTGGGAGCTCATTGAGGGCTAGGGTGAAAAAGGAAATATCCTCAGATCAAAACTGGAAAGAAGACTTCCGAGAAACTGCATTGTGATGTATGAATGCAACTCACAGAGTTACACGTTTCTCTTCAGTGACGAGCTTGCTGACACAGTTTTCTGGAAATCTGCAGTGGGATACTTCTTAGCGTAATGAAGCTTACGGTGACAAAGGAAATATCCTCAGTTAAAAACTGGAAAGAAGACTTCTGGGAAACTGAATTGCGATGTGTGAATGCAACTCACAGTGTTACACGTTTCTCTTCAGTGATCAGTTTGCTAACACAGTTTTCTGGAAACCTGAAAGGGGATACTTCTTAGTGCAATGATGCTTGTGGTGAAAAAGGAAATATCCTCTGATGTAAACTAGAAATAAGCTTTCTTAGAAACTTCTTGGTGATGTGTGAATTCATCTCACAGAGTTACACTTATCTTTCATGGAGCAGTCCATTAACACTGAACTTGAGGAACCTGAGAAGGGCTTCTTTGGATCGCATTGAGGCCTATGCTGAGAAAGGAAATATCATCAGTTCAAAACGTGAAAGAAGCCTTCGGAGAAACTTCTTTGTGATCTGTGAATTCATCTCACATATTTACAACTTAGTCCTCAGGAAGCAGTTTGCTAACACTGTTTTCGTGGAATCTTCAAAGTGATATTTGAGAGGCCATTGGGGTCCATGGCGAAAAAGGAGATGTCGTCAGATAATACCTAGAGAGAATCTTTCTGAGAGATTGCTTTCTGATGTGCAACTTCATCATACAGAGTTCCACCCATCCCGTCTTGGAACAGTTTGCTAACACTGTTGTCGTGGATTCTGCAAGGTGATATTTGGGAGCTCATTGGGGGCTGTGGTGAAAAAGCAAATGTCCTCAGATCAAAACTGGAAAGAAGCGTTCTGAGAAACTGCATTGCGATGTGTGAAAGCAACTCACAGAGTTACACGTTTCTCTTCAGTGATCAGTTTGCTAACACAGTTTCCTGGAAATCTGCAATGGGATACTTCTTAGCGCAATGAAGCTTACAGGGACAAAGGAAATATCCTCAGATGAAAACTAGAAAGAAGCCTTGTAGAAACTTCTTGGTGATGTGTGAATTTATCTCACAGAGTTACACTTATTTTTCATGGAACAGTCCATTACATCTTTCTTTGAGGAACCTGCGAAGGGCTTCTTTGGATCACATTGAGGAATACGCTGAGAAAGGAAATATCATCAGTTGAAAACGTGAATAAACCTTTCTGAGAAACTTCTTTTTCATCTGTGAATTCACCTAACAGAGTTAAAACTTAGACCTCAGGAACCAGTTGGCTAACACTCTATTCGTGGAATCCGAAAAGTGATATTGGGAGCCCATTCGGGCTCCTGGTGAAAAAGGAAATATCCTCAGATAATAACTAGAGAGAAGCTTTCTGAGAGATTGCTTTCTGATGTGTGACTTCATCACACAGAGTTCCACCCTGTCCTTCTTGGAACAGTTTGCTAACACTGTTGTCGCAGATTCTGCAAGGTGATATTTGGGAGCTCATTGAAGTCTATGGTGAAAAAAGAAAAATCCTCACATCAAAACTGTAAAGAAGCCTTCGGAGAATCTACATGGCGATTTGTGAATGCAACTCACAGAGTTACACGTTTCTCTTGATTGATCAGTTTGCTAACACAGTATTCTGGAAATCCGCAATGGGATAACTCTTAGCGCAATGAAGCTTACGGTGACAAAGAAAATATCCTCAGATGAAAACTAGAAAGAACCTTTCTTAGACAGTTCTTCGTGATGTGTGAATTCATCTCACAGAGTTAAACTTATGTTTCGTGGAGCAGTACATTATCACCCTCTTTGAGGAACCTGAGAAGGGCTTCTTTGGATCGCATTGAGGCCTGCGCTGAGAAAGGAAATATCATCAGTGCAAAACGTGAAAGACGATTTTGAGAAACTTCTTTCTGATCTGTGACTTCATCTCACAGAGTTACAACTTAGAACTCAGGAAGCTGTTTCCTAACACTCTTTTTGTGGAATCTGCAAAGGGATATTTGGGAGCCCATTGGGGCCCACGGTGAAAAAGGAAATGTCCTCAGATACTAACTACAGAGAAGCTTTGTGAAAGATTGCTTTCTGATGTGTGACTTCATCACACAATATTCCACCCTTCCCTTCTTGGATCAGTTTGGTAATGCTGTTGTCGTGTATTCTGCAAAGTGATATTTGGGAGCTCCTTGAGGGTTATGGTGAAAAAAGAAATATCCTCCGATGAAAACTGGAAAGAAGCCTTCGGAGAAACTGCATTGCCATGTGTGAATGCAACTCACAGAGTTACAAGTTTGTCTTCAGTGATCAGTTTGCTAACACAGCTTTCTGGAAATCTGCAATGGGATAGTTCTTAGCACAAGGAAGCTTACGGTCACAAAGGAAATATCCTCAGATGAAAACTAGAAAGAAGCTTTCTTAGAAATTTCCCGGTGATGTGTGAATTCATCTCACAGAGTTCCACTTATGTTTCGTGGAGCAGTCCATTAAAACTGTCTTTGAGGAAAGTGAGAAGGGCTTCTTTGTATCGCATTGAGGCCTATGCTGAGAAAGGAAATATCATCAGTTCAAATCGTGAAAGAAGCTTTCTGAGAAACTTCTTTGTGATCTGAGAATTCATCTCACAGTGTTACAACTTACATCTCAGAAAGCAGTTTGCTAACACTCTTTTCCTGGAATCTGCAAAGTGATATTTGAGAGACTATTGGGGCCCATGGTGAAAAAGGAAATATCCTCAGATAATAACTAGAGAGAAGTTTTCTGAGAGACTACTTTCTGATGTGCGACTTCATCACACAGAGTTCCACCCTTCCCTTCTTGGAACAGTTTGCTAACAATGTTTTCGTGGATTCTGTCAAGTGGTATTTCGGAGCTCATTGAGGGTAATGGTGAAAAAGCAAATATCCTTATATCAAAACTGCAAAGAAGCCTTCTGAGAAACTGCATTGCCATGAGTGAACTCAACTCACAGAGTTACATGTTTCTCTTCAGTGATCAGTTCGCTAGCACAGTTTTCTGGAAAACTGCAATGGGATACTTCTTAGTGCAAGGAAGCTTACAGTGACAAAGGAAATATCCTCAGATGAAAACTAGAAAGAAGCTTTCTTAGAAATTTCCCGGTGATGTGTGAATTCTTCTCACAGAGTTACACTTATATTTCATGGAGCAGTCCATTAACACTGTCTTTCAGGAACCTGGGAAGGGCTTCTTTGGATGTCATTGAAGCCTATGCTGAGAAAGAAAATATCATCAGTTTGAAGCGTGAAACAAGCTTTCTGAGAAATTTCTGAGTGATCTGTGAATTCATGTCACAGAGTTGCAAAGTAAACCTCAGGAAGCAGTTTGCAAACACTGTTCGTGGAATCTGCAAATTGATATTTGGGAGTTCATTGGGGCCCATGATGAAAAAGGAAATATCCTCAGATAATAACGACAGAGAAGCTTTCTGAGAGATTGCTTTCTGATGTGTGACTTCATCACACAGAGTTCCTCGCTTCTCTACTTGGAACAGTTTGCTAACACTGCTGTCGTGGATTCTGCAAAGTGATACTTGGGAGCACATTTAGGGCTATGGTGAAAAAGGAAATATTCTGAGGTCAAAACTGGAAAGAAGCTTTCTGAGAAACTGAATTGCGATGTGTGAATGCAACTCACAGAGATACACGTTCTCTTCAGTGATCAGTTTGCTAACACAGTTTTCTGGAAATCTGCAATGGGATACTTCTTAGCGCCATGAAGCTTAAGGTAACAAAGGAAATATCCTCAGATGAAAACTAGAAAGAAGCTTTCTTAGAAACTTCTTGGTTATGTGTGAATTCATCTCAGAGAGTTACGCTTATGTTTCTTGGAATAGTCCATGAAAACTGTCTTCGAGGAACCTGAGAAGGGCTTCTTTGGATCACATTGAGGCCTACACTGATAAAGGAAATATCAACAGTTCAAAACGTGAAAGAAGCTTTCTGAGAAACTTCTTTCTGATCTCTGAATTCATCTCACAGAGGTACAGCTTAGACCTCAGGAAGCAGTTTGCTAACACTCTTTTCGTGGAATCTGCAAAGTGATATTTGGGAGCTCATAGGGGCCCGTGGTGAAAAAAGAAATATCCTCACATAATAACTAGAGAGAAGCTTTCTGAGAGATTGCTTTCTGATGTGTGACTTCACCACACAGAGTTCCACCCTTCCCTTCTTGGAACAGTTTGCTAACACTGTTCTCGTGGATTCTGCAACGGTATATTTGGGAGCTCATTGAGGGCTAGGGTGAAAAAGGAATTATCCTCACATAATAACTAAAGAGAAGCTTTCTGAGAAACTGCATTGCCATGTGTGAATGCAACTCTCAGAGTTACACGTTTCTCTTCAGTGATCAGTTTGTTAACACAGTTTTCTGGAAATCTGCAATTTGGTATTTCATAGCGCAATGAACCTGACGGTGACAAAGGAAATATCCAGAGAGGAAACCTAGAAAGAAGCTTTCTTAGAAACTTCTTGCTGATGTGTGAATTCATCTCACAGAGTTACACTTATGTTTCGTGGAGCAGTCCATTACCACTCTCTTTGAGGAACCTGAGAAGGGCTTTTTTGGATTGCAATGAGGCCTATGCTGATAAAGGAAATATCAGTTCAAAACGTGAAAGAAGCTTTCTGAGAAACTTCTTTCTGCTCTGTGATTTCATCTCACAGAATTTCACCTTAGACCTCAGGAAGCAGTTTGCTAACACTCTTTTCGTGGAATCTGCAAAGTGATATTTGGGAGCCCATAGGGGATGGTGAAAAAGGAAATATCCACACATAATAACTAGAGAGAAGCTTTCTGAATGATTGCTTTCTGATGTTTGACTTCATCACACAGAGTTCCACCCTTCCCTTCTTGGAACAGTTTGCTAATACTGTTGTCGTGGATTCTGCAAAGTGATATGTGGGAGCCCATAGGGGCCCATGGTGAAGGAAATATCCTCAGTTAACAAGTAGAGAGAAGCTTTCTGAGAGATTGCTTTCTGATGTGTGACTTCATCCCACAGATTTCCACCATTCCCTTCTAGGAACAGTTTGCTAACACTGTTGGAGTGGATTCTGCAAAGTGATATTTGGGAGGTCATTGAGGGCTATGGTGAAAAAGGAAATATACTCCAATCAAAACTGGAAGGAAGCCATCTGAGAGATTGCTTTCTGATGTGTGACATCATCACACAGAGTTCCACCCTTCGCTTTTTGGAACACTTTGCTAACACTGTTGTCGTGGATTCTGCAAAGTGATATATGGGAGGCCATAGGGGCCCATGGTGAAAAACGAAATATCCTCAGATAACAACTAGAGAGAAGCTTTCTGAGAGATTGCTTTCTGATGTGTGACTTCATCACACAGAGTTCCAACCTCCCCTTTGTGGAACATTTTGCTAACACTGTTGTCGTGGATTCTACCAAGTGATATATGGGAGCTCATTGAGGGCTATGGGGAAAAAGGAAATATCCTCAGATCAAAACTGGAAAGAAGTCTTCTAAGAAACTGCATTGCCATGTGTGAATGGAACGCACAGAGTTACAAATTTCTCGTCAGTGATCAGTTTACTAATACAGTTTTCTGGAAATCTGCAGTGGGATACTTCTTAGTGCAATGAAGCTTACGATGACAAAGAAAATACCCTCAGTTGAAAACTAGAAAGAAGCTTTCTTAGAAACTTCTTGGTGATGTGTGAATTCATCTCACAGAGGTACACTTATGTTTCGTGGAGCAGTCCATTAACACTGTCTTTGGGGAAACTGAGAAGGGCTTCTGTAGATCTCATTGAGGCTTACGGTGATACAGGAAATATAATCAGTTTAAAACGTGAAAGAAGCTGTCTGAAAAACGTCTTTCTGATATGTAAATTCATCTCACAGAGTTACAATTTAGACCTAAGGAAGCAGTTTGCTAACACTCTTTTCGTGGAATCTTCAAAATGATATTTGGGAGCCCTTAGGGGTCCATGGGGAAAAAGGAAATATCCTCACATAAAAACTACAAAGAAGCTTTCTGAGAGATTGCTTTCTGATGTGTGACTTCATCACACAGAGTTCCACCCTTCCCTTCTTGGAACAGTTTGCTAACACTGTTGTCGTGGATTCTGCAAAGTGATATTTGGGAGCTAATTGACGGCTATGATGAAAAACAAAATATCCTCAGACCAAAACTGGAAAGAAGCCTTCTGAGACACTGCATTGCCATGTGTGAATGCAACTCACAGAGTTACACATTTCTCTTCAGTGGTCAGTTTACTAACACAGTTTTCAGGAAATCTGCAATGGGATACTTCTTAGCGCAATGAAGCTTTCGGTGACAAAGGAAATATCCTCAGATGAAAACTAGAAAGAAGTTTTCTTCGAAACTTCTTTGTGATGTGTGGATTCATCTCACAGAGGTACACTTATGTTTCATTAAGCAGTCAATTAACACTGTCTTTGAGGAACCTGAGAAGGGCTTCCTTGGATCGCTTTGAGGCCTACCCTGATAAAGGAAATATCATCATTTCAAAACGTGAAAGAAGGTTTCTGAGAAACTTCTTTCTGATCTGTGAATTCATCTCACAGAGTTAGAATTTAGACCTAAGGAAGCAGTTTGCTAACACTCTTTTTGTGGAATCTGCAAAGTGTTAATTGGGAGCCCTTAGGGGCCCATGGTGAAAAAGGAAATATCCTCATATAATAACTAGAGAGAAGGTTTCGGAGACATTGATTGCTGATGTGTGAAATCATCACACAGAGTTCCACCCTTCCCTTCTTGGAACAGTTTACTAACACTGTTGTCATGGATTCTGCAAAGTGATATTTGGAAGCTTATTGACGGCTATGTTGAAAAAGAAAATATCATCAGTTCAAAACTGGAAAGAACACTTCTGGGAAACTGCATTTCCATGTGCGAATGCAACTCACAGAGGTACACGCTTCTCTTCAGTGATCTGTTTGCTAACACAGATTTCTGGAAATCTACAATTAGATACTTCGTAGCGCAATGAAGCCTGTGGTGATAAAGGAATTACCCTCAGATGAAACCAGAAAGAAGCTTTCTTAGAAATTTCTTCGTGATGTGTGAACTCATCTCACAGAGTTACACTTATGTTTCGTGGAGCAGTCCAATAACAGTATGTTTGAGGAACCTGAGAAGGGCTACTTTGGATCGCACTGAGGCCTACGCTGATAAAGAAAATATCATCAGTTCAAAACCTGAAAGAAGCTTTCTGAGAAAATTCTTTCTGATCTGTGAATTCATCTCACAGAGTTAGAATTTAGACCTAAGGAAGCAGTTTGCTAACACTCTTTTCGTGGAATCTGCAAAGTGTTAATTGGGAGCCCTTAGGGGCCCATGGTGAAAAAGGAAATATCCTCATATAATAACTAGAGAGAAGGTTTTGGAGACATTGATTTCTGATGTGTGACCTCATCACACAGAGTTCCACCCTTCCCTTCTTGGAACAGTTTGCTAACACTGTTGTCATGGATTCTGCAAAGTGATATTTGGAAGCTTATTGACGGCTATGTTGAAAAAGAAAATATCATCAGTTCAAAACTGGAAAGAACACTTCTGGGAAACTGCATTTCCATGTGCGAATGCAACTCACAGAGGTACACGCTTCTCTTCAGTGATCTGTTTGCTAACACAGATTTCTGGAAATCTACAATTAGATACTTCGTAGCGCAAGGAAGCCTGCGGTGATAAAGGAATTACCCTCAGATGAAACCAGAAAGAAGCTTTCTTAGAAATTTCTTCGTGATGTGTGAACTCATCTCACAGAGTTACACTTATGTTTCGTGGAGCAGTCCAATAACAGTATGTTTGAGGAACCTGAGAAGGGCTACTTTGGATCGCACTGAGGCCTACGCTGATAAAGAAAATATCATCAGTTCAAAACCTGAAAGAAGCTTTCTGAGAAAATTCTTTCTGATCTGTGAATTCATCTCACAGAGTTAGAATTTAGACCTAAGGAAGCAGTTTGCTAACACTCTTTTCGTGGAATCTGCAAAGTGTTAATTGGGAGCCCTTAGGGGCCCATGGTGAAAAAGGAAATATCCTCATATAATAACTAGAGAGAAGGTTTCGGAGACATTGCTTTCTGATGTGTGACCTCATCACACAGAGTTCCACCCTTCCCTTCTTGGAACAGTTTACTAACACTGTTGTCATGGATTCTGCAAAGTGATATTTGGAAGCTTATTGACGGCTATGTTGAAAAAGAAAATATCATCAGTTCAAAACTGGAAAGAACACTTCTGGGAAACTGCATTTCCATGTGCGAATGCAACTCACAGAGGTACACGCTTCTCTTCAGTGATCTGTTTGCTAACACAGATTTCTGGAAATCTACAATTAGATACTTCGTAGCGCAAGGAAGCCTGCGGTGATAAAGGAATTACCCTCAGATGAAACCAGAAAGAAGCTTTCTTAGAAATTTCTTCGTGATGTGTGAACTCATCTCACAGAGTTACACTTATGTTTCGTGGAGCAGTCCAATAACAGTATGTTTGAGGAACCTGAGAAGGGCTACTTTGGATCGCACTGAGGCCTACGCTGATAAAGAAAATATCATCAGTTCAAAACCTGAAAGAAGCTTTCTGAGAAAATTCTTTCTGATCTGTGAATTCATCTCACAGAGTTAGAATTTAGACCTAAGGAAGCAGTTTGCTAACACTCTTCGTGGAATCTGCAAAGTGTTAATTGGGAGCCCTTAGGGGCCCATGGTGAAAAAGGAAATATCCTCATATAATAACTAGAGAGAAGGTTTCGGAGACATTGATTTCTGATGTGTGACCTCATCACACAGAGTTCCACCCTTCCCTTCTTGGAACAGTTTGCTAACACTGTTGTCATGGATTCTGCAAAGTGATATTTGGAAGCTTATTGACGGCTATGTTGAAAAAGAAAATATCATCAGTTCAAAACTGGAAAGAACACTTCTGGGAAACTGCATTTCCATGTGCGAATGCAACTCACAGAGGTACACGCTTCTCTTCAGTGATCTGTTTGCTAACACAGATTTCTGGAAATCTACAATTAGATACTTCGTAGCGCAATGAAGCCTGTGGTGATAAAGGAATTACCCTCAGATGAAAACCAGAAAGAAGCTTTCTTAGAAATTTCTTCGTGATGTGTGAACTCATCTCACAGAGTTACACTTATGTTTCGTGGAGCAGTCCAATAACAGTATGTATGAGGAACCTGAGAAGGGCTACTTTGGATCGCACTGAGGCCTACGCTGATAAAGAAAATATCATCAGTTCAAAAACGGAAAGAAGCTTTCTGAGAAAATTCTTTCTGATCTGTGAATTCATCTCACAGAGTTACAACTTAGACCTCAGGAAGCAGTTTGCTAACACCCTTTTCGTGGAATCTGCAAAGTGATATTTGGGAGCCCATAGGGCTCATGGTGAAAACTAGGAAATATCCTCAGATAACAACTAGAGCGAAGGTTTCTGAGAGATTTGTTTCTGATGTGTGACCTCATCACACAGAGTTCCACCCTTCCCTTCTTGGAACAGTTTGTTAACACGGTTGTGGATTCTGCAGAGTGGTATTTGGGAGCCCATAGAGGCCCATGGTGAAAAAGGAAATATCCTCACGTAATAACTAGAGAGAAGCTTTCTGAGAGATTGCTTTCTCATGTGTGACTTTATCACACAGAGTTTCACCCTTCCGTTCCTGGAACAGTTTGTTAACACTTGTCATGGATTCTGCAAAGCGATATTTGGAAGCTCATTGAGGGCTATGGTGAAAAAGGAAATATCCTCAGATCAAAAGTGGAAACCAGCCTTCTGAGAAACAACATTGTCATGTGTGAATGCAACTCACAGAGTTACACATTTGTCTTCACTGATCAGTTGGCTAACACAGTTTTCTGGAAATCTGCAATGGGATACTTCTTAGCGCAAGGAAGCATACGGTTACAAACGAAATATAATCAGATGAAAACTAGAAAGAAGATTTTTTAGAAACTTCTTGGTGATGTGTGAATTCATCTCACAGAGTTACACTTATATTTCTTGGAGCAGTCCATTAACACTGTATTTGAGGAACCTGAGAAGGGCTTCTTTGGATCGCATTGAGGCCTACGCTGATAAAGGAAATATCATCAGTTCAAAACGTGAAAGAAGCTTTCTGAGAAACTTCTTGCTGATCTGTGAATTCATCTCACAGAGTTACACCTTAGACCTCAAGAAGCGGTTTGCTAACACTCTTTTCGTGGAATCTGGGAAGTGATATTTGGGAGTCCTTAGGGACCCATGGGGAAAACTAGGAAATATACTCAGATAATAACTATAAAGAAGCTTTCTGAGAGATCGCTTTCGGACGTGTGACTTCATCACACAGAGTTCCACCTTTCCCTTCGTGGAACAGTTTGCTAACACTGTTGTCTTGGATTCTGCAAAGTGGTATTTGGGAGCCCTCAGAGGCCCGTGGAGAAAAAGGAAATATCCTCACATAATAACTAGAGAGAAGCTTTCTGAGAGATTGCTTTCTGGTGTGTGACTTCATCAAAAATAGTTCCACCTTTCCCTCCTTGCAACACTTTGCTGACACTGTTGTCGTGGATTCTGCAAAATGATATTTGGGAGCGCATAGGGGCCCATGGTGAAAAAGGAAATATCCTCACATAATAACTAGAGAGAAGCTCTCTGAGAGATTGCTTTCTGATGTGTGACTACGTCACACAGAGTTCCACCCTTCCGTTCTTGGAACACATTGCTAACACTGTTGTCATGGATTCTGCAAAGTGATATTTGGGAGCTCTTTGAGGGCTATGGTGAAAAAGGACATATCCTCAGCTTTCTTAGAAACTTCTTGGTGATGTGTGAATTCATCTCACAGAGTTACACTTATGTTTCGTGCAGGAGTCCATAAACACTGTCTTTGAGGAAACTGAGAAAGGCTTCTTTGGATTGCACTGAGGCCTAAGCTGATAAAGGAAATGTCATCAGTTCAAAACGTGAAAGAAGCTTTCTGAGAAACTTCTTTCTGATCAGTGACTTCATCTCACAGACTTACAACTGAGACCTCAGGAAGCTGTTTGCTAACTCTCTTTTCATGGAAACTGCAAAGTGATATTTGGGAGCCCATAGGGGCCCATTTTGAAAAAAAATGCATCTTCACATAAGAACTAGAGAGAAGATTTCTGAGAGATTGCTTTCTCATGTGTGACTTCATCACACAGAGTTCAACCCTTCTCTTCTTGGAACTGTTTGCTAACACGATTGTCTTGGATACTGCAAAGTGATATTTGGGAGTTCAATGAGGGCTATAGAGAAAAAGGAAATATCCTCACTAAAAACTGGAAAGAAGCCTTCTGAGAAACTGCATTGCCACGTGTGAATGCAACTCACAGAGTTACACGTTTCTCTTCAGTGATCGGTTTGTTAACACAGTTTTCTGGAAATCTGCAATTAGATACTTCATAGCGCAATGAAGCTTATGGTGACAAAGGAAATATCCTCAGATGAAAATTATCAAGGAGCTTTCTTAGAAATTTCTTGGTGATGTGTGAATTCATCTCACAGAATTACACTTATGTTTCATGGAGTAGTCCATTAACACTGTCTTTGAGAAACCTGAGAAGGGCTTCTTTGGATCGCATTGAGGCCTACGCAGATAAAGGAAATTTCATCAGTGCAAAACGTGAAAGAAGCTTTCTGAGAAACTTCTTTCTGATCAGTGAGTTCATCTTACAGACTTAAAACCTAGATCTTAGGAAGCAGTTTGTTAACACTCATTTCGTCGAAACTGCAAAGTGATATTTGGGAGCCCATAGGGGCCCATGGTGAAAAAGGAAATATCCTCACATAATAACTAGAGAGAAGGTTTCTGAGAGATTGCTTTCTAATGTGTGATTTCATCACACAGAGTTGCACCCTTCCCTTCTGGGAACAGTTTGCTAACACTGTTGCTGTGGATTCTGCAAAGTGATATTTGGGAGCCCATGGTCGCCCATGGTGAAAAAGGAAATACCTCACATAATAACTAGAGACGCTTTCTGAGAGATTGGTTTGTGATATGTGGCTTCATCCCACAGAGATCCACCCTTACCTTCTTGGAACAGTTTGCTAACCCTGTTGTCATGGATTCTGCAAAGTGATATTTGGGAGCTCATTGAGGGCTACGGCGAAAAAGGAAATATCCTCAGTTTAAAAACTGAAAGAATCCTTCTGAGAAGCTGCATTGCC
Source organism: Rhinopithecus roxellana (assembly GCF_007565055.1). NCBI lineage: Eukaryota > Metazoa > Chordata > Mammalia > Primates > Cercopithecidae > Rhinopithecus > Rhinopithecus roxellana. Next base: position 54,951,862 of record NC_044555.1, on the reverse strand, counting down.
ATGTGTGAATGCAACTCACAGAGTAACACGTTTCTCTTCAGTGATCCGTTTGTTAACACAGTTTTCTGGAAATCTGAAATTAGATACTTCATAGCGCAATGAAGCTTATGGTGACAAAGGAAATATCCTCAGATGAAAACTAGAAAGTAGCTCTCTTAGAAACTTCTCAGTGATGTGTGAATTCATCTCACCGAGTTACACTTATGTTTCGTGGAGCAGTCCATTAACACTGTCTTTGAGGCACCAGAGAAGGGCTTCTTTGGATCGCATTGAGGCCTACGTTGATAAAGGACATTTCATCAGTTAAAAACGTGAAAGAACCTTTCCGAGAAACTTCCTTCTGATCAGTGAGTTCATCTCACAGACTTACAACTTAGACCTCAGGAAGCAGTTTTCTAACACTCTTTTCGTGGAAACTGCAAAGTGATATTTGGGAGCCCATAGGGGCCCATGGTGAAAAAGGAAATATCCTCACATAATAACTAGAGAGAAACTTCCTGAGAGATTGTTTTCTGATGTGTGACTTCATCACACAGAGTTCCATCCTTCCCTTCTTGGAACAGTTTGCTATCACTGTTGTCGTGGATTCTGCAAAGTGATATTTGGGAGCTCATTGAGGGCTATGGTGAAAAAGGAAATATCCTCAGATTAAAACTGGAAAGAAGACTTCTGAGAAACTGCTTTGCCCTGTGTGAATGCCACTCACAGTGTTACACGTTTCTATTCAGTGATCAGTTTGTTAACACAGTTTTCTGGAAATCTGCAATTAGATACTTCATAGCGCAATGAAGCTTACGGTGACAAAGGAAATATCCTCAGATGAAAACAAGAAAGAAGCTTTCTTAGAAACTTCTTGGTGATGTGTGAATTCATCTCACAGAGTTACACATAGTTTCGTGGAGCAGTCCATTAACACTGTCTTTGAGGAAATTGACAAGGGCTTCTTTGGATCGAATTGAGGCCTACGCTGATGAAGGAAATTTCACGAGTTCAAAACGTGAAAGAAGCTTTCTGAGAAAATTCTTTCTGCTCAGTTACTTCATCTTACAGACTTACGACATAGACCTCAGGAAGCAGTTTGCTAACACTCTTTTCGGGGAAACTGCAAAGAGATATTTGGAAGCCTTAGGGGCCCGTGGTGAAAAAGGAAATATTCTCACATAAAAACTAGAGAGAAGCTTTCTGAGAGATTGCTTTCTGATGTGTGACTTCATCACACAGAGTTACACCCTTCCTTTCTTGGAACAGTTTCCTAACACTGTTGTCGTGGATTCTGCAAAGTGATATTTGGGAGTCCGTATTCGCCCACAGTGAAAAAGGAAATATCCTCAGATAATAACTAGAGAGAAGCTTTCTGAGAGATTGCTTTCTGATGTGTGACTTCATCACACAGAGTTCCACTCTTCCCTTCTTGGAACTGTTTGCTAACACTGTTGTCGTGGATTCTGCAAAGTGATATTTGGGAGCTGATTGAGGGCGATGGTGAAAAAGGAAATATCCTGAGATTAAAACTGGAAAGAATCCTTTTGAGAAACTGCATTGCCATGTGTGAATGCAACTCACAGAGTTACACGTTTCTCTTCAGTGATCAGTTTGTTAACACAGTTTTCTGAAAATCTACAATTACATACTTCATAGCGCAATGAAGCTTACGGTGACAAAGGAAATATCCTCAGATGAAAAGTAGAAAGTAGCTTTCTTAGAAGCTTCTTGGTGATGTGTGAATTCATCTCACAGTGTTACACTTATGTTTCGTGGAACAGTCCATTAACACTGTCTTTGAGGAACCTGAGAAGGGCTTTTTGAATCGCATTGAGGCCTACACTGATAAAGGAAATTTCATCAGTTCAAAACGTGAAAGAAGCTTTCCGAGAAACACCTTTCAGATCAGTGAGTTCATCTCACAGACTTACAAAATAGACCTCAGGAAGCAGTTTGCTAACTCTCTTCGTGGAAACTGCAAAGTGATATTTGTGAGCCCATAGGGGCCCATGGTGAAAAAGGAAATATCCTCACATAATAACTAGAAAGAAGCTTTCTGTGAGATTGCTTTCGGATGTGTGACTTCATCACACAGAGTTCCACCCTTGCCTCCTTGGAACTATTTGCTAACACTGTTGTCGTGGATTCTGCAAAGTGATATTTGGGAGCTCACTGAGGACTATAGTGAAAAACGAATTATACTCACTAAAAACTGGAAAGAAGCCTTCTGAGAATCTGCATTGCCATGTGTGAATGCAACTCACAGAGTTACACGTTTCTCTTCAGTAATCAGCTTGTTAACACAGTTTTCTGGAAATCTGCATTTAGATCCTTCGTAGCGCAATAAAGCTTATGGTGACAAAGGAAACATCCTCAGATGAAAACTAGAGAGAAGCTTTCCTAGAAACTACTTGGTGATGTGTGAATTCATCTCACAGAGTTACAATAATGTTTCGTGGAGCAGTCCATTAACACTGTCTTTAAGGAAGCTGAGAAGGGCTTCTTTGGATTGCATTGAGGCCTACACTGATAAAGGAAATTTCAAGAGTTCAAAACGTGAAAGAAGCATTCTGAGAAACTTCCTTCTGATCAGTGAGTATATCTCACAGACTTACATCATAGACCTCAGGAAGCAGTTTGCTAACACTCTTTTCGTGGAATCTGCAAAATGATATTTGGGAGCCCTTTGGGGTCCATGGTGAAAAAGGAAATACACTCACATAATAACTAAAGAGAAGCTTTCTGAGAGATTGCTTTGTGATATGTGGCTTCATCACACCGAGTTCCACACTTCCCTATTTGGAACAGTTTGCTAACACTGTTGTCGTGGATTCTGCAAAGTGATATTTGGGAGCCCATAGGGGCCCATTTTGAAAAAAGATGCATCTTCACATAGGAAATAGAGAGAACCTTTCTGAGAGACTGCTTTCTTATATGTGACTTCATCACTCAGAGTTCCACCTTTCCCTTCTTGGAACAGTTTGCTAACACTGTTGTCGTGGATTCTGCAAAGCGATATTTGGGAGTTCATTGAGGACTATAGTGAAAAAAGGGACAATCCTCAGATAAAAACTGTAAAGAAGCCTTCTGAGAAACTGCATTGCCATGTGTGACTGCAACTCACAGGGTTACACGTTTCTCTTCAGTGATCAGTTTGCTAACACAGTTTTCTGGAAATCTGCAATTAGGTACTTCGTAGCGCAATGAAGCTTACGGTGACAAAGGAAATATCCTCAGATGAAAACCAGAAAGAAACTTTCTTAGAAACTTTTTGGTGATGTATGAATTCATGTCATAGAGTTACACTTATGCTTCGTGGACCAGTCCATTAACACTGTCTTTGAAGAAACTGAGAAGGGCTTCTTTGGATCGCATTGAAGCCTACGCTGATAAAGGAAATTTCATCAGTTAAAACGTGAAAGAAGCTTTCTGAGAAACTTCTTTCTGCTCAGTGAGTTCATCTCACAGACTTACGACATAGACCTCAAAAGCAGTTTGCTAACACTCTTTTCGTGGAAACTGCAATTTGATATTTCGGAGCCCATAGGGGCCCATGGTGAAAAAGGAAATATCCTAACATAATAACTAGAGAGAAGCTTTCTGAGAGATTGCTTTCTAACTTGTGACTTCATCACACAGAGTTCCACCCTTCCCTTCTTGGAACAATTTGCTAAAACTGTTGTCATGGATTCTGCAAAGTGTATCTTGGAACTCATTGAGGGCTATGGTGAAAAAGGATATATCCTCAGATAAAAACTGGAAAGAAACCTTCTGAGAAACTGAATTGCCATGTGTAAATGCAACTCACAGAGTTACACGTTTCTCTTCAGTGATCAGTTTGTTAACACAGTTTTCTGGAAATCTGCAATTAGATACTTCATAGCGCAATGAAGCTTACGGTGACAAAGGAAATATTCTCAGAATGAAAACTAGAAAGTAGCCTTCTTAGAAACTTCTTGGTGATGTGTGAATTCATCTCACACAGTTACACTTATGTTTCGTGGAGCAGTCCATTAACACTTTCTTTGAGGGACCTGAGAAGGCCGTCTTTGGATCGCATTGAGGCGTACGCTGATAAAGGTAATTTCATCAGTTGAAAACGTGAAAGAAGCTTTCTGAGAAACTTCTTTCAGCTCACTGAGTTCATCTCACCGACTTACAAAATAGACCTCAGGAAGCAGATTGCTAACACTCTTTTCGTGGAAACTGCAAAGTGATATTTGGTAGCCCATAGGGGCCAATGCTGAAAAAGGAAATTTCCTCACATAATAACAAGAGAGAAGCTTTCTGAGAGATTGCTTTCTGATGTGTGACTTCATCACACAGAGTTCACACTTCCCCTCTTGGAACAGTTTGCTAACACTGTTGTCGTGGATTCTGCAAAGTGATATTTGGGAGCCCATATGGGCCCATTTTGAAAAAAGAAGTATCCTCACATAAGAACTAGAGAGAAACTCTCTGAGAGATTGCTTTCTGACATGTTACTTCATCACACAGAGTTCCACCCTTCCCTTCTTGGAACAGTTTGCTAACACTGTTGTCGTGGATTCTGCCAAGTGATATTTGGGACCTCATTGAGGGATATGGTGAAAAAGGAAATACCACAGATTAAAACTGGAAAGAAGCTTTCCGAGAAACTGCATTGCCATGTGTGAATGTAACTCACAGAGTTACACGTTTCTCTTCAGTGACCAGTTTGTTAACACAGTTTTCTGGAAATCCGCAAATAGATAATTCATAGCGCAATGAAGCTTACGGTGACAAAGGAAATATCCTCAGATGAAAACTAGAAAGAAGCTTTCTCAGAGACTTCTTGGTGATCTGTGAGTTCATCTCACAGAATTACAACTTAGACTTCAGGAAGCAGTTTACTAACTCTGTTTTAGTGGAAAATGCAAAGTGATATTTGGGAGTCCATAGTGGTCCATGGTGAAAAAGGAAATATCCTCACATAACAACTAGAGAGAAGATTTCTGAGAGATTGCCCTCTGATGTGTGACTTCATCAGTAAGAGTTCTTCCCTTCCCTTCTTGGAGCAGTTTGTTAACACTGTTGTCGTGGATTCTGCAAAGTGATATTTTGGAGCCCATAGTTGCCCATGGTGAAAAAGGAAATATCCTCACATAATGACTAGAGAGAAGCTTTCTCAGAGATTGCTTCTGATGTGTGACTTCATCACACAGAGTTCCACCCTTCCGTTCTTGGACCTGTTTGCTAACACTGTTGTCGTGGATTCTGCAACGTGATATTTGGGAGCTCATTCAGGCCTACAGTGGAAAAGGAAATATCCTCAGTGAAAAACTGGAAAGAAGCCTTCTGAGAAACTGCATTGCCATGTGTGAATGCAACTCACAGAGTTACACGTTTCTCTTCAGTGATCAGTTTGTTAACACAGTTTTCTGGAAATCTGCAATTGGATACTTCATAGCGCAATGAAGCTTACGGTGACCAAGGAAATATCCTCAGATGAAAACTAGAAATAAGCTTTCATAGAAAATTCTTGGTGATGTGTGAACTCATCTCACAGAGTTACACTTACGTTTTGTGGAGCAGTCCATTAACACTGTCTTTGAGGAACCTGAGAAGGGCTTCTTTGGATCGCATTGAGGCCTACGCGGATAAAGGAAATTTCATCAAGTCTAAAAGTCAAAGAAGCTTTCTGAGAAAATTCTTTCTGCTCAGTGAGTTCATCTCACAGACTTACAACATAGACCTCAGGAAAAATTTGCTAACATTGTTTTCGTGGAAACTGCCAAGTGATATTTTGGAGCCCATAGGGGCCCATGGAGAAAAAGGAAATATCCTCACATAATAAGTAGAAAGAAGCTTTCTGAGAGCTTGCTCTCGGATGTGTGACTTCATCACACAGTGTTCCACCCTTACCTTCTTGGAACAGTTTGCTAAGACTGCTTTCGTGGATTCTGCAAAGTGATATTTGGGACCTCAATGAGGGCTACGGTGAAAAAGGAAATACCCTCAGATTAAAATTGGAAAGAAGCCTTCTGTGAAACTGCATTGCCATGTGTGAATGCTACTCCCAGTGTTACACATTTCTCTTCAGTGATCAGTTTGTTAACACAGTTTTCTGGAAATCTGCAATTAGATACTTCATAGCGTAATAAAGCTTATGGTGACAAAGGAAATATCCCCAGATGAAAATTATCAAGGAGCTTTCTTAGAAATTTCTTGGTGATGTGTGAATTCATCTCACAGAATTACACTTATGTTTCGTGGAGCAGTCCATTAACACTGTCTTTTAGGATCCTGAGAAGGGTTTGTTTGTATCGCATTGAGGCCTACGCTGATAACGGAAATTTCATCAGTTCAAAACGTGAATGAAGCATTCTGAGAAACTTCTTTCTGTTCAGGGGGTTCATCTCACAGACTTATAACATAGACGTCAGGAAGCAGTTTGCTAGCACTCTGTTCATGGAAACTGCAAAGTGATATTGGGGAGCCCATAGTGTCCCATGGTGAAAAAGGAAATATCCTCACATAATAACTAGAGAGAAGCTTTCTGAGAGATTGGTTTCTGATGTGTGACTTCATCACACAGAGTTCCACCCTTCCCTTCTTGGGACAGTTTGCTAACACTGTTGTCGTGGATTCTGCAAATTGATATTTGGGAGCTCATTGAGGGCTATCGTGAAAAAGCAAATATCCTCTGATAAAAACTGGAAAGAAGCCTTCTGAGAAACTGCATTGCCATGTATGAATGCAACGCACAGAGTTACACGTTTCTCTTCAGTGATAAGCTTGTTAACACAGTTTTCTGGAAATCTGCAATTAGATACTTCATAGCGCAGTGAACCTTAAGGTGACAAGGGAAATATCCTCAGATGAAAACTAGAAAGAAGCTTTCTTAGAAACTTCTTGGTGATGTGTGAATTCATCTCACAGAGTTACACTTATGTTTCGTGGAGCAGTCCATTCACACTGACTTTGAGGAAACTGAGAAGGGCTTCTTTGGATCGCATTGAGGCCTACGGTGATAAAAAAAATTTCATCAGTTAAAAACGTGAAAGAAGCTTTCTGAGAAACTTCTTTCTGATCAGTGAGTTCATCTCACCGACTTACAACATAGACCTCAGGAAGCAGTTTGCTAACACTCTTTTCATGGAAACTGCAAAGTAATATTAGCGAGCCCTTAGAGGCCCATGGTGAAAAAGGAAATATCCTCACATAATAACTAGAGAGAAGCTTTCTGATAGATTGCTTTCTGATGTGTGGATTCATCACACAGAGTTCAACCCTTCCCCTCTTGGAACAGTTTGCTAACACTGTTGTCGTGGATTCTGCAAACTGATGTTTGGGAGCCCAATAGGGGCCCATTTTGAAAAAAGAAGTATCCTCACATAAGAAATAGAGAGAAGCTTTCTGAGCGATTGCTTTCTGATATGTGACTTCATCACACAGCCTTCCACTCTTCCCTTCTTGGAACAGTTTGGTAACACTGTTGTCGTGGATTCTGCAAAGTGATATTCGGGAGCTCATTGATGGCTATAGTGAAAAAGGAAATATCCTCAGAGAAAAACTGGAAAGAAGCCTTCTGAGAAACTGCATTGCCGTGTGGGAATGCAACTCACAGAGTTACACGTTTATATTCAGTGATCAGTTTGTTAACACAGTTTTCTGGAAATCTGCTATTAGATACTTCATAGCGCAATGAACCTGACGGTGACAAAGGAAATATCCAGAGAGGAAACCCAGAAAGAAGCTTTCTAAGAAACTTCTTGGTGATGTGTGAATTCATCTCATGGAGTTACACTTATGGATCATGGAGCAGTCCATTAACACTGCCTTTCAGGAACCTGAGAAGGGCTTCTCTGGATAACATTGAGGCCTACAATGATAAAGGAAATTTCATCAGTTCAAAACGTGAAAGAAGCTTTCTGAGAAACTACTTGCTGATCAGTGAGTTCATCTCACAGACTTACAACACAGACCTCAGGAGGCAGTTTGCTAAAACTCTTTTCGTGGAAACTGCAAAGTGATATTTGGGAGCCCATAGGGTCCCATGGTGAAAAAGGAAATATCCTCACATAATAACTAGAGAGACGCTTTCTGAGAGATTGCTTTCTGATGTGTGACTTCATCACACAGAGTTCCACCCTTCCCTTCTTGGAACAGTTTGCTAGCACTGTTGTCGTGTATTCTGCAAAGTGTTATTTTGGAGCCCATTATCGCCCATGGTGAAAAAGGAAGTATCCTCACATAACAACAAGAGAGAGGCTTTCTGAGAGATTGCTTTCTGATGTGTGAATTCATCACTCAGAGTTCCACCCTTCCCTTCTTGGAAGAGTTAGCTAACACTGTTGTCGTGGATTCTGCAAAGTGATATTTGGGAGCCCATAGGGGCCCATAGTGAAAATGTAAGTATCCTAACATAAAAACTAGAGAGAAGGATTCTGAGGGATTGCTTTCCGATATGTGACTTCATCACACAGAGTTCCACCCTTCCCGTTTTGGAACAGTTTGCTCACTCTGTTTTGGTGGATTCTGCAAAATTATATTTGGGAGCCCATAGGGGCCCATGGTGAAAAAAGAAGTATCCTCACATATAAACTAGAGAGAAGCTTTCTGAGAGGTTGCTTTTGGATATGTGACTTCATCACACAGAGTTCAACCCTTCCCTTCTTGGAACAGTTTGCTACCACTGTTGTCGTGGATTCTGCAAAGTGATATTTGGGAGCCCATAGGGGCCCAAGGCGAATAAAGAAGTATCCTCACATAAGAACTAGAGAGAACTTTTCTGAGAGATTGCTTTCTGATGTGTGACTTCATCACACAGAGTTGCACCCTTCCCTTCTTGGAACAGTTTGCTAACACTGTTATCGTGGATTCTGCAAAGTGATATTGGGGAGCTCATTGAGGGCTATGGTGAAAAATTATATATCCTCAGATTAAAACTGGAAAGAAGCCTTCTGAGAAACTGCATTGCCATGTGTGAATGCAACTCACATAGTTACAAGTTTCTCTTCAGTGATCAGTTTGTTAACACAGTTTTCTGGAAATCTTCAATCAAATACTTCATAGCGCAATGAAGCTTAAGGTGACAAAGGAAATATCCTCAGAAGAAAACTAGAAAGAAGCTTTCTGAGAAACTTCTTGGTGATGTGTGAATTCATCTCACAGAGTTAAACTTATGTTTCATGGAGCAGTCCATTTACACTGTCTTTGAGGAACCTGAGAAGGGCTTCTTTTGGTTGCATTGAGGCCTACGCTGATAAAGGAAATTTCATCAGTTCAAAACGTGAAAGAAGCTTTCTGAGAAACTTCTTTCTGATCAGTGAGTTCATCTCAACGATTTACAACTTAGAACTCAGGAATCAGTTTGCTAACACTCTATTCAGGGAAAATGCAAAATGATATTTAGGTGCGCATAGGGGCCCGTGGTGAAAAAGGAAATATCCTCACATAATTACTAGAGAGAATCTTTCTGAGAGATGGCTTTCTGATGTGTGACTTCATCACACAGAGTTCCACCTTTCCCTTTTTGGAACAGTTTCCTAAGACTGTTGTCGTGGATTCTGCAAAGTGATATTTCTGAGACCATAGGGTCCCATGGCGAAAAAAGAACTATCCTCACCTAAGAACTAGAGAGAATTTTTCTGAGAGATTTCTTTCTGATGTGTGACTTCATCACTCAGAGTTCCACCCTTCCCTTCTTGGAACAGTTTGATAACACTGTTATCGTGGATTCTGCAAAGTGATATTTGGGAGATCGCTGAGGGCTATGGTGAAATATTATATATCCTCAGATTAAAACTGGAAAGAAGCCATCTGAGAAACTGCATTGCCATGTGTGAATGCCACTCACAGTGTTACACGTTTCTCTTCAGTGATCAGTTTGATAACACAGTTTTCTGGAAATCTGCAATTAAATACTTCATAGCGCAGTGAAGCTTACGGTGACAAAGGAAATATCCTCAGACGAAAACTAGAAAGAAGCTTTCTAAGAAACTTCTTGGTGATGTGTGAATTCATCTCACAGAGTTGCACTTATGGATCGTGGAGCAGTCCTCTAACACTGCCTCTGAGGAACCTGAGAAGGGCTTCTCTGGATAGCATTGAGGCCTACAATGATAAAGGAAATTTCATCAGTTCAAAACGTGAAAGAAGCTTTCTGAGAAACTTCTTGATGATCAGTGAGTTCATATCACAGACTTACAACACAGACCTCAGGAGGCAGTTTGCTAAAACTCTTTTCGTGGAAACTGCAAAGTGATATTTGGGAGCCCATAGGGTCCCATGGTGAAAAAGGAAATATCCTCACATAATAACTAGAGAGAAGCTTTCTGAGAGATTGCTTTCTGATGTGTGACTTCATCACACAGAGTTCCACCCTTCCCTTCTTGGAACAGTTTGCTAACACTCTTTTTGTGAAAACTGCAAAGTGATATTTCGGAGCCCTTAGGGTCCCATGGTGAAAAAGGAAATAGCCTCACATAACAACTAGAAAGAAGCTTTCTGAGAGATTGCTTTCTGATGTGTGACTTCATCACTCAGAGTTCCACCCTTCCCTTCTTGGAACAGTTAGCTAACACTCTTGTCGTGGATTCTGCAAAGTGATATTTGGGAGCCCATAGGGGCCCATAGTGAAAATGTAAGTATCCTAACACAAAAACTAGACAGAAGGATTCTGAGGGATTGCTTTCTGATATATGACTTCATCACACAGAGTTCCACCCTTCGCTTTTTGGAACAGTTTGCTCACTCTGTTTTCGTGGATTCTGCAAAGTTATATTTGGGAGCCCATAGGGGCCCATGGTGAAAAAAGCAGTATCCTCACATAAAAACTAGAGAGAAGCTTTCTGAGAGGTTGCTTTCGGATATGTGACTTTATCACACAGAGTTCCACCCTTCCCTTTTTGGAACAGTTTGCTAACACTGTTGTCGTGGATTCTGCAAAGTGATATTTGGGAGCCCATATGGGCCCATGGTGAAAAAAGAAGTATCCTCTCATAAGAACTAGAGAGAAGCTTTCTGAGAGATTGCTTTCTGATATGTGACTTCATCACACATAGTTCCACCCTTCCCTTCTTGGAACAGTTTGCTAACACTGTTGTCGTGTATTCTGCAAAGTGATATTTGGGTGCTCATTGAGGGCTATGGTGAAAAAGGAAATATCCTCAGATTAAAACTGGAAAGAAGCCTTCTGAGAAACTGCACTGCCATGTGTGAATGCAACTCAGAGAGTTACACGTTTCTCTTCAGTGATCAGTTTGTTAACACAGATTTCTGGAAATCTGCAATTAGATACTTCATAGCCCAATGAAGCTTACGGTGACAAAGGAAATATCCTCAGATGAAAACTAGAAAGAAGCTTTCTTAGAAACTTCTTGGTGATGTGTGAATTCATCTCACAGTGTTAAACTTACGTTTCGTTTAGCAGTCCATTTACACTGTCTTTGAGGAAACTGAGACTGGCTTCTTTGGATCGCATTGAGGCCTTCGCTGATAAAGGAAATTTTATCAGTTCAAAACGTGAAAGAAGCTTTCTGAGAATCTTCTTTCTGCTCAGTGAATTCATCTCACCGACTTACAACTTAGACCTCAGGAATAAGTTTGCTAACACTCATTTCGTGGAAACTGCAAAATGATATTTAGGAGCGCTTAGGGGCCCATGGTGAAAAAGGAAATATCCTCACATAATATAGAGAGAAGCTTTCTAAGAGATTGCTTTCCGATGTGTGACTTCATCACACAGAGTTCCACTTGTCCCTTTTTGGAACAGTTTGCTAACACTGCTGTCGTGGATTCTGCAAAGTGATATTTCTGAGCCCATAGGGTCCCACGGCGAAAAAAGAACTATCCTCACCTAAGAACTAGAGAGAATTTTTCTGAGAGACTTCTTTCTGATGTGTGACTTCATCACTCAGAGTTCCACCCTTCCCTTCTTGGAACAGTTTGATAACACTGTTATCGTGGATTCTGCAAAGTGATATTTGGGAGATCGTTGAGGGCTATGGTGAAAAATTATATATCCTCAGATTAAAACTGGAAAGAAGCCATCTGAGCAACTGCATTGCCATGTGTGAATGCCACTCACAGTGTTACACGTTTCTCTTCAGTGATCAGTTTGATAATACACTTTTCTGGAAATCTGCAATTAGATACGTCATAGCGCAGTGAAGCTTACGGTGACAAAGGAAATATCCTCAGATGAAAACTAGAAAGAAGCTTTCTGAGAAACTTCTTGGTGATGTGTGAATTCATCTCACAGAGTTACACTTATGTTTCGTGGAATAGTCCTTTAGCACTGTCTTTGAGGAAACACAGAAGGGCTTCTTTGGATTGCTTTGAGGCCTACGATGGTAAGGGAAATTTCATCAGTTCAAAACGTGAGAGAAGCTTTGTGAGACACTTCTTCTGATCAGTGAGTTCATCTCACAGTCTTACAACTTAGCCCTCAGGAAGCAGTTTGCTAGCACTCTTTTCGTGGAAACTGCAAAGTGATATTTGGGAGCCCACAGGGGCCCATGTTGAAAAAGGAACTATCCTCACATAATAACTAGAGAGAATCATTCTGAGAGATTGCTTTCTGATGTGTCACTTCATCACACAGAGTTTCACACTTCCCTTGTTGGAACAGTTTCCTAACACTGTTATCGTGGATTCTGCAAAGTGATATTTGGGAGCCCATAATGGCCCATAGTGAAAATGGATGTATCCTCACATAAAAAATAGAGAGAAGCTTTCTGAGAGATTGCTTTCTGATGTGTGACTTCAACACAGATAGTTCCACACTTCCCTTCTTGGAACAGTTTGAAAACACTGTTGTCGTGGATTCTACAACGTGATACTTGGGAGGACATAGGGACCCATGTTGGAAAAGGATGTATTCTCACATAAAAACTAGAGAGAAGCTTTCTGAGAGATTGCTTTCGGATATGTGACTTCATCACACAGAGTTCCATCCTTCCCTTCTTGGAACAGATTGTAACACTCTTTTCGTGGAAAATGCAAAGTGATATTTGGGAGCCCATAGGGGCCCATAGTGAAAATGGAAGTATCCTCACATAAGAACTAGAGAGAAGTTTTCTGAGAGATTACTTTCTGATGTGTGACTACATCACACAGAGTTCCACCCTTCCCTTCTTGGAACAGTTTGCTAACACTGTTGTCGTGGATTCTGCAAAGTGATATTTGGGAGCTCATTCACATCTATGGTGAAAAAGGAAATATCCTCAGATTAAAACTGGAAAGAAGCCTTCTGAGAAACTGCATTGCCATGTGTGAATGCAACTCACACAGTTACATGTTTCTCTTCAGTGATCACTTTACTAACACAGATTTCGGGAAATCTGCAATTAGATACTTCATAGCGCAATGACGCTAATGGTGACAAAGGAAATATCCTCAGATGAAAACTAGAAAGTAGCTTTCTTAGAATCTTCTTGGTGATGTGTGAATTCATCTCACAGAGTTACACTTATATTTCGTGGAGCAGTCCATTTACACTGTCTTTGAGGAAATTGAGAAGGCTTCTTTGGATCGCATTGAGGCCTACGCTGATAAAGGAAATTTCAGCAGTTCAAACCTGAAAGAAGCTTTCTGAGACACTTCTTCTGATCAGTGAGTTCATCTTAAAGACTTACAAGTTAGACCACAGGAAGCAGTTTGCTAACACTCTTTTTGGGAAACTGCAAAGTGATATTTGGGAGCCCACAGGGGAACATGGTAAAAAAGGAACTATTCTGACATAATAACTACAGAGAAGCTTTTTGAGAGATTGCTTTCTGATGTGTGACTTCATCACTCAGAGTTCCACTTTTCCCTTTTTGGAACAGTTTGCTAACACTCTTTCTGTGAAAACTGCAAAGTGATATTTCGGAGCCCATAGGGTCCCATTGTGAAAAAGGAAATAGCCTCACATAATAACTAGAAATAAGCTTTCTGAGAGATTGCTTTCTGATGTGTGACTTCATCACTAAGAGTTCCACTCTTCGCTTTTGTAACAGTTTGCTAACACTGTTGTCGTGGATTCTGCAAAGTGATATTTGGGAGAACATAGGGGCCCACGGTGAAAAAAGAAGTATCCTCACATAAGAACTAGGGAGAAGCTTTCTGAGAGATGGCTTTCTGATGTGTGACTTCATCACACAGACTTCCACCCTTCCCTTCTTGGAACAGTTTGATAACACTCTTGTCGTGGATTCTGCAAAGTGATATTTGGGAGCTCATTGAGGGCTATGGTGAAAAACGTAATATCCTCAGATTAAAACTGGAAAGAAGCCTTCTGAGAAACTGCATTGCCATGTGTGAAATCAACTCATAGAGTTACACGTTTTTCTTCAGTGATCAGTTGGTTAACACAGTTTTCTGGAAATCTGCAATTAGATAGTTCTTAGCGCAATTATGCTTACGGTGAGAAAGGAAATATCCTCAGATGAAAACTAGAAAGAAGATTTCTTAGAAACTACTTGTTGATGTATGAATTCATCTCACAGAGTTACACTTATGTTTCTTGGAGCAGTCCATTAACACTGTCTTTGAGGAACCTGAGAAGGGCTGCTTTGGATCGCATTGAGGCCTACGCTGATAAAGGAAATTTCATCAGTTCAAAACGTGAAAGAAGCTTTCTGAGTCACTTCTTCTGATCAGTGAGTTCATCTCACGGACTTACACCTTAGACCTCAGGAAGCAGTTTGCTAACACTCTTTTCGTGGAAACTGCAAAATGATATTTGGAAGCCCATAGGGTCCCATGGTGAAAAAGGAACTATCCTCACACAATAACTAGAAAGAAGCATTCTGAGAGATTTCTTTCTGATGTGTGACTTCATCACACAGAGTTACACCCTTCAATTAGGGGAACAGTTTGCTAACACTGTGGTATTGGATTTTGCAAGGTGATATTTGGGAGCCCATAGGGGTCCGTGGTGAAAAACGAACTATCGTCACATAAGAACTAGAGAGAAGCTTTCTGAGAGATTGCTTTCGGATATGTGACTTCATCACACAGAGTTCCAACCTTCCCTTCTTGGAACAGTTTGCTAACACTGTTGTCGAGGATACTGCAAAGTGATATTTCGGAGCTCATTGAGGTCTATAGTGAAAAAGGAAATATCCTCAGATTAAAACTGGAAAGAAGCCTTCTGAGAAATTGCATTGCCATGTGTGAATTCAACTCACAGAGTTACACTTTTCTCTTTAGTGATCAGTTTGTTAACACAGTTTTCTGGAAATCCGCAATTAGATACTTCATAGCTCAATGAAGCTTACGGTGACAAAAGAAATATCCTCAGATGAAAACTAGTAAGAAGCTTTCTGAGAAACTTCTTGGTGATGTGTGAATTCATCTCACAGAGTTACACTTATATTTCATGGCGCAGTCGATTACCACCGCCTTTGAGGAACCTGAGAAGGGCGTCTTTGGATGGCATTGAGACCTACGCTGGTAAAGGAAATTTCATCAGTTCAAAACGAGAAAGGAGCATTCTGAGACACTTCTTCTGATCTGTGAGTTCATCTCACAGGCTTACAACATAGACCTCAGGAAGCAGTTTGCTAACACTCTTTTCGTGGAAACTGCAAAGTGATATTTGGGAGCCCACAGGGGCCCATGGTGAATAATGAAGTATCCTCACATAATAACTAGAGAGAAGCTTTCTGAGAGATTGCTTTCTGATGTGTGACTTCATCACACAGAGTTCCACACTTCCCTTGTTGAAACAGATTCCTAACACTGTTATCGTGGATTCTGCAAAGTGATATTTGGGAGCCCTTAGAGGCCCATAGTGAAAATGCAAGTGTCCTCACATAAAAACTAGAGAGAAGCTTTCTGAGAGATTGCTTTCTTATGTGTGACTTCATCACACAGAGTTCCACCCTTCCCTTCTTGGAACAGTTTGCTAACACTGTTGTCGTGGATACTGTAAAGTGATATTTGGGAGCTCATTGAAGGCTATGCTGAAAAAGGAAATATCTTCACATAAAAACTGGAGAGAAGCTTTCTGAGGGATTGCTTTCTGATATGTGATTTCATCACACAGAGTTCCACCCTTCCCTTCTTGGAACAGTTTGAAAACACTGTTGTCATGGATCTGCAAAGTGATATTTTGGAGCTCATTGAGTTCTATGGTGAAAAAGGAAATATCCTCAGATTAAAACTGGAAAGAACCTTCTGAGAAACTGCATTGCCAAGTGTGAATGCAACTCACAGAGTTACACTTTTCTCTTTAGTGATCAGTTTGTTAACACAGTTTTCTGGAAATCTGCAATTAGATACTTCATAGCTCAATGAAGCTTACAGTGACAAAAGAAATATCCTCAGATGAAAACTAGTAAGAAGCTTTCTGAGAAACTTCTTGGTGATGTGTGAATTCATCTCACAGAGTTACACTTATGTTTCATGGAGCAGTCCATTTACACTGTCTTTGAGGAACCTGAGAAAGGGTTCTTTGGATCGCATTGAGGCCTACGCTGATAAAGGATATTTCATCACTTCAAAACGTGAAAGAAGCTTTCTGAGACACTTCTTCTGATTAGTGAGTTTATCTCACAGGCTTACAACTTAGGCCTCAGGAAGCAGTTTGCTAGCACTCATAGTGGAAACTGCAAAGTGATATTTGGGACCCCCAGGGACCCATGTTGAAAGAGGAACTATCCTCACTTAATAACTAGAGAGAAGCATTCTGACAGATTGCTTTCTGATGTGTGACTTCATCACACAGAGTTCCACCCTTCCATTTTTGGAACAGTTTGCTAACACTGTTGTCGTGGATTCTGCAAAGTGAGATTTCTGAGCCCATAGGGGCCCACAGCGAAAAAAGAAGTTTCCTCACATAAGAACTAGAGACAAGTTTTCTGAGAGATTGCTTTCTGATGTGTGACTTCATCACACAGAGTTCCACCCTTCCCTTCTTGGAGCAGTTTGCTAACACTGTTGTCGTGGATTCTGCAAAGTGATATTTGGGAGCTCATTGAAGGCTCGGCTGAAAAAGGAAATATCTTCACATATAAACTAGAGAGAAGCTTTCTGAGAGATTGCTTTCTGATATGTGACTTCATCACACAGAGTTCCAACCTTCCCTTCTTGAAACAGTTTGCTAACACTGTTGTCATGGATTCTGCAACGTGATATTTGGGAGCTCATTCCGGGCTATGGTGAAAAAGGAAATATCCTCAGATTAAAACTGGAAAGAAGCCTTCTGAGAAACTGCATTGCCATGTCTGAATGCAACTCACAGGGTTACACGTTTCTCTTCAGTGATCAGTTTATTAACACAGTTCTCTGGAAATCTGCAATTAGATACTTCTTAGCGAAATGAAGCTCACGGTGACAAAGGAAATATCCTCAGATGAAAACTAGAAAGAAGCTTCCTTAGAAACTTCTTGGTGATGTGTGAATTTATCTCACAGAGTTACACTTATGTTTCGTGGAGCAGTCCATTTACACTGTCTTTGAGGAACCTGAGAAGGGCTTCTTTGGATCGCATTGAGGCCTACGCTGATAAAGGAAATTTCAGCAGTTCAAAACGTGAAAGTAGCTTTCTGAGACACTTCTTCTGATCAGTGAGTTCATCTCACAGACTTACAACTTAGACCTCAGGAAGCAGTTTGCTAACACTATTTTCAAGGAACCTGCAAAGTGATATTTGGAAGCCCACAGGGGGCCATGGTGAAAAAGGAACTATCCTCACATAATAGCTAGAGAGAACATTTCTGAGAGATTGCTTTCTGATGTGTGACTTCATCACACAGAGTTCCACCTTTCCCTTTTTGGAACAGTTTGCTAACACTGTTGTCGTGGATTCTGCAAAGTGATATTTCTGAGCCGATAGGGGCCCTTAGTGAAAATGGAAGTATCGTCACATAAAAACTAGAGAGAAGCTTTCAGAGAGATTGCTTTCTGATGTGTGACTTCATCACACAGAGTTCCACCCTACCCGTCATGGAGCAGTTTGAAAACACTGTTGTCGTGGATTCTGCAAAGTGATATTTAGGAGTACATTCAGGGCTATGGTGAAAAAGGAAGTATCCTCATATTAAAAATGGAAAGAAGCCTTCTGAGAAACTGCATTGCCATGTGTGAATGCAACTCACAGAGTTACACGTTTCTCTTCAGAGATCAGTTTATTAACACATTTTTCTGGAAATCTGCAATTAGATACTTCATAGCGCAATGAAGCTTACGGTGACAAAGGAAATATCCTCAGATGAAAACCAGAAAGAAGCTTTCTGAGAAACTTCTTGGTGATGTGTGAATTCATCTCACAGAGTTACACTTATGTTTCGTGGAGCAGTCCATTAACACTGTCTTTGAGAAAACTGAGAAGGGCTTCTTTGGATCGCATTGAGGGCTACCCTGGTAAAGGAAATTTCATCAGTTTAAAACGTGAAAGATGCATTCTGAGACACTTCTTCTGATCAGTGAGTTCATCTCAGAGACTTACATCTTAGACCTCAGGAAGCAGTTTGCTAACACTCTTTTCGTGGAAACTGCAAAGTGATATTTGGGACCACCAGGGACCCATGGTGAAAGAGGAACTATCCTCACTTTATAACTAGAGAGAAGCATTCTGACAGATTGCTTTCTGATGTTTGACTTCATCACACAGAATTCCACCCTTCCATTTTTGGAACAGTTTGCTAACACTGTTGTCGTGGATTCTGCAAAGTGAAATTTCTGAGCCCAAAGGGGCCCACAGCGAAAAAAGAAGTATCCTCACATAAGAACTAGAGACAAGTTTACTGAGAGATTGCTTTCTGATGTGTGACTTCATCACACAGAGTTCCACCCTTCCCGTCTTGGAGCAGTTTGCTAACACTGTTGTCGTGGATTCTGCAAAGTGATATTTGGGAGCTCATTGAAGGATAGGCTGAAAAAGGAAATATCTTCACAGAAAAACTAGAGAGAAGCTTTCAGAGAGATTGCTTTCTGATATGTGACTTCATCACACAGAGTTCCACCCTTCCCGTCTTGGAGCAGTTTGAAAACACTGTTGTGGATTCTGCAAAGTGATATTTGGGAGGTCATTGAAGGCTATGCTGAAAAAGGAAATATCTTCACATAAAAACTAGAGAGAAACTTTCTGAGAGATTGCTTTCTAATATGTGACTTCATCACACAGAGTTCCACCATTCCCTTCTTGGAACAGTGTGCTCACACTGTTGTGGTGGATTCTGCAAAGTGATATTTAGGAGTACATTCAGGGCTATGGTGAAAAAGGAAATATCCTCATATTAAAAATGGAAAGAGACCTTCTGAGAAACTGCATTGCCATGTGTGAATGCAACTCACAGAGTTACACGTTTTTCTTCCGTGATCAGTTTACTAACAGAGTTTTCTGGAAATCTGCAATTCGATACTTCATAGCGCAATGAAGCTTACGGTGACAAAGGAAATATCCTCAGACGAAAACCAGAAAGAAGCTTTCTGAGAAACTTCTTGGTGATGTGTGAATTCATCTCACAGAGTTACACTTATGTTTCGTGGAGCAGTCCATTAACACTGTCTTTGAGGAAACTGAGAAGGGCTTCTTTGGATCGCATTGAGGCCTACGCTGGTAAAAGAAATTTCATCAGTTTAAAACGTGAAAGATGCATTCGGAGACACTTCTTCTGATCAGTGAGTTCATCTCACAGACTAACAACTTAGACCTCAGGAAGCAGTTTGCTAACAATCTTTTCGGGGAAACTGCAAAGTGATATTTGGGAGCCCACAGGGGCCCATGGTGAAAAAGGAAGTATCCTCACATAATAACTAGAGAGAAGCATTCTGAGAGATTGCTTTCTGATGTGTGATTTCTTCACACAGAGTTACACACTTCCCTTGTTGGAAGAGTTTCCAAACACTGTTGTCGTGCATTCTGCAAAGTGATATTTGGGAGCTCATTGAAGGCTATGCTGAAAAAGGAAATATCTTCACATAAAAACTAGAGAGAAGCTTTCTGAGAGATTGCTTTCTGATATGTGACTTCATCACACAGAGTTCCACACTTCCCTTCTTGGAACAGTTTGCTAACACTGTTGTCGTGGATTCTGCAAAGGGATATTTGGGAGCTCATTGAGGGCTATGGTGAAAAAGGAAATGTCCTCAGATTAAAACTGGAAAGAAGCCTTCTGAGAAATTGCATTGCCATGTGTGAATGCAACTCACAAAGTTACACGTTTTTCTTCAGTGATCAGTTTATTAACAGAATTTTCTGGTAATCTGCAATTAGATACGTCATAGCACAATGAAGCTTACGGTGACAAAGGAAATATCCTCAATGAAAACTAGAAAGAAGCTTTCCTGGAAACTTCTTGGTGATATGTGATTTCATCTCACAGAGTTACACTTATGTTTCGTGGAGCAATCCATTAACACTGTCTTTGAGGAAACTGAGAAGGGCTTCTTTGGATCGCATTGAGGCCTATGCTGATAAAGGAAATTTCATGAGTTCAAAACGTGAAAGAAGCTTTCTGAGAAACTTCTTTCTGATCAGTGAGTTCATCTCACAGACTTACAACTTAGACCTCAGGAAGCAGTTTGCTAACACTCTTTTCGTGGAAACTGCGAAGTGATATTTGGGAGCCCTTAGGGGCCCATGGTGAAAAAGGAAATATCCTCACATAATAACTAGAGAGAAGCTTTCTGAGAGATTGCTTTCTGATGTGTGACTTCATCACACAGAGTTCCACACTTCCCTTGTTGAAACAGTTTCCGAACACTGTTATCGCGGATTCTGCAAAGTGATATTTGGGAGCCCATAGGGGCCCATAGTGAAAATGGAAGTGTCCTCGCATAAAAACTAGAGAGAAGCTTTCTGAGAGATTGCTTTCTTATGTGTGACTTCATCACACAGAGTTCCACTCTTCCCTTCTTGGAACAGTTTGCTAACACTGTTGTCGTGGATTCTTCAAAGTGATATTTGGGAGCTCATTGAAGGCTATGCTGAAAAAGGAAATATCTTCACATAAAAACTGCAGAGAAGCTTTCTGAGAGATTGCTTTCTGATATGTGATTTCATCACACAGAGTTCCACCCTTCCCTTCTTGGAACAGTTTGAAAACACTGTTGTCGTGGATCTGCAAAGTGATATTTTGGAGCTCATTGAGTTCTATGGTGAAAAAGGAAATATCCTCAGATTAAAACTGGAGGCCGGGCGCGGTGGCTCAAGCCTGTAATCCGAGCACTTTGGGAGGCCGAGACGGGCGGATCACGAGGTCAGGAGATCGAGACCATCCTGGCTAACACGGTGAAACCCCGTCTCTACTAAAAATACAAAAAAACTAGCCGGGCGAGGTGGCGGGCGCCTGTAGTCCCAGCTACTCGGGAGGCTGAGGCAGGAGAATGGCGTAAACCCGGGAGGCGGAGCTTGCAGTGAGCTGAGATCTGGCCACTGCACTCCAGTCCGGGCGACAGAGCGAGACTCCGCCTCAAAAAAAAAAAAAAAAAAAAAAAAAAAAAAAAAAAAAAAAAAAAAAAAACTGGAAAGAACCTTCTGAGAAACTGCATTGCCATGTGTGATTGCAACTCACACAGTTACACGTTTCTCTTCATTGATCAGTTTGTTAACACAGTTTTCTGGAAATCTGCAATTAGATACTTCAAAGCAGAATGAAGCTTACGGTGACAAAGGAAATATCCTCAATGAAAACTAGAAAGAAGCTTTCTTAGAAACTTCTTGGTGATGTGTGAATTCATCTCACCGAGTTACACTTATGTTTCGTGGAGCAGTCCATTTACACTCTCTTTGAGGAAACTGAGAAGGGCTTCTTTGGATCGCATTGAGCCTGCGCTGATAAAGGAAATTTCATCAGTTCAAAACGTCAAAGAAGCTTTCTGAGACGCTTCTTCTGATCAGTGACTTCATCTCACAGACTTACAACTTAGACCTCAGGAAGCAGTTTGCTAACACTCCTTTCGAGGAAACTGCAAAGTGATATTTGGGAGCCCACAGGGGCCCATGGTGAAAAAGGAACTCTCCTCACATAATAACTAAAGAGAAGCATTCTGACAGATTTCTTTCTGATGTGTGAATTCATCACACAGAGTTCCACGCTTCCCTTCTTCGAACAGTTTGCTAACACTGTTGTTGTGGGTTCTGCAACCTGGTATTTGGGAGCCCATAGGGGCCCTTGGTGGAAAAGGAAGTATCCTCACATAAAAACAAGAGAGAAGCTTTCTGAGAGATTGCTTTCGTATATGTGACTTCATCACACAGAGTTCAACCCTTCCCTTATTGGAACAGTGTGCTAACACTATTGTCGTGTATTCTTCAAATTGATATTTAGGAGTTCATTCAGGCTTTGGTGAAAAAGGAAATATCCTCAGATTAAAAATGGAAAGAAGCCTTCTGAGAAACTGCATTGCCATGTGTGAATGCAACCCACAGAGTTACACATTTATCTTCAGTGATCAGTTTGTTAACACTGTTTTCTGGAAATCTGCAATTAGATACTTCATAGCGCAATGAAGCTCACGGTGACAAAGGAAATATCCTCAGATGAAAACTAGAAAGAAGCTTTCTTGGAAACTTCTTGGTGATGTGTGAATTCATCTCACAGAGTTACAGTTATGTTTCGTGGAGCAGTCCATTTACACTGTCTTTGAGGAACCAGAGAAGGGCTTCTTTGGATCGCATTGAGACCTACGCTGATAAAGGAAATTTCATCCTTTCAAAACGTGAAAGAAGCTTTCTGAGACACTTCTTCTGATCAGTGAGTTCCTCTCACAGACTTACAACTTACACCTCAGGAAGCAGTTTGCTAACACTCTTTTGAGGGAAACTGCAAAGTGATATTTGGGAGGCCACAGGGGGCCATGGTGAAAAAGGAACTATCCTCACATAATAACTATAGAGAACCTTTCTTAGAGATTGCTTTCTGATGTGTGACTTCATCACAAAGTGTTCCACATTTCCCTTTTTGGAACAGTTTGCTAACACTGTTGTCGTGGATTCTGCAAAGTGATATTTCTGAGCCGATAGGTGCCCATAGTGAAAATGGAAGTATCCTCACATAAAAACTAGAGAGAAGCTTTCTGAGAGATTGCTTTCTGATATGTGACTTCATCACACAGAATTCCACCCAATCCTTCTGGTAACAGTTTGATAACACTGTTGTCGTGGATTCTGCAAAGTGATATTTGGGAGCTCATTGAAGGCTATGCTGAAAAAGGAAATATCTTCACATAAAAACTGGAGAAAAGCTTTCTGGGAGATTGCTTTCTGATATGTGACTTCATCACACAGAGTTCCACCCTTCCCTTCTTGGAACAGTTTGCTAACACTGTTGTCGTGGATACTGTAAAGTGATATTTGGGAGCTCATTGAAGGCTATGCTGAAAAAGGAAATATCCTCAGATTAAAACTGGAAAGAACCTTCTGAGAAACTGCGTTGCCATGTGTGAATGCAACTCACAGAGTTACACTTTTCTCTTTAGTGATCAGTTTGTTAACACAGTTTTCTGGAAATCTGCAATTAGATACTTCTTAGCGCAATGATGCTTACGGTGAGAAAGGAAATATCCTCAGAGGAAAACTAGAAAGAAGCTTTCTTAGAAACTACTTGTTGATGTATGAATTCATCTCACAGAGTTACACTTATGTTTCGTGGAGCAGTCCATTAACACTGTCTTTGAGGAACCTGAGAAGGGGTTCTTTGGATCGCATTGAGGCCTATGCTGATAAAGGAAATTTCATCAGTTCAAAACGTGAAAGAAGCTTTCTGAGAAACTTCTTTCTGATCAGTGAGTTCATCTCACAGACTTACAACTTAGAACTCAGGAAGCAGTTTGCTAACACTCTTTTCGTGGAAACTGCAAAATGATATTTAGGAGCCCATAGGGTCCCATGGTGAAAAAGGAAATATCCTCACATAATAACTGGAGAGAAGCTTTCTGAGAGATGGCTTTCTGTTGTGTGGCTTCATCACACAGAGTTTCACACTTCCCTTCTTGGAGCAGTTTGCTAACACTGTAGTCGTAGATTCTGCAAAGTGATATTTGGGAGCCCATAGGGGCCCATGGTGAAAAAGGATGTATCCTCACCTAAAAACTAGAGAGAAGCTTTCTGAGAGATTGTTTCTGATGTGTGACTTCATCACTCAGAGTTCCACTCTTCCCTTTTTGGAACACTTTGCTCACACTGTTGTCGTGGATTCTGCAAAGTGATATTTGGGAGAATTTAGGAGCCCATGGTAAAAAAAGGACTATCCTCACATCAGAACTAGGGAGAAGCTTTCTGAGAGATTGCTTTCGGATGTGTGACTTCATCATACAGACTTCCACACTTCCCTTCTTGGAAGAGTTTGATAACACTATTATCGTGGATTCTGCAAAGTGATATTTGGTAACTTATTGAGGGCTATGGTGAAAAGGGATATATCCTCAGATTAAAACTGAAAAGAAGCCTTCTGAGAAACTGCATTGCCATGTGTGAATGCAACTCACAGAGTTACACGTCTCTCTTCAGTGATCAGTTTGTTAACACAGTTTTCTGGAAATCTGCAATTAGATACTTCTTAGCGCAAAGATGTTTACGGTGAAAAAGGAAATATCCTCAGATGAAAACTAGAAAGAAGCTTTCTTAGAAACTAATTGTTGATGTGTGAATTCATCTCACAGAGTTACACTTATGTTTCGTGGAGCAGTCCATTAACACTGTCTTTGAGGAAACTGAGAAGGGCTTCTTTTGATCGCATTGAGGCCTACGCTGATAAAGGAAATTTCATGAGTTCAAAACGTGAAAGAAGCTTTCTGAGAAACTTCTTTCTGATCAGTGAGTTCATCTCACAGACTTACAACTTAGACCTCAGGAAGCAGATTGCTAACACTCTTTTCGTGGAAACTGCAAAATGATATTTAGGAGCCCATAGGGTCCCATGGTGAAAAAGAAATATCCTCACACAATAACTAGAGAGAAGCTTTCTGAGAGATTGCTTTCTGATGTGTGATTTCATCACACAGAGTTCCACCCTTCCCTTCTTGGAACAGTTTGCTAACACTCTTGTAGTGGATTCTGTAAAGTGATATTTTGGAGCCCATAGGGGCCCATGGTGAAAATGTAAATATCCTCACCTAAAAACTGGAGAGAAGCTTTCTGAGATATTGCTTTCGGATATGTGACTTCATCACACTGAGTTCCACCCTTCCCTTCTTGGAACAGTTTATAACACTCTTGTCGTGGATTCTGCAAAGTGATATTTGGGAGCTCATTGAGGGCTATGGTGAAAAAGGAAATATCCTCAGATTAAAACCGGAAAAGAAGCCTTCTGAGAAACTGCATTGCCATGTGTGAATGCAACTCACAGAGTTACACGTTTTTCTTCAGTGATCAGTTTATTAATAGCGTTTTCTGGAAATCCGCAATTAGATACTTCATAGCGCAATGAAGCTTACGGTGACAATTAATTATCCTCAATGAAAACTAGAAAGAAGCTTTCTTAGAAACTTCTTGGTGATATGTGAATTCATCTCACAGAGTTACACTTATGTTTCGTAGAGCAGTCCATTAACACTGTCTTTGAGGAAACTGAAAACGGCTTCTTTGGATCGCATTGAGGCCTACGCTGATAAAGGAAATTTCATGAGTTCAAAACGTGAAAGAAGCTTTCTGAGACACTTCTTCTGATTAGTGAGTTCATCTCCCAGACTTACAACTTAGCCCTCAGGAAGCAGTTTGATAGCACTCTTTTCGTGGAAACTGCAAAGTGATATTTGGGAGCAAATTGGGGCCCATGGTGGAAAAGGAAATGTCCTCACATACTCACTACAGAGAAACTTTCTGAGAGATTGCTTTCTGATGTGTGACTTCATCACACAGAGTTCCACCCTTACCTTTTTGGAACAGATTGCTAACAATTTTATCGTGGAATCTTCAAAGTGATATTTGGGAGCCCATAGGGGCCCACGGTGAAAAAAGAAGGATCCTCACATAAGAACTAGGGAGAAGCTTTCTGAGAGATTGCTGGCTGATATGTGACTTCATCACACAGAGTTCCACCCTTCCCTTCTTGGAACAGTTTGCTAACACTCTTGTCGTGGATTCTGCAAAGTGATATTTGGGAGCCCATAGGAGCCCATTATGAAGAAGAAAGTATCCTCACATAATAACTAGAGAGAAGCATTCTGAGAGATTGCTTTCTGATGTGTGGCTTCATCACACAGAGTTCCAAACTTACCTTCTTGGAGCTGTTTGCTAACACTGTTGTCGTGGAATCTGCAAAGTGATATTTGGGAGCCCATAGGGTCCCATGGTGAAAATGTAAATATCCTCACCTAAAAACTAGAGAGAAGCTTTCTGAGAGATTGCTTTCGGATATGTGACTTCATCACACAGAGTTCCACCCTTCCCTTCTCGGTTCAGTTTGATAACACTCTTGTCGTGGATTCTGCAAAGTGATATTTGGGAGCTCTTTGAGGACTATGGTGAAAAAGGAAATTTCCTCAGATTAAAACTGGAAAGAAGCCTTCTGAAAAACTGCATTGCCATGTGTGAATGCAACTCCCAGAGTTACACGTTTTTCTTCAGTGATCAGTTTATTAACAGAGTTTTCTGGAAATCTGCAATTAGATACTTCATAGCGTAATGAACCTTACGGTGACAAAGGAAATATCCTCAATGAAAACTAGATAGAAGCTTTCTTAGAAACTTCTTGGTGATATGTGAATCCATCTCACAGAGTTACACATATGTTTCGTGGAGCAGTCCATTAACACTGTCTTTGAGGAACCTGAGAAGGGCTTCTTTGTATCGCATTGAGGCCTACGCTGATAAAGGAAATTTCATGAGTTCAAAACGTGAAAGAAGCTTTCTGAGAAACTTCTTTCTGATCAGTGAGTTCATCTCACAGATTTATAACTTAGACCTCAGGAAGCAGATTGCTAACACTCTTTTCGTGGAAACTGCAAAATGATATTTAGGAGTCCATAGGGTCCCATGGTGAAAAAGGAAATATCCTCACATAATAACTAGAGAGAAGCTTTCTGAGAGATTGCTTTCTGATGTGTGACTTCATCACACAGAGTTCCACCCTTCCCTTCTTGGAACAGTTTGCTAACACTCTTGTAGTGGATTCTGTAAAGAGATATTTTGGAGCCCATAGGGGCCCATGGTGAAAATGTAAATATCCTCACATAAAAACTAGAGGGAAGTTTCTGAGATATTGCTTTCAGATATGTGACTTCATCACACTGAGTTCCACCCTTCCCTTCTTGGAGCAGTTTGCTAACACTGTTGTCGTGGATTCTGCAAAGTGATATATGGGATCCCATACGGGCCCATGGTGAAAATGTAAATATGCTCACCTAAAAACTAGAGAGAAGCTTTCTGAGAGATTGCTTTCGGATATGTGACTTCATCACACAGAGTTCCAACCTTCCCTTCTTGGAACAGTTTGATAACACTCTTGTCGTGGATTCTGCAAAGTGATATTTGGGAGCTCATTGAGGGCTATGGTGAAAAAGGAAATATCCTCAGATTAAAATAGGAAAGAAGCCTTCGGAGAAACTGCATTGCCATGTGTGGATGCAACTCACAGAGTTACACGTTTTTCTTCAGTGATCAGTTTCTTAAAAGAGTTTTCTGGAATTCCGCAATTAGATACTTCATAGCGCAATGAAGCTTACGGTGACAAAGGAAATATCCTCAATGAAAACTAGAAAGAAGCTTTCTTAGAAACTGCTTGTTGATGTATGAATTCATCTCACAGAGTTACACTGATGTTTCGTGGAGCAGTCCATTAACACGGTCTTTGAGGAACCTGAGAAGGGCTTCTTTGGATGGCATTGAGGCCTATGCTGATAAAGGAAATTTCATCAGTTCAAAACGTGAAAGAAGCCTTCTGAGAAACTTCTTTCTGAACCGTGAGTTCATCTCACAGACTTACAACTTAGAACTCAGGAAGCAGTGTGCTAACACTCTTTTCGTGGAAACTGCAAAATGATATTTAGGAGCCCATAGGGTCCCAAGGTGAAAAAGGAAATATCCTCACATAATAACTAGAGAGAAGCTTTCTGAGAGATTGCTTTCTGATGTGTGACTTCATCACACAGAGTTCCAACCTTCCCTTCTTGGAACAGTTTGATAACACTCTTGTCGTGGATTCTGCAAAGTGATATTTGGGAGCTCATTGAGGGCTATGGTGAAAAAGGAAATATCCTCAGATTAAAACTGGAAAGAAGCCTTCTGAGAAACTGCATTGCCATGTGTGAATGCAACTCACAGAGTTACACGTTTTTCTTCAGTGATCAGTTTCTTAAAAGAGTTTTCTGGAAATCTGCAGTTAGATACTTCTTAGCGCAATGATGCTTACGGTGAAAAAGGAAATATCCTCAGAGGAAAACTAGAAAGAAGCTTTCTTAGAAACTACTTGTTGATGTATGAATTCATCTCACAGAGTTACACTTACGTTTCGTGGAGCAGTCCATTAACACTGTCTTTGAGGAACCTGAGAAGGGCTTCTTTGTATCGCATTCAGGCCTACGCTGATAAAGGAAATTTCATCAGTTCAAAAAGTGAAAGAAGCTTTCTGAGAAACTTCTTTCTGATCAGTGAGTTCATCTCACAGACTTACAACTTAGACCTCAGGAAGCAGTTTGCTAACACTCTTTTCGTGGAAACTGCAAAATGATATTTAGGAGCCCATAAGATCCCATGGTGAAAAAGGAAATATCCTCACATAATAAGTAGAGAGAAGCTTTCTGAGAGATTGCTTGCTGATGTGTGACTTCATCACACAGAGTGCCACACTTTCCTTCTTGGAACAGTTTGCTAACACTCTTTCCGGGAAAACAGCAAAGTGATATTTCGGAGCCCATAGTGTCCCACGGTGAAAAAGGAAATATCCTCACATAATAACTAGAGAGAAGCATTCTGACAGATTGCTTTCTGATGTGTGGCTTCATCACACAGAGTTCCACCCTTCCCTTCCTGGAGCAGTTTGCTAACACTGTTGTCGTGGATTCTGCAAAGTGATATTTGGGAGAACATAGGGGCCCATGGTGAAAATGTAAATATCCTCACCAAAAAACTAGAGAGAAGCTTTCTGAGAGATTGCTTTCAGATATGTGACTTCATCACACAGAGTTCCACCCTTCCCTTCTTGGAACAGTTTGATAACACTCTTGTCGTGGATTCAGCAAAGTGATATTTGGGAGCTCATTGAGGGCTATGGTGAAAAAGGAAATATCCTCAGATTAAAACTGGAAAGAAGCCTTCTGAGAAACTGCATTGCCATGTGTGAATGCAACTCACAGAGTTACACTTTTTCTTCAGTGATCAGTTTACTAACACAGTTTTCTGGAAATCTGCAATGAGATACTTCTTAGGGTAATGATGCTTTCGGTGAAAAAGGAAATATCCTCACAGGAAAACTAGAAAGAAGCTTTCTTAGAAACTACTTGTTGATGTATGAATTCATCTCACAGAGTTACACTTATGTTTCGAGGAGCAGTCCATTAACACAGTCTTTGAGGAACCTGAGAAGGGATTCTTTGGATCGCATTGAGTCCTACGCTGATAAAGGAAATTTCATCAGTTCAAAACGTGAAAGAAGCTTTCTGAGAAACTTATGTCTGATCAGTGAGTTCATCTCACAGACTTACAACTTAGACCTCAGGAAGCAGTGTGCTAACACTCTTTTCGTGGAAACTGCAAAATGATATTTAGGAGCCCATAGGGTCCCATGGTGAAAAAGGAAATATCCTCACATAATAACTAGAGAGAAGCTTTCTGAGAGATTGCTTTCTGATGTGTGGCTTCATCACACAGAGTAACATGCTTCCCTTCTTGGAGCAGTTTGCTAATACTGTTGTAGTGGATTCTGCAAAGTAATATTTGGGAGCCCATAGGAGTCCAGGGTGAAAATGTAAGTATCCTCACCTAAAAACTAGAGAGAAGCTTTCTGAGAGATTGCTTTCGGATATGTGACTTCATCACACAGAGTTCCACCCTCCCTTCTTGCAACAGTTTGCTAACACTCTTGTCGTGGATTCTGCAAAGTGATATTTGGGAGAACATAGGGCCCACGGTGAAAAAAGAAGAATCCTCACATAAGAACTAGGATAAGAACTAGGGAGAAGCTTTCTGAGAGATTGCTTTCTGATGTGTGACTTCATCACACAGACTTCCACCCTTCCCTTCTTGGAACAGTTTGATAACACTCTTGTCGTGGATTCTGCAAACTGATATTTGAGAGCTCATTGAGGGCTATGGTGAAAAAGGAATTATCCTCATATGAAAACTAGAAAGAAGCCTTCTGAGAAACTGCATTACCATGTGTGAATGCAGCTCACAGAGTTACACGTTTTTCTTCAGTGATCAGTTTATTAACAGAGTTTTCTGGAAATCTGCAATTAGATACTTCATAGCGCAATGAAGCTTACGGTGACAAAGGAAATATCCTCAAAGAAAACTAGAAAGAAGCTTTCTTAAAAACTTCTTGGTGATATGTGAATTCATCTCACAGAGTTACACTTATGTTTCGTGGAGCAGTCCATTAACACTGTCTTTGAGGAAACTGAGAAGGGCTTCTTTGGATCGCATTGAGGCCTACGCAGATAAAGGAAATTTCAACAGCTCAAAACGTGAAAGAATCTATCTGAGACACTTCTTCTGATTAGTGAGTTCATCTCACAGACTTACAACTTAGCCCTCAGGAAGCAGTTTGCTAGCACTCTTTTCGTGAAAACTGCAAAGTGATATTTGGGAGCCCATAGGGGCCCATGGTGAAAAAGGAACTATCCGCACCTAACAACTAGAAAGAAGCAATCTGAGAGATTGCTTTCTGTTGTGTGACTTCAGCACACAGAGTTCCACCCTTCCCATTTGGAACAGTTTGCTAACACTTTTGTCGTGGAATCTTCAAAGTGATATTTGGGAGCCCATAGGGGCCCACGGTGAAAAAAGAAGGATCCTCACATAAGAACTAGGGAAAAGCTTTCTGAGAGATTGCTTGCTGATGTGTGACTTCATCACACAGAGTTCCACTCTTTCCTTCTTGGAACAGTTTGCAAACACTCTTTTCGTGAAAACTGCAAAGTGATATTTCGGAGCCCATAGGGTCCCATGGTGAAAAAGGAAATAGCCTCACATAATAACTAGAAAAAAGCTTTCTGAGGGATTGCTTTCTGATGTGTGACTTCATCACTCAGAGTTCCACTCTTCCCTTTTTGGAACAGTTTGCTAACACTGTTGTCGTGGATTCTGCAAAGTGATATTTGGGGAACATAGGGGCCCACGGTGAAAAAAGAATTATCCTCACATAAGAACTAGGGAGAAGCTTTCAGAGAGATTGCTTTCTGATGTGTGACTTCATCACACAGACTTCCACCCTTCCCTTCTTGGAACAGTTTGATAACACTATTATCGTGGATTCTGCAAAGTGATATTTGGGAGCTTATTGAGGGCTATGGTGAAAAAGGATATATCCTCAGATTAAAACTGAAAAGAAGCCTTCTGAGAAAGTGCATTGCCATGTGTGAATGCAACTCACAGAGTTACACGTTTCTCTTCAGTGATCAGTTTGTTAACACAGTTTTCTGGAAATCTGCAATGAGATACTTCTTAGCGCAATGATGCTTACGGTGAAAAAGGAAATATCCTCAGAGGAAAACTAGAAAGAAGCTTTCTTAGAAACTACTTGTTGATGTATGAATTCATCTCACAGAGTTACACTTATGTTTCGTGGAGCAGTCCATTAACACTGTCTTTGAGGAACCTGAGAAGGGCTTTTTGTATCGCATTCAGGCCTACGCTGATAAAGGAAATTTCATCAGTTCAAAACGTGAAAAAAGCTTTCTGAGAAACTTCTTTTTGATCAGTTAGTCCATCTCACAGACTTACAACTTAGACCTCAGGAAGCAGTTTGCTAACACTCTTTTGGTGGAAACTGAAAAATGATATTTAGGAGCCCATAGGGTCGCATGGTGAAAAAGGAAATATCCTCACATAATAACTAGAGAGAAGCTTTCTGAGAGATTGCTTTCTGATGTGTGACTTCATCACACAGAGTTCCACACTTTCCTTCTTGGAACAGTTTGCTAACACTCTTTCCGTGAAAACTGCAAAGTGATATTTCGGAGCCCATAGGGTCCCATGGTGAAAAAGGAAATATCCTCACATAATAACTAGAGAGAAGCATTCTGAGAGATTGCTTTCTGATGTGTGGCTTCATCACACAGAGTTCCAACCTTCCCTTCTTGGAGCAGTTTGCTAATACTGTTGTAGTGGATTCTGCAAAGTGATATTTGGGAGCCCATAGGGGCCCAGGGTGAAAATGTAAGTATCCTCACCAAAAAACAAGAGAGAAACTTTCTGAGAGATTGCTTTCGGATATGTGACTTCATCACACAGAGTTCCACCCTTACCTTCTTGGAACAGTTTGCTAACACTGTTGTCGTGGATTCTGCAAAGTGATATTTCGGAGAACATAGGGGCCCACGGTGAAAAAAGAAGAATCCTCACATAAGAACTAGGATAAGAACTAGGGAGAAGCTTTCTGAGAGATTGCTTTCTGATGTGTGACTTCATCACACAGACTTCCACCCTTCCCTTCTTGGAACAGTTTGATAACACTCTTGTCGTGGATTCTGCAAAGTGATATTTGAGAGCTCATTGAGGGCTATGGTGAAAAAGGAATTATCCTCATATGAAAACTGGAAAGAAGCCTTCTGAGAAACTGCATTGCCATGTGTGAATGCAGCTCACAGAGTTACACGTTTTTCTTCAGTGATCAGTTTATTAACAGAGTTTTCTGGATATGTGGAATTAGATACTTCATAGCGCAATTAAGCTTACGGTGACAAAGGAAATATCCTCAATGAAAACTAGAAAGAAGCTTTCTTAGAAACTTCTTGGTGATATGTGAATTCATCTCACAGAGTTACACTTATGTTTCGAGGAGCAGTCCATTAACACTGTCTTTGACTAAACTGAGAAGGGCTTCTTTGGATCGCATTGAGGCCTACGCTGATAAAGGAAATTTCATGAGTTAAAAACGTGAAAGAAGCTTTCTGAGACACTTCTTTCTGATCAGTGAGTTCATCTCACAGACTTACAACTTAGCCCTCAGGAAGCAGTTTGCTAGCACTCTTTTCGTGGAAACTGCAAAGTGATATTTGGGAGCCCATAGGGTCCCATGGTGAAATAGGAAATAGCCTCACATAACAACTAGAGATTAGCTTTCTGAGAGATTGCTTTCTGATGTGTGACTTCATCACACAGAGTTCCACCCTTCCCTTTTTGGAACAGTTTGCTAACACTTTTGTCGTGGAATCTTCAAAGTGATATTTGGGAGCCCATAGGGGCCCACGGTGAAAAAAGAAGGATCCTCACATAAGAACTAGGGAGAAGCTTTCTGAGAGATTGCTTGCTGATGTGTGACTTCATCACACAGAGTTCCACACTTTCCTTCTTGGAACAGTTTGCTAACACTCTTTTCGTGAAAACTGCAAAGTGATATTTCGGAGCCGGTAGGGTCCCATGGTGAAAAAGGAAATAGCCTCACATAATAATTAGAAAGAAGTTTTCTGAGAGATTGCTTTCTGATGTGTGACTTCATCACACAGACTTCCACCCTTCCCTTCTTGGAACAGTTTGATAACACTATTATCGTGGATTCTGCAAAGTGATATTTGGGGGCTTATTGAGGGCTATGGTGAAAAAGGAAATATCCTCAGATTAAAACTGGAAAGAAGCCTTCTGAGAAACTGCATTGCCATGTGTGAATGCAACTCACAGAGTTACACGTTTCTCCTCAGTGATCAGTTTGTTAACACAGTTTTCTGGAAATCTGCAAGTAGATACTTCTTAGCGCAATGATGCTTACGGTGAAAAAGGACATATCCTCAGAGGAAAACTAGAAAGAAGCTTTCTTAGAAACTACTTGTTTATGTATGAATTCATCTCACAGAGTTACACTTATGTTTCGTGGAGCAGTCCATTAACACTGTCTTTGAGGAACCTGAGAAGGGGTTCCTTGGATCGCATTGAGGCCTACGCTGATAAAGGAAATTTCATCAGTTCAAAACGTGAAAGAAGCTTTCTGAGAAACTTCTTTCTGATCAGTGAGTTCATCTCACAGACTTACAACTTAGACCTCAGGAAGCAGTTTGCTAACACTCTTTTCGTGGAAACTGCAAAATGATATTTAGGAGCCCATAGGGTCCCATGGTGAAAAAGCAAATGTCCTCACATAATAACTAGAGAGAAGCTTTCTGAGAGATTGCTTTCTGATGTGTGACTTCATCACACAGAGTTCCACCCTTCCCTTCTTGGAACAGTTTGCTAACACTCTTGTCGTGGATTCTGCAAAGTGATATTTGGGAGTCCATAGGGGCCCATCGTGAAAATGTAAGTATCCTCACCTAAAAACTAGAGAGAAGCTTTCTGAGAGATTGCTTTCGGATTTGTGACTTCATCACACAGAGTTCCACCCTTCCCTTCTTGGAACAGTTTGATAACACTCTTGTCGTGGATTCTGCAAAGTGATATTTGGGAGCTCATTGAGGGCTACGGTGAAAAAGGAAATATCCTCAGATTAAAACTGGAAAGAAGCCTTCTGAGAAACTGCATTACCAAGTGTGAATGCAACTCACAGAGTTACACGTTTTTCTTCAGTGATCAGTTTATTAACAGAGTTTTCTGGAAATCTGCAATTAAATACTTCATAGCGCAATGAAGCTTATGGTGACAAAGGAAATATCCTCAATGAAAACTAGAAAGAAGCTTTCTTAGAAACTTCTTGGTGATATGTGAATTCATCTCACAGAGTTACACTTATGTTTCGTGGAGCAGTCCATTAACACTGTCTTTGAGGAAACTGAGAAGGGCTTATTTCGGTCGCATTGAGGCCTACGCTGATAAAGGAAATTTCATGAGTTCAAAACGTGAAAGAAGCTTTCTGAGACACTTCTTCTGACTAGTGAGTTCATCTCACAGACTTACAACTTAGCCCTCAGGAATCAGTTTGCTAGCACTCTTTTCGTGGAAACTGCAAAGTGATATTTGGGAGCCAATAGGGGCCCATGGTGAAAAAGGAACTATTCTCACATAACAACTAGAAAGAAGCATTCTGAGAGATTGCTTTCTGATGTGTGACTTCATCACACAGAGTTCCACCCTTCCCTTTTTGGAACAGTTTGCTAACACTTTTGTCGTGTAATCTTCAAAGTGATATTTGGGAGCCCATAGGGGCCCACGGTGAAAAAAGAAGGATCCTCACATAAGAACTAGGGAGAAGCTTTCTGAGAGATTTCTTGCTGATGTGTGACTTCATCACACAGAGTTCCACACTTTCCTTCTTGGAACACTTTGCTAACACTGTAGTCTTGGATTCTGCAAAGTGATATTTGGGAGCACATAGGGGCCCATGGTGAAAATGTAAATATCCTCACCTGAAAACTAGAGAGAAGCTTTCTGAGAGATTGCTTTCGGATTTGTGACTTCATCACACAGAGTTCCACCCTTCCCTTCTTGGAACAATTTGATAACACTCTTGTCGTGGATTCTGCAATGTGATATTTGGGAGCTCATTGAGGGCTGTGGTGAAAAAGGAAATATCCTCAGATTGAAACTGGAAAGAAGCCTTCTGAGAAACTGCATTGCCATGTGTGAATGCAACTCACAGAGTTACACGTTTCTCTTCAGTGATCAGTTTGTTAACACAGATTTCTGGAAATCTGCAATTAGACACTTCTTAGCGCAATGATGCTTACGGTGAAAAAGGAAATATCCTCTGAGGAAAACTAGAAAGAAGCTTTCTTAGAAACTACTTGTTGATGTATGAATTCATCTCACAGAGTTACACTTATATTTCGTGGAGCAGTCCATTAACACTGTCTTTGAGGAACCTGAGAAGGGCTTATTTGGATCGCATTGAGGCCTATGCTGATAAAGGAAATTTCATGAGTTCAAAACGTGAAAGAAGCTTTCTGAGAAACTTCTTTCTGATCAGTGAGTTCATCTCACAGACTTACAACTTAGACCTCAGTTAGCAGTTTGCTAAAACTCTTTTCGTGGAAACTGCAAACTGATATTCAGGAGCCCATAGGGTCCCATTGTGAAAAAGGAAATATCCTCACATAATAACTAGAGGGAAGCTTTCTGAGATATTGCTTTCTGATGTGTGGCTTCATCACACAGAATTCCACCCTTCCCTTCTTGGAGCAGTTGGCTAACACTGTTGTCGTGGATTCTGCAAAGTGATATTTGGGAGCCCATAGCAGCCCATGGTGAAAAAGGAAGTATCCTCCAATTATAACTAGAGAGAAGCATTCTGAGAGATTGCTTTCTGATGTGTGGCTTCATCACACAGAGTTCCACCATTCCCTTCTTGGAGCAGTTTGGTAACACTGTTGTCGTGGATTCTGCAAAGCGATATTTGGGAGCCCATGGGGGCCCATGGTGAAAATGTAAATGTCCTCACATAAAAACTAGAGAGAAGCTTTCTGAGAGATTGCTTTCGGATATGTGACTTCATCACACAGAGTTCCACCCTTCCCTTCTTGGAACAGTTTGCTAACACTCTTGTCTTGGATTCTGCAAAGTGATATTTGGGAGCTCATTGAGGGCTGTGGTGAAAAAGGAAATATCCTCAGATTAAAACTGGAAAGAAGCCTTCTGAGAAACTGCATTGCCATGTGTGAATGCAACTCACAGAGTTGCACGTTTTTCTTCGGTGATCAGTTTATTAACAGAGTTTTCTGGAAATCTGCAATTAGATACTTCATAGCGCAATGAAGCTTACGGTGACAAAGGAAATATCCTCAATGAAAACTAGAAAGAAGCTTTCTTAGAAACTTCTTGGTGATATGTGAATTCATCTCACAGAGTTACACTTATGTTTCGAGGAGCAGTCCATTAACACTGTCTTTGAAGAAACTGAGAAGGGTTTCTTTGGATCGCATTGAGGCCTATGCTGATAAAGGAAATTTCATGAGTTCAAAACGTGAAAGAATCTTTCTGAGACACTTCTTCTGATTAGTGAGTTCATCTCACAGACTTACAACTTAGCCCTCAGGAAGCAGTTTGCTAGCACTCTTTTCGTGCAAACTGCAAAGTGATATTTGGGAGCCCATAGGGTCCCATGGTGAAAAAGGAACTATCCACACATAACAACTGGAAAGAAGCATTCTGAGAGTTGCTTTCTTTTTTTTTTTTTTTTTTAATTATACTTTAAGTTCTAGGGTACATGTGCATAACGTGCAGGTTTGTTACTTATGTATACTTATGCCATGTTGGTGTGCTGCACCCATCAACTCGTCAGCACCCATCAATTCATCGTTTATATCATGTATAACTCCCCAATGCAATCCCTTCCTCCTCCCCCTTCCCCCCTCCCCATGATAGGCCCCATTGCGTGATGTTCCCCTTCCCGAGTCCAAGTGATCTCATTGTTCAGTTCCCACCTATGAGTGAGAACATGCGGTGTTTGGTTTTCTGTTCTTGTGATAGTTTGCTAAGAATGATGGTTTCCAGCTGCATCCATGTCCCTACAAAGGACGCAAACTCATCCTTTTTTATGGCTGCATAGTATTCCATGGTGTATATGTGCCACATTTTCTTCATCCAGTGTGTCACAGATGGACATTTGGGTTGATTCCAAGTCTTTGCTATTGTGAATAGTGCCGCAATAAACATACGTGTACATGTGTCTTTGTAGTAGAATAATTTATAATCCTTTGGGTATATACCCAGTAGTGGGATGGCTGGGTCATATGGTACATCTAGTTCTAGATCCTTGAGGAATTGCCATACTGTTTTCCATAATGGTTGAACTAGTTTACAATCCCACCAACAGTGTAAAAGTGTTCCTATTTCTCCACATCCTCTCCAACACCTGTTGTTTCCTGACTTCTTAATGATTGCCATTCTAACTGGTGTGAGATGGTATCTCATTGTGGTTTTGATTTGCATTTCTCTGATGGCGAGTGATGATGAGCATTTTTTCATGTGTCTGTTGGCTGTATGAATATCTTCTTTTGAGAAATGTCTGTTCATATCCTTTCCCCACTTTTTGATGGGGTTGTTTGTTTTTTTCTCGTATATTTGTTTGAGTTCTTTGTAGATTCTGGATATTAGCCCTTTGTCAGATGAGTAGGTTGCAAAATTTTCTCCCATTCTGTAGGTTGCCTGTTCACTCTGATGGTAGTTTCTTTTGCTGTGCAAAAGCTCTTTAGTTTAATTAGATCCCATTTGTCAATTATGGCTTTTGCTGCCGTTGCTTTTGGTGTTTTAGACATGAAGTCCTTGCCCATGCCTATGTCCTGAATGGTACTACCTAGATTTTCTTCTAGGGTTTTTGTGGTATTAGGTCTAACATTTAAGTCTCTAATCCATCTTGAATTAATCTTCGTATAAGGGGTAAGGAAAGGATCCAGTTTCAGCTTTCTACTTATGGCTAGCCAATTTTCCCAGCACCATTTCTTAAATAGGGAATCCTTTCCCCATTTCTTGTTTCTCTCAGGTTTGTCAAAGATCAGATGGCTGTAGATGTGCGGTATTATTTCTGAGGACTCTGTTCTGTTCCATTGGTCTATATCTCTGTTTTGGTACCAGTACCATGCTGTTTTGGTTACTGTAGCCTTGTAGTATAGTTTGAAGTCAGGTAGCGTGACGCCTCCAGCTTTGTCCTTTTGACGTAGGATTGTCTTGGCGATGCGGGCTCTTTTTTGGTTCCATATGAACTTTAAAGCAGTTTTTTCCAAATCTGTGAAGAAACTCATTGGTAGCTTGATGGGGATGGCATTGAATCTATAAATAACCTTGGGGAGTATGGCCATTTTCACGATATTGATTCTTCCTATCCATGAGCATGGTATGTTCTTCCATTTGTTTGTGTCCTCTTTTATTTCACTGAGCAGTGGTTTGTAGTTCTCCTTGAAGAGGTCCTTTACATCCCTTGTAAGCTGGATTCCTAGGTATTTTATTCTCTTTGAAGCAATTGTGAATGGAAGTTCATTCCTGATTTGGCTCTCTGCTTGTCTGTTACTGGTGTATAAGAATGCTTGTGATTTTAGCACATTAATTTTGTATCCTGAGACTTTGCTGAAGTTGCTTATCAGCTTAAGGAGATTTTGGGCTGAGACGATTGGGTTTTCTAAATATACAATCATGTCATCTGCAAACAGGGACAATTTGACTTCTTCTTTTCCTAACTGGATACCCTTGATTTCTTTCTCTTGCCTGATTGCCCTAGCCAGAACTTCCAAGACTATGTTGAATAGGAGTGGTGAGAGAGGGCATCCCTGTCTTGTGCCAGTTTTCAAAGGGAATTTTTCCAGTTTTTGCCCATTCAGTATGATATTTGCTGTGGGTTTGTCATAAATAGCTCTTATTATTTTGAGGTAGGTTCCATCAATACCGAATTTATTGAGCGTTTTTAGCATGAAGGGCTGTTGAATTTTGTCAAAAGCCTTTTCTGCATCTATTGAGACAATCATGTGGTTCTTGTCTTCGGTTCTGTTTATATGCTGGATTACGTTTATTGATTTGCGAATGTTGAACCATCCTTGCATCCCAGGGATGAAGCCCACTTGATCATGGTGGATAAGCTTTTTGATGTGCTGCTGAATCCGGTTTGCCAGTATTTTATTGAGAAATTTTGCATCAATGTTCATCAGGGATATTGGTCTAAAATTCTCTTTTTTTGTTGTGTCTCTGCCAGGCTTTGGTATCAGGATGATGTTGGCCTCATAAAATGAGTTAGGGAGGATTCCCTCTTTTTCTATTGATTGGAATATTTGCAGAAGGAATGGTACCAGCTCCTCCTTGTACCTCTGGTAGAATTCAGCTGTGAATCCATCTGGTCCTGGACTTTTTTTGGTGGGTAGGCTATTAAATGTTGCCTCAATTTCAGAGCCTGCTATTGGTCTATTCAGGGATTCAACTTCTTCCTGGTTTAGCCTTGGGAGAGTGTAAGTGTCCAGGAAATTATCCATTTCTTCTAGATTTTCTAGTTGATTTGCGTAGAGGCGTTTATAGTATTCTCTGATGGTAGTTTGTATTTCTGTGGGGTCAGTGGTGATATCCCCTTTATCATTTTTTATTGCATCTATTTGATTCCTCTCTCTTTTCTTCTTTATTAGCCTTGCTAGCGGTCTGTCAATTTTGTTGATCTTTTCAAAAAACCAACTCCTGGATTCATTGATTTTTTGGAGGGTTTTTTGTGTCTCTATCTCCTTCAGTTCGGATGTGATCTTAGTTATTTCTTGCCTTCTGCTAGCTTTTGAATGTGTTTGCTCTTGCCTCTCTAGTTCTTTTAATTGTGATGTTAGAGTGTCAATTTTAGATCTTTCCTGCTTTCTCTTGTGGGCGTTTAGTGCTATAAATTTCCCTCTACGCACTGCTTTAAATGTGTCCCAGAGATTCTGGTATATTGTATCTTTGTTCTCATTGGTTTCAAAGAACATCTTTATTTCCGCTTTCATTTCGTTATGTACCCAGTAGTCATTCAGGAGCAGGTTGTTCAGTTTCCATGTAGTTGAGCGGTTTTGATTGAGTTTCTTAGTCCTGAGTTCTAGTTTGATTGCACTGTGGTCTGAGAGACAGTTGGTTATAATTTCTATTCTTTTACATTTGCTGAGGAGTGCTTTACTTCCAATTATGTGGTCAATTTTGGAATAAGTGCGATGTGGTGCTGAGAAGAATGTATATTCTGTTGATTTGGGGTGGAGAGTTCTATAGATGTCTATTAGGTCCGCTTGGTGCAGAGATGAGTTCAATTCCTGGATATCCTTGTTAACTTTCTGTCTCGTTGATCTGTCTAATGTTGACAGCGGAGTGTTGAAGTCTCCCATTATTATTGTATGGGAGTCTAAGTCTCTTTGTAAGTCTCTAAGGACTTGCTTTATGAATCTGGCTGCTCCTGTATTGGGTGCATATATATTTAGGAGAGTGAGCTCTTCCTGTTGAATTGATCCCTTTACCATTATGTAATGGCCTTCTTTGTCTCTTTTGATCTTTGATGGTTTAAAGTCTGTTTTATCAGAGACAAGGATTGCAACCCCTGCTTTTTTTTGTTCTCCATTTGCTTGGTAGATCTTCCTCCATCCCTTTATTTTGAGCCTATGTATGTCTCTGCATGTGAGATGGGTCTCCTGAATACAGCAGACTGATGGGTCTTGACTCTTTATCCAGTTTGCCAGTCTGTGTCGTTTAATTGGAGCATTTAGTCCATTAACATTTAAGGTTAATATTGTTATGTGTGAACTTGATCCTGCCATTATGATATTACCTGGTTATTTTGCTCATTAGTCGATGCAGTTTCTTCCTACCCTCGATGGTCTTTACATTTTGGCATGTTTTTGCAATGGCTGGTACCTGTTGTTCCTTTCCATGTTTAGGGCTTCCTTCAGGGTCTCTTGTAAGGCAGACCTGGTGGTGACAAAATCTCTACGCATTTGCTTATCTGTAAAGGATTTTATTTCTCCTTCACTTATGAAACTTAGTTTGGCTGGATATGAAATTCTGGGTTTAAAATTCTTTTCTTTAAGAACGTTGAATATTGGCCCCCACTCTCTTCTGGCTTGTGGAGTTTCTGCCGAGAGATCTGCTGTTAGTCTGATGGGCTTCCCTTTGTGGGTAACCCGACCTTTCTCTCTGGCTGCCCTTAAGATTTTTTCCTTCATTTCAACTTTGGTGAATCTGGCAATTATGTGTCTTGGAGCTGCTCTTCTGGAGGAGTATCTTTGTGGCGTTCTCTGTATTTCCTGAATTTGAATGTTGGCCTGCCCTACTAGGTTGGGGAAGTTCTCCTGGATGATATCCTGAAGAGTGTTTTCCAACTTGGTTCCATTTTCCCCCTCACTTTCAGGCACCCCAATCAGACGTAGATTTGGTCTTTTTAGGTAATCCCATACTTCTTGCAGGCTTTGCTCATTTCTTTTTCTTCTTTTTTCTTTTGGTTTCTCTTCTCGCTTCATTTCATTCATTTGATCCTCAATCGCTGA
Source organism: Rhinopithecus roxellana (assembly GCF_007565055.1). Lineage (NCBI taxonomy): Eukaryota > Metazoa > Chordata > Mammalia > Primates > Cercopithecidae > Rhinopithecus > Rhinopithecus roxellana. The sequence continues at coordinate 54,909,997 of NC_044555.1, read as the reverse complement.
TACTCTTTCTTCCAGTTGATCGAGTCGGTTACTGAAGCTTGTGCATTTGTCACATATTTCTCGTGTCATGGTTTTCATCTCTGTCATTTCGTTTATGATCTTCTCTGCATTAATTAGTCTAGCTGTCAATTCTTCCACTCTTTTTTCAAGATTTTTAGTTTCTTTGCGCTGGGTGCGTAATTCCTCCTTTAGCTCTGATAAGTTTGATGGACTGAAGCCTTCTTCTCTCCTCTCGTCCAAGTCGTTCTCTGACCAGCTTTGATCCGTTGCTGGCGATGGGCTGCACTCCTTTGCAGGGGGAGATGCGCTCTTATTTTTTGAATTTCCAGCTTTTCTGCAATGCTTCTTCCCCATCTTTGTGGTTTTGTCTGTCTCTGGTCTTTGATGGTGGTGACGTACTGATGGGGTTTTGGTATAGGTTTCCTTCCTGTTTGATAGTTTTCCTTCTGACAGTCAGAAGGACTGTCTGTTGGTCTGTTGGAGATTGCTTGAGGTCCACTCCAGACCCTGTTTGCCTGGGTATCAGCAGCAGAGGTTGCCGAAGATAGAATATTGCTGAACAGCGAGTGTATCTGTCTGATTCTTCCTTTGGAAGTTTCCTCTCAGGGGTGTACTCCACCCTGTGAGGTGTGGGGTGTCAGACTGCCCCTAGTGGGGGATTTCTCCCAGCTAGGCTCTCAGGGGTCAGGGACACACCTGAGCAGGCAGTCTGTCTGTTCTCAGATCTCAACCTCCGTGTTGGGAGATCCACGGCTCTCCCCAAAGCTGTCAGACAGAGTCGTTCGCGTCTGCACCGGCTCCCGCTACTTCCCCTGTTGGTCTTCAGGTGTGCGCTGTCCCCAGAGGTGGAGACTACAGAGACAGGCAGGCTTCCTTGAGCTGCTGTGAGCTCCACCCAGTTTGAGCTTCCCAGCGGCTTTGTTTACCTACTTAAGCCTCAGCAATGGCGGGCGCCCCTCTCCCAGCCTCGCTGCTGCCTTGCGGATAGATCGCGGCAGACTGCTGTGTTAGCAGTGAGGGAGGCTTCGTGGGCATGGGGCCCTCCCGGCCAGGTGTGGGATATATTCTCCTGGTGTGCCTGTATGCTTACAGCGCAGTATTGGGGTGGGAGTTACCCGAATTTCCAGGTGTTGTGGGTCTCAGTTCCCCTGGCTAGGAAAACGGATCCCCTTCCCCCTTGGGCTTCCAGGTGAGGCGATGCCTCGCCCTGCTTCAGCTCTCGCTGGTCAGGCTGCAGCAGCTGACCAGCAACGATTGTCCGGCACTCCCTAGTGAGATGACCCCAGTACCTCAGTTGAAAATGCAGAAATCACCGGTCTTCTGTGTCGCTCGCGCTGGGAGGTGGAGACTGGAGCTGTTCCTATTGGGCCATCTTGCTCCGCACCTCGAGATTGCTTTCTGATGTGTGACTTCATCACACAGAGTTCCACCCTTCCCTTTTGGGAACAGTTTGCCAACACTTTTGTCGTGGAAACTTCAAAGTGATATTTGGGAGCCCACAGGGTCCTACGGTGAAAAAAGAAGAATCCTCATATAAGAACTAGGGAGAAGCTTTCTGACAGATTGCTTGCTGATGTGTGACTTCATCACACAGAATTCCACACTTTCCTTCTTGGAACAGTTTGCTAACACTCTTTTCGTGAAAACTGCAAAGTGATATTTCGGAGCCCATAGGGTCCCATGGTGAAAAAGGAAATAGCCTCACATAATAACTAGAGAGAAGCTTTCTGAGAGATTGCTTTCTGATGTGTGACTTCATCACTCAGAGTTCCACTCTTCCCTTTTTGGAACAGTTTGCTAACACTCTTGTCGTGGATTCTGCAAAGTCATATTTGGGAGAACATAGTGGCCCACGGTGAAAAAAGTAGTATCCTCACGTAAGAACTAGGGAGAAGCTTTCTGGGAGATTGCTTTCTGATGTGTGACTTCATCACACAGATTTCCACCCTTCCCTTTTTGGAACAGTGTGCTAACACTTTTGTCGTGGAATCTTCAAAGTGATATTTGGGAGCCCATATGGGCCCACAGTGAAAAAAGAAGGATCCTCACATAAGAACTAGTGAGAAGCTTTCTGAGAGATTGCTTTCTGATGTGTGACTACATCACACAGAGTTCCACCCTTCCCTTCTTGGAACAGTTTGCTAACACTCTTGTCGTGGATTCTGCAAAGTGATATTTGGGAGTCCATAGGAGCCCATGGTGAAAAAGGAAGTATCCTCACATCACAACTAGATAGAAGCATTCTGAGAGATTGCTTTCTGATGTGTGGCTTCATCACACAGTGTTCCACCCTTCCCTTCTTGGAGCTGTTTGCTAACACTGTTGTCGTGGATTCTGCAAAGTGATATTTGGGAGCCCATAGGGGCACATGGTGAAAATGTAAATATCCTCACATTAAAAACTAGAGAGAAGCTGTCTGAGAGATTGCTTTCGGATACGTGACTTCATCACACAGAGTTCCACCCTTCCGTTCTTGGAACAGTTTGATAACACTCTTGTCGTGAATTCTGCAAAGTAATATTTGGGAGCTCATTGAGGGCTATGGTGCAAAAGGAAATATCCTCAGATTAAAACTGGAAAGAAGCATTCTGAGAAACTGCATTGCCATGTGTGAATGCAACTCACAGAGTTACACGTTTTTCTTCAGTGATCAGTTTATTAACAGAGTTTTCTGGAAATCTGCAATGAGATACTTCTTAGCACAATGATACTTACGGTGAAAAAGGAAATATCCTCAGAGTAAAACTAGAAAGAAGCTTTCTTAGAATCTACTTGTTGATGTACGAATTCATCTCACAGAGTTACACTTATGTTTCGTGGAACAGTCCATTAACACTGTCTTTGAGGAAGCTGAGAAGGGCTCTTTGGATCGCATTGAGGCCTACGCTGATAAAGGAAAATTCATCAGTTCAAAACGTGAAAGAAGCTTTCGGAGACACTTCTTCTGATCAGTGAGTTCATCTCCCAGACTTACAACTTAGCCCTCAGGAAGCAGTTTGCTAACACCCTTTTCGTGGAAACTGCAAAGTGATATTTGGGAGCCCATAGGGGCCCATGGTGAAAAAGGAACTATCCGCACATAAAAACTATAAAGAAGCATTCTGAGAGATTGCTTTCTGAAGTGTGACTTCATCACACAGAGTTCCACCCTTCCCTTTTTGGAACAGTTTGCTAACACTTTTGTCGTGGAACCTTCAGAGTGATATTTGGGAGCCCATAGGGGCCCACGGTGGAAAAAGAAGGATCCTCACATAAGAACTAGGGAGAAGCTTTCTGAGAGACTGCTTGCTGATGTGTGACTTCATCACACAGAGTTCCACACTTTCCTTCTTGGAACAGTTTGCTAACACTCTTTTCGTGAAAACTGCAAAGTGATATTTCGGAGCCCATAGGGTCCCATGGTGAAAAAGGAAATAGCCTCACATAATAACTAGAAAGAAGCTTTCTGAGAGATTGCTTTCTGATGTGTGACTTCATGACTCAGAGTTCCACTCTTCCCTTCTTGGAGCAGTTTGCTAACACTGTTGTCGTGGATTCTGCAAAGTGATATTTGGGAGCCCATAGGGGCCCATGGTGAAAATGTAAGTATCCTGACTGAAAAATTAGAGTGAACTTTTGAGAGATTGCTATCGGATAAGTGACTTCATCACACAGAGTTCCACCCTTCCCTTCTTGGTACAGTTTGCTATCACTCTTGTCGTGGATTCTGCAAAGTGATATTTGGGAGCTCATTGAGGGCTATGGTGAAAAAGGAAATATCCTCAGATTAAAACTGGAAAGAAGCCTTCTGAGAAACTGCATTGCCATGTGTGAATGCAACTCACAGAGTTACACGTTTTTCTTCAGTGATCAGTTTACTAACAGAGCTTTCTGGAAATCTGCAATTAGATAATTCATGGCGCAATGAAGCTTACGGTGACAAAGGAAATATCCTCAATGAAAACTAGAAATAAGCTTTCTTAGAAACTTCTTGGTGATATGTGAATTCATCTCACAGAGTTACACTTATGTTTCGTGGAGCAGTCCATTAACACTGTCTTTGAGGAAACGGAGAAGGGCTTCTTTGGATCCCATTGAGGCCTACGCTGATAAAGGAAATTTCATGAGTTCAAAACGTGAAAGAAGCTTTCTGAGACACTTCTTCTGATTAGTGAGTTCATCTCACAGACTTACTACTTAGCCCTCAGGAAGCAGTTTGCTAGCACTCTTCTGGTGGAAACTGCAAAATGATATTTGGGAGCCCATAGGGGCCCATGGTGAAAAAGGAACTATCCGCACATAACAACTAGAAAGAAGCATTCTGAGAGATTGCTTTCTGATGTGTGACTTCATCACACAGAGTTCCACCCTTCCCTTTTTGGAACAGTTTGCTAACAATTTTGTCGTGGAATCTTCAAAGTGATATTTGGGAGCCCATAGGGGCCCACGTTGAAAAAAGAAGGATCCTCACATAAGAACAAGGGAGAAGCTTTCTGAGAGATTGCTTTCTGATGTGTGACTTCATCACACAGACTTCCACCCTTCCCTTCTTGCAACAGTTTGATAACACTATTATCATGGATTCTGCAAAGTGATATTTGGGAGCTTATTGAGGGCTATGGTGAAAAAGGATATATCCTCAGATTAAAACTGAAAAGAAGCCTTCTGAGAAACTGCATTGCCATGTGTGAATGCAACTCACAGTGTTACACGTTTCTCTTCAGTGATCAGTTTGTTAACAGAGTTTTCTGGAAATCTGCAATTAGATACTTCTTAGCGCAATGATGCTTACGGTGAAAAAGGAAATATCCTCAGAGGAAAACTAGAAAGAAGCTTTCTTAGAAACTACTTGTTGATGTATGAATTCATCTCACAGAGTTACACTTATGTTTCTTGGAGCAGTCCATTAACACTGTCTTTGAGGAACCTAAGTAGAGCTTCTTTGGATCGCATTGAGGCCTACGCTGATAAACGAAATTTCATCAGTTCAAAACGTGAAAGAAGCTTCCTGAGAAACTTCTTTCTGATCAGTGAGTTCATCTCACAGATTTACAACTTAGACCTCAGTTAGCAGTTTGCTAACACTCTTTTCGTGGAAACTGCAAAATGATATTTAGGAGCCCATACGGTCCCATGGTGAAAAAGGAAATATCCTCACATAATAACTAGAGAGAAGCTTTCTGAGAGATTGCTTTCTGATGTGTGACTTCATCACACAGAGTTTCACCCTTCCCTTCTTGGAACATTTTGCTAACACTCTTGTCGTGGATTCTGCAAAGTGATATTTGGGAGCCCATAGGAGCCCATGGTGAAAAAGGAAGTATCCTCACATAATAACTAGAGAGAAGCATTCTGAGAGATTGCTTTCTGATGTGTGGCTTCATCACAGAGAGTTCCACCCTTCCCTTCTTGGAGCAGTTTGCTAACACTGTTGTCGTGGATTCTGCAAAGTGATATTTGGGAGCCCATAGGGGCCCATGGTGAAAATGTAAGTATCCTGACTTAAAAATTAGAGTGAACTTTCTGAGAGATTGCTATCGGATAAGTGACTTCATCACTCAGAGTTCCACACTTACTTTTTTGGAACGGTTTGCCAACACTGTTGTCGTGGATTCTGCAAAGTGAAATTTGGGAGAACATAGGGGCCCACGGTGAAAAAAGAATATCCTCACATAAGAACGAGGGAGAAGCTTTCTGAGAGATTGCTTTCTGATGTGTGACTTCATCACACAGACTTCCACACTTCCCTTTTTGGAACAGTTTGATAACACTATTATCGTGGATTCTGCAAAGTGATATTTGGGAGCTTATGGAGGGCTATGGTGAAAAAGGATATATCCTCAGATTAAAACTGGAAAGAAGCCTTCTGAGAAACTGCATTGCCATGTGTAAATGCAACTCACAGAGTTACACGTTTCTCTTCAGTGATCAGTTTGTTAACAGAGTTTTCTGGAAATCTGCAATTAGATACTTCTTAGCACAATGATGCTTTCTGTGAAAAAGGAAATATCCTCAGAGGAAAACTAGAAAGAAGCTTTCTAAGAAACTACTTGTTGATGTATGAATTCATCTCACAGAGTTACACTTATGTTTCTTGGAGCAGTCCATTAACACTGTCTTTGAGGAACCTGAGAAGAGCTTCTTTGGATCGCATTGAGGCCTACGCTGATAAAGGCAATTTCATCAGTTCAAAACGTGAAAGAAGTTTCCTGAGAAACTTCTTTCTGATCAGTGAGTTCATCTCACAGACTTGCAACTTAGACCTCAGATAGCAGTTTGCTAACACTCTTTTCGTGGAAACTGCAAAATGATATTTAGGAGCCCATAGGGTCCCATGGTGAAAAAGGAAATATCCTCTCAGAATAACTAGAGAGAAGCTTTCTGAGAGATTGCTTTCTGATGTGTGGCTTCATCACACAGAGTTCCACCCTTCCCTTCTTGGAACAGTTTGCTAACACTCTTGTCGTGGATTCTGCAAAATGATATTTGGGAGCCCATAGGATCCCATGGTGAAAAAGGAAGTATCCTCACATAATAACTAGAGAGAAGCATTCTGAGAGATTGCTTTCTGATGTGTGGCTTCATCACAGAGAGTTCCACCCTTCCCTTCTTGGAGCAGTTTGCTAACAATGTTGTCGTGGATTCTGCAGAGTGATATTTGGGAGCCCATAGGGGACCATGGTGAAAATGTAAATATCCTCAAGTAAAAACTAGAGAGAAGCTTTCTGAGAGATTGCTTTCGGATATGTGACTTCATCACACAGAGTTCCACCCTTCCCTACTTGGAACAGTTTGATAACACTCTTGTCGTGGATTCTGCAAAGTGATATTTGGGAGCTCATTGAGGGCTATGGTGCAAAAGGAAATATCCTCAGATTAAAACTGGAAAGAAGCCTTCTGAGAAACTGCATTGTCATGTGTGAATGCAACTCACAGAGTTACACGTTTTTCTTCAGTGATCAGTTTACTAACAGAGTTTTCTGGAAATCTGCAATTAGATACTTCATAGCGCAATGAAGCTTACGGTGACAAAGGAAATATCCTCAATGAAAACTAGAAAGAAGCTTTCTTAGAAACTTCTTGGTGATATGCGAATTCATCTCACAGAGTTACACTTATGTTTCGTGGAGCAGTCCATTAACACTGTCTTTGAGGAAACTGAGAAGGGCTTCCTTGGATCGCATTGAGGCCTACGCTGATAAAGGAAATTTCATGAGTTCAAAACGTGAAAGAAGCTTTCTGAGACACTTCTTCTGAGTAGTGAGTTCATCTCACAGACTTACAACTTAGCCCTCAGGAAGCAGTTTGCTAGCACACTTTTCGTGGAAACTGCAAAGTGATATTTGGGAGCCCATAGGGGCCCATGGTGAAAAAGGAACTATCCGCACATAACAACTAGAAAGAAGCATTCTGAGAGATTGCTTTCTGATGTGTGACTTCATCACACAGAGTTCCACCCTTCCCTTTTTGGAACAGTTTGCTAACACTTTTGTCGTGGAATCTTCAAAGTGATATTTGGGAGCCCATAGGGGCCCACATTGAAAAAAGAAGGATCCTCACATAAGAACAAGGGAGAAGCTTTCTGAGAGATTGCGTTCGATATGTGACTTCATCACACAGAGTTCCACCCTTCCCTTCTTGGAACAGTTTGATAACACTCTTGTCGTGCAATCTGCAAATTGATATTTGGGAGCTCATTGAGGGCTATGGTGAAAAAGGAAATATCCTCAGATTAAAACTGGAAAGAAGCCTTCTGAGAAACTGCATTGCCATGTGTGAATGCATCTCACAGAGTTACACGTTTTTCTTCGGTGATCAGTTTACTAACAGAGTTTTCTGGAAATCTGCAATTAGATACTTCATAGCGCAATGAAGCTTACGGTGACAAAGGAAATATCCTCAATGAAAACTAGAAAGAAGCTTTCTAAGAATCTTCGTGGTGATATGTGAATTCATCTCACAGAGTTACACTTATATTTCGTGGAGCAATCCACTAACACTGTCTTTGAGGAACCTGAGAATGGCTTCTTTGGATCGCATTGAGGCCTACGTTGATAAAGGATATTTCATGAGTTCAAAACTTGAAAGAAGCTTTCTGAGACACTTCTTCTGATTAGTGAGTTCGTCTCACAGACTTACAACTTAGCCCTCAGGAAGCAGTTTGCTAGCACTCTTTTCCTGGAAACTGCAAAGTGATATTTGGGAGCCCATAGGGGCCCACGGTGAAAAAAGAAGGATTCTCACATAAGAACTAGGGAGAAGCTTTCTGAGAGATTGCTTGCTGATGTGTGACTTCATCACACAGAGTTCCACACTTTCCTTCTTTGAACAGTTTGCTAACACTATTTTCGTGTAAATTGCAAAGTGATATTTCGGAGCCCATAGGGTCCCAAGGTGAAAAAGGAAATAGCCTCACATAATACCTAGAAAGAAGCTTTCTGAGAGATTTCTTTCTGATGTGTGACTTCATCACTCAGAGTTCCACTCTTCCCTTTTTGGAACAGTTTGCTAACACTGTTGTCGTGGATTCCGCAAAGTGATATTTGGGAGAACATAGGGGCCCACGGTGAAAAAAGAAGTATCCTCACATAAGATCCAGGGAGAAGCTTTCTGAGAGATTGCTTTCTGATGTGTGACTTCATCACACAGACTTCCACACTTCCCTTCTTGGAACAGTTTGATAACACTCTTGTTTTGGATTCTGCAAAGTGATATTTGGGAGCTCATTGAGGGATATGGTGAAAAGGGAAATATCCTCAGATTAAAACTGGAAAGAAGCCTTCTGAGAAACTACATTGCCATGTGTGAATGCAACTCACAGAGTTACACGTTTCTCTTCAGTGATCAGTTTGTTAACACAGTTTTCTGGAAATCTGCAATTAGACACTTAGCGCTATGATGCTTACGGTGAAAAAGGAAATATCCTCAGAGGAAAACTAGAAAGAAGCTTTCTTAGAAACTACTTGTTGATGTATGAATCCATCTCACAGAGTTACACATATGTTTCGTGGAGCAGTCCATTAACACTGTCTTTGAGGAACCTGAGAAAGGCTTCTTTGGATCGCATTGAGACCTATGCTGATAAAGGAAATTTCATCAGTTCAAAACGTGAAAGAAGCTTTCTGAGAAACTTCTTTAGATCAGTGATTTCATCTCACAGACTTACAGCTTAGACCTCAGGAAGCAGTTTGCTAACACTCTTTTCTTGGAAACTGCAAAATGATGTTTAGGAGCCCATAGGGTCCCATGTTGAAAAAGGAAATATCCTCACATAATAAGTAGAGAGAAACTTTCTGAGAGATTGCTTTCTGATGTGTGGCTTCATCACACAGAGTTCCACACTTCCCTTCTTGGAGCACTTTGCTAACACTGTTGTCGTGGATTCTGCAAAGTGATATTTGGGAGCCCATAGGGGCCCATGGTGAAAAAGGAAGTATCCTCACCTAAAAACTCGAGTGAAGCTTTCTGAGAGATTGCTTTCGGATATGTGACTTCATCACACAGAGTTCCACCCTTCCCTTCTTGGAACAGTTTGAAAACTCTCTTGTCGTGGATTCTGCAAAGTGATATTTGGGAGCCCATAGGAGCCTATGGTGAAATAGGAAGTATCCTCACATAATAACTAGAGAGAAGCATTCTGAGAGATTGCTTTCTGATGTGTGACTTCATCACACAGACTTCCACCCTTCCCTTCTTGAAACAGTTTGATAACACTATTATCGTGGATTCTTCAAAGTGATATTTGGGAGCTTATTGAGGGCTATGGTGAAAAAGGATATATCCTCATATTAAAACTGAAAAGAAGCCTTGTGAGAAACTGCATTGCCATGTGTGAATGCAACTCACAGAGTTACACGATTCTCTTCAGTGATCAGTTGTTAACACAGGTTTCTGGAAATCTGCAATTAGATACATCTTAGCGCAATGATGCTTACGGTGAAAAAGGAAATTTCCTCAGAGGAAAACAAGAAAGAAGCTTTCTTAGAAACTTCTTGGTGATATGTGAATTCATCTCACAGAGTTACACTTATGTTTCGTGGAGCAGTCCATTAACACTGTCTTTGAGGAAACTGAGAAGGCTTCTTTGGATCACATGGAGGCCTACGCTGATAAAGGAAATTTCATCAGTTCAAAACGTGAAAGAAGCTTTCTGAGACACTTCTTCTGATTAGTGAGTTCATCTCACAGACTTACAACTTAGCCCTCAGGAAGCAGTTTGCTAGCACTCTTTTCGTGGAAACTGCAAAGTGATATTTGGGAGCCCAGAGGGGCCCATGGTGAAAAAGGAACTATCCGCACATAACATCTAGAAAGAAGCATTCTGAGAGATTGCTTTCTGATGTGTGACTTCATCACACAGGGTTCCACCCTTCCCTTTTTGGAACAGTTTGCTAACACTTTTTTCGTGGAATCTTCAAAGTGATATTTGGGAGACCATAGGGGCCCACGGTGAAAAAAGAAGGATCCTCACATAAGAACTAGGGAGAAGCTTTCTGAGAGATTGCTTGCTGATGTGTGACTTCATCACATATAGTTCCACCCTTTCCTTCTTGGAACAGTTTGCTAACACTCTTTTCGTGAAAACTGCAAAGTGATATTTCGGAGCCCATAGGGTCCCATGGTGAAAAAGTAAATAGCCTCACATAATAACTAGAAAGAAGCTTTCTGAGAGATTGCTTTCTGATGTGTGAATTCATCACTCAGAGTTCCACTCTTCCCTTTTTGGAACAGTTTGCTAACACTGTTGTCGTGGATTCTGCAAAGTGATATTTGGGAGAACATAGGGGCCCACGGTGAAAAAAGAAGTATCCTCACGTAAGAACTAGGGAGAAGCTTTCTGAGAGATTGCTTTCTGATGTGTGACTTCATCACACAGACTTCCACCCTTCCCTTCTTGGAACAGTTTGATAACACTATTATCGTGGATTCTGCAAAGTGATATTTGGGAGCTTATTGAGGGCTATGGTGAAAAAGGATATATCCTCAGATTAAAACTGAAAAGAAGCCTTCTGAGAAACTGCATTGCCATGTGTGAATGCAACTCACAGAGTTACACGTTTCTCTTCAGTGATCACTTTGTTAACACAGTTTTCTGGAAATCTGCAATTAGATACTTCTTAGCGCAATGATGCTTACGGTGAAAAAGGAAATATCCTCAGAGGAAAACTAGAAAGAATCTTTCTTAGAAACTACTTGTTGATGTATGAATTCATCTCACAGAGTTACACTTATGTTTCGTGGAGCAGTCCATTAACACTGTCTTTCAGGAACCTGAGAAGGGATTCTTTGGATCGCATTGAGGCCTGCGCTGATAAAGGAAATTTCATCAGTTCAAAACGTGAAAGAAGCTTTCTGAGCCACTTCTTCTGATTAGTGAGTTCATCTCACAGACTTACAACTTAGCCCTCAGGAAGCAGTTTGCTAGCACTCTTTTCGTGGAAACTGCAAATTGATATTTGGAAGCCAATAGGGGCCATTGGTGAAAAAGGAACTATCCACACATAACAACCAGAAAGAAGCATTCTGAGAGATTGCTTTCGGATATGTGACTTCATCACACAGACTTCCACCATTCCCTTCTCGGAACAGTTTGATAACACTGTTGTCGTGGATTCTGCAAAATGATATTTGGGAGCTCATTGAGGGCTATGGTGAAAAAGGAAATATCCTCATTTAAAAACTGGAAAGAAGCCTTCTGATAAACTTCATTGCCATGTGTGAATGCAACTCACAGAGTTACACGTTTTTGTTCAGTGATCAGTTTATTAACACAGTTTTCTGGAAATTTGCAATTACATACTTCATAGCGCAATGAAGCTTACGGTGACAAAGGAAATATCCTCAATGAAAACTAGAAACAAGCTTTCTTAGAAAATTCGTGGTGATATGTGAATTCATCTCACAGAGATACACTTATGTTTCGTGGAGCAGTCCATTGACACTGTCTTTGAGGAAATTGAGAAGGGCTTCTTTGGATTGTATTGAGGCCTACGCTGATAAAGAAAATTTCATGAGTTCAAAACGTGAAAGAAGCTTTCTGAGACACTTCTTCTGATTAGTGATTTCATCTCACAGACTTACAACTTAGCCCTCAGGAAGCAGTTTGCTAGCACTCCTTTCGTGGAAACTGCAAAGTGATATTTGGGAGCCCATAGGGGCCCATGGTGAAAAAGGAACTATCCGCACATAACATCTAGAAAGAAGCATTCTGAGAGATTGCTTTCTGATGTGCGACTTCATCACACAGAGTTCCACCATTCCCTTTTTGGAACAGTTTGCTAACACTCTTGTCGTGGATTCTGCAAAGTGATATTTGGGAGACCATAGGGGCCCACGGTGAAAAAAGAAGGATCCTCACATAAGAACTAGGGAGAAGCTTTCTGAGAGATTGCTTGCTGATGTGTGACTTCATCACACAGAGTTCCACACTTTCCTTCTGGAACAGTTTGCTAACACTCTTTTTGTGAAAACTGCAGAGTGATATTTCGGAGCCCATAGGGTCCCATGGTGAAAAAGGAAATAGCCTCACATAATAACTAGAAAGAAGCTTTCTGAGAGATTGCTTTCTGTTGTGTGACTTCATCACTCAGAATTCCACTCTTCCCTTTTTGGAACAGTTTGCTAACACTGTTGTCGTGGATTCTGCAAAGTGATATTTGGGAGAACATAGGGGCCCACGGTGAAAAAAGAAGGATCCTCACATAAGAACTAGAAAGAAGCATTCTGAGAGATTGCTTTCTGATGTGTGACTTCATCACACAGACTTCCACCCTTCCCTTCTTGGAACAGTTTGATAAAACTATTATCGTGCATTCTGCAAAGTGTTATTTGGGATCTTATTGAGGGCTATGGTGAAAAAGGATATATCCTCAGATTAAAACTGAAAAGAAGCCTTCTAAGAAACTGCATTACCATGTGTGAACGCAGCTCACAGAGTTACACGTTTCTCTTCAGTGATCAGTTTACTAACAGAGTTTTCTGGAAATCTGCAATTAGATACTTCATAGCGCAATGAAGCTTACGGTGAAAAAGGAAATATCCTCAATGAAAACTAGAAAGAAGCTTTTTAGAAACTTCTTGGTGATATGTGAATTCATCTCACAGAGTTACACTTATGTTTCGTGGAGCAGTCCATTAACACTGTCTTTGAGGAAACTGAGAAGGGCTTCTTGGGTTCCCATTGAGGCCTACGCTGATAACTGAAATGTCATGAGTTCAAAACGTGAAAGAAGCTTTCTGAGACACTTCTTCTGATTAGTTAGTTCATCTCACAGAGTTACAACTTAGCCCTCAGGAAGCAGTTTGCTAGCACTCTTTTCGTGGAAACTGCAAAGTGGTATTTCGGAGCCCATAGGGGCCCATGGTGAAAAAGGAACTATCCGCACATAACAACTAGAAAGAAGCATTCTGAGAGATTGCTTTCTGATGTGTGACTTCATCACACAGAGTTCCACCCTTCCCTTTTGGAACAGTTTGCTAACACTTTTGTCATGGAATCTTCAAAGTGATATTTGGGAGCCCATAGGGGCCCACGGTGAAAAAGGAAGGATCCTCACATTAGAACTAGGGAGAAGCTTTCTGAGAGATTGCTTTCTGATGTGTGACTTCATCACACAGAGTTCCACACTATCCTTCTTGGAACAGTTTGCCAACACTCTTTTCGTGAAACCTGCAAAGTGATATTTCGGAGCCCATAGGGTCCCATGGTGAAAAAGGAACTAGCATCACATAATAACCAGAAAGAAGCTTTCTGAGAGATTGCTTTCTGATGTGTGACTTCATCACTCAGAGTTCCACTCTTCCCTTTTTGGAACAGATTGCTAACACTGTTATCGTGGATTCTGCAAAGTGATATTTGGGAGAACATAGGGGCCCACGGTGAAAAAAGAAGTATCCTCACATAAGAACAAGGGAGATGCTTTCGGAGAGATTGCTTTCTGATGTGTGACTTCATCACACAGACTTTCACCCTTCCCTTCTTGGAACAGTTTGCTAACACTCTTGTCGTGGATTCTGCAAAGTGATATTTGGGAGCTCATGGGGGGCTATGGTGGAAAAGGAAATATCCTCAAATTAAAACTGGAAAGAAGCCTTCTGAGAAACTGCATTGCCATGTGTGAATGCAACTCACAAAGTTACACGTTTTTCTTCAGTGATCAGTTTATTAACAGAGTTTTCTGGAAATCTGCAATTAGATACTTCATAGCGCAATGAAGCTTACGGTGACAAAGGAAATATCCTCAATGAAAACTAGAAAGAAGCTGTCTTAGAAACTTCTTGTTGATATGTGAATTCATCTCACAGAGTTACACTTATGTTTCGTGGAGCAGTCCATTAACACTGTCTTTGAGGAAACTGAGAAGGGTTTTTTGGATCGTACTGAGGCCTACGCTGATAAAGGAAATTTCATGAGTTCAAAACGTGAAAGAAGCTTTCGGAGAAACTTCTTTCTGATCAGTGAGTTCATCTCACACACTTACAACTTAGACCTCAGAAGCAGTTAGCAAACACTCTCTTCGTGGAAACTGCAAAATGATATTTAGGAGCCCCTAGGGTCCCATGGTGAAAAAGGAAATATCCTCATATAATAACTAGATAGAAGCATTCTGAGAGATTGCTTTCTGATGTGTGACTTCATCACACAGAGTTCCACCCTTCCCTTCTTGGAGCAGTTTCCTAACACTGTTGTCGTGGTTTCTGCAAAGTGATACTAGGGAGCCCTTAGGGGCCCATGGTGAAAAAGGAAGTATCCTCACCTAAAAACTAGAGAGAAGCTTTCTGAGAGACTGCGTCCGGATATGTAACTTCATCACACAGAGTTCCACCCTTCCCTTCTTGGAACAGTTTGTTAACACTCTTGTCGTGGATTCTTCAAAGTGATATTTGGGAGCTCATTGGGGGCTATGGTGGAAAAGGAAATATCCTCAAATTAAAACTGGAAAGAAGCCTTCTGAGAAACTGCATTGCCATGTGTGAATGCAACTCACAGAGTTACACGTTTTTCTTCAGTGATCAGTTTATTAACAGAGTTTTCTGGAAATCTGCAATTAGATTCTTCATAGCGCAATGAAGCTTACGGTGACAAAGGAAATATCCTCAATGAAAACTAGAAAGAAGCTGTCTTAGAAACTTCTTGGTGATATGTGAATTCATATCACAGAGTTACACTTATGTTTCGTGGAGCAGTCCATTAACACTGTCTTTGAGGAAACTGAGAAGGGCTTTTTTGGATCGCATTGAGGCCTACGCTGATAAAGGAAATTTCATGAGTTCAAAACGTGAAAGAAGCTTTCTGAGAAACTTCTTTCTGATCAGTGAGTTCATCTCACAGACTTACAACTTACACCTCAGGAAGCAGTCTGCTAACACTCTTTTCGTGGAAACTGCAAAATGATATTTAGGAGCCCATAGGGTCCAAGTGTGAAAAAGGAAATATCCTCACATAATAACTAGAGAGAAGCTTTCTGAGAGATTGCTTTCTGATGTGTGACTTCATCACACAGAGATCCACCCTTCCCTTTTTCGAACAGTTTGCTAACACTTTAGTCGTGGAATCTTCAAAGTGATATTTGGGAGCCCATAGGGGCCCACGGTGAAAAAAGAAGGATCCTCACATAAGAACTAGGGAGGAGCTTTCTGAGAGATTGCTTGCTGATGTGTGACTTCATCACACACAGATTCACACTTTCCTTCTTGGAACAGTTTGCTAACACTCTTTTCGTGAAAACTGCAAAGTGATATTTCGGAGCCCATAGGGTCCCACGGTGAAAAAGGAAATAGCCTCACATAATAACTAGAAAGAAGCTATCTGAGAGATTGCTTTCTGATGTGTGACTTCATCACTCAGAGTTCCACTCTTCCCTTTTTGGAACAGTTTGCTAACACTGTTGTCGTGGATTCTGCAAAGTGATATTTGGGAGAACATAGGGGCCCACGGTGAAAAAAGAAGTATCCTCACATAAGAACTAGGGAGAAGCTTTCTGAGAGATTGCTTTCTGATGTGTGACTTCATCACACAGAATTTCACCCGTCACTTCTTGGAACAGTCTGATAACACTATTATCGTGGATTTTGCAAAGTGATATTTGGGAGCTTATTAAGGCCTATGGTGAAAAACGATATATCCTCAGATTAAAACTGAAAAGAAGCCTTCTGAGAAACTGCATTGCCATGTGTGAATGCAACTCACAGAGTTACACGTTTCTCCTCAGTGATCAGTTTGTTAACACAGTTTTCTGGAAATCTGCAATTAGATACTTCTTAGCGCCATGATGCTTATGGTGAAAAAGGAAATATCCTCAGAGGAAAACTAGAAAGAAGCTTTCTTAGAAACTACTTGTTGATGTATGAATTCATCTCACAGAGTTACACTTATGTTTCGTGGAGCAGTCCATTAACACTGTCTTTGAGGAACCTGATAAGGGCTTCTTTGTATCGCATTGAGGCCTATGCTGATAAAGGAAATTTCATCAGTTCGAAACGTTAAAGAAGCTTTCTGAGAAACTTCTTTCTGATCAGTGAGTTCATTTCACAGACTTAAAACTTAGACCTCAGGAAGCAGTTTGCTTACACTCTTTTCTTGTAAACTGCAAAATGATATTTAGGAGCCCATAGGGTAGCATGGTGAAAAAGGAAATATCCTTACAAAATAACTGGAGAGAAGCTTTCTGAGAGATTGCTTTCTGATGTGTGACTTCATCACACAGAGTTAAACACTTCCCTTCTTGGAACAGTTTGCTAACACTCTTGTCGTGGATTCTGCAAAGTGATATTTGGGAGCCCATAGGAGCCCATGGTGAAAAAGGAATTATCCTCACATAATAACTAGAGAGAAGCATTCTGAGAGATTGCTTTCTGATGTGTGGCTTCATCACACAGAGTTCCACCCTTCCCTTCTTGTAGCAGTTTCCGAACACTGTTGTCGTGGATTCTGCAAAGTGATATTTGGGGGACAAAAGGGGCCCATGGTGAAAATGTAAGTATCCTCACCAAAAAACTAGAGAGAAGCTTTCTGAGAGATTGCTTTGGGATATGTGATTTCATCACACAGAGTTCGACCCTTCCCTTCTTGGAACAGTTTGATAACACTATTATCGTGGATTCTGCAAAGTCATATTTCGGAGCTTATTGAGGGCTACGGTGAAAAAGGATATATCCTCAGATTAAAACTGAAAAGAAGCCTTCTGAGGAACTGCATTGCCATGTGAGAATGCAACTCACAGAGTTACACGTTTCTCTTCAGTGATCAGTTTGTTAACACAGTTTTCTGGAAATCTGCAATTAGACACTTTTAGCGCAATGATGCTTACGGTGAAAAAGGAAATATCCTCACAGGAAAACTAGAAAGAAGTTTTCTTAGAAACTACTTGTTGATGTATGAATTCATCTCACAGAGTTACACTTATATTTCGTGGAGCAGTCCATTAACACTGTCTTTGAGGAACCTGAGAAGGGCTTCTTTGTATCGCATTGAGGCCTACGCTGATAAAGGAAATTTCATCAGTTCAAAACGTGAAAGAAACTTTCTGAGAAACTTCTTTCTGATCAGTGAGTTCATCTCACAGACTTACAACGTAGACCTCTGGAAGCAGTTTGCTAACACTCTTTTCGTGGAAACTGCAAAATGATATTTAGGAGCCCATAGGGTCCCATGGTGAAAAAGGAAATATCCTCACATAATAACTAGAGAGAAGCTTTCTGAGAGATTGGTTTCTGATGTGTGACTTCATCACACAGAGTTCCACCCTTCCCTTCTTGGAACAGTTTGCTGACACTCTTGTCGTGGATTCTGCAAAGTGATATTTGGGAGGCCAAAGGGGCCCATCGTGAAAAAGTAAGTATCCTCACCTAAAAACTAGAGAGATGCTTTCTGAGAGATTGCGTTCGGATATGTGACTTCATCACACAGAGTTCCACCCTTCCCTTCTTGGAACAGTTTGATAACACTCTTGTCGTGGATTCTGCAAAGTGATATTTGGGAGCTCATTGAGGGCTATGGTGAAAAAGGTAATATCCTCAGATTAAAACTAGAAAGAAGCCTTCTGAGAAACTGCATTGCCATGTGTGAAATCAACTCATAGAGTTACACGTTTCTCTTCAGTGATCAGTTGGTTAACACAGTTTTCTGGAAATCTGCAATTAGATACTTCATAGCGCAATGAAGCTTACAGTGACAAAGGAAATATCCTCAATGAAAACTAGAAAGAAGCTTTCTTAGAAACTTCTTGGTGATATGTGAATTCATCTCACAGAGTTACACTTATGTTTCGTGGAGCAGTCCATTAACACTGTCTTTGAGGAAACTGAGAAGGGCTTCTTTGGATCGCATTGAGGCCTACGCTGATAAAGGAAATTTCATGAGTTCAAAACGTGAAAGAAGCTTTCTGAGACACTTCTTCTGATTAGTTAGTTCATCTCACAGACTTACAACTTAGCCCTCAGGAAGCAGTTTGCTAGAACTCTTTTCGGGGAAACTGCAAAGTGATATTTGGGAGCCCATAGGGGCCCATGGTGAAAAAGGAAATATCCTCAAATAATAACTAGAGAGAAGCTTTCTGAGAGATTGCCTTCTGATGTGTGACTTCATCACACAGAGTTCCACCCTTCCCTTCTTGGAACAGTTTGCTAACACTCTTGTCGTGGATTCTGCAAAGTGATATTTGGGAGCCCATAGGAGCCCATGGTGAAAATGTAAGTATCCTCACCTAAAAAGTAGAGAGAAGCTTTCTGAGAGATTGCTTTCAGATATGTGACTTCATCACACAGAGTTCCACCCTTCCCTTCTTGGAACAGTTTGATAACACTCTTGTCGTGGATTCTGCAAAGTGATATCTGGGAGCTCATTGAGGGCTATGGTAAAAAAGGAAATATCCTCAGTTTAAAACTGGAAAGAAGCCTTCTGAGAAACTGCATTGCCATGTGTGAATGCAACTCACAGAGTTACACGTTTTTCTTCAGTGATGAGTTTACTAACAGAGTTTTCAGGAAATCTGCAAATAGATACTTCATAGCGCAATGAAGCTTACGGTGACAAAGGAAATATCCACAATGAAAACTAGAAGGAAGCTTTCTTAGAAACTTCTTGGTGATATGTGAATTCATCTCACAGAGTTACACTTATGTTTCGTGGAGCAGTCCATTAACACTGTCTTTGAGGAACCTGATAAGGGCTTCTTTGTATCGCATTGAGGCCTACGCTGATAAAGGAAATTTCATGACTTCAAAACGTGAAAGAAGCTTTCTGAGAAACTTCTTTCTGATCACTGAGTTCATCTCACAGACTTACAACTTAGCCCTCAGGAAGCAGTTTGCTAGCACTCTTTTCGTGGAAACTGCAAAGTGATATTTGGGAGCCCATAGGGTCCCATGGTGAAAAAGGAAATATCCTCACATAATAACTAGAGAGAAGCTTTCTGAGAGATTGCTTTCTGATGTGTGACTTCATCACACAGACTTCCACCCTTCCCTTCTTGGAACAGTTTGCTAACACTCTTGTCGTGGATTCTGCAAAGTGATATTTGGGAGGCCATAGGAGCCCATGGTGAAAAAGGAAGGATCCTCACATAGTAACTAGAGAGAAGCATTCTGAGAGATTGCTTTCTGATGTGTGGCTTCATCACACAGAGTTCCACCCTTCCCTTCTTGGAGCAGTTTGCTAACACTGTTGTCGTGGATTCTGCAAAGTGATATTTCGGAGCCCATAGGGGCCCATCGTGAAAATGTAAGTATCCTCACCTAAAAACTAGAGAGAAGCTTTCTGAGAGATTGCTTTCGGATATGTGACTTCATCACACAGAGTTCCACCCTTCCCTTCTTGGAACAGTTTGATAACACTCTTGTCGTGGATTCTGCAAAGTGATATTTGGGAGCTCATTGAGGGCTATGGTGAAAAAGGTAATATCCTCAGATTAAAACTGGAAAGAAGCCTTCTGAGAAACTGCATTGCCATGTGTGAATGCAACTCACAGAGTTACACGTTTCTCTTCAGTGATCAGTTGGTTAACACAGTTTTCTGGAAATCTGCAAATACATAATTCATAGCGCAATGAAGCTTACGGTGACAAAGGAAATATCCTCAATGAAAACTAGAAAGAAGCTTTCTTAGAAACTTCTTGGTGATGTGTGAATTCATCTCACAGAGTTACACTTATGTTTCGTGGAGCAGTCCATTCACACTGTCTTTGAGGAAGCTGAGAAGGGCTTCTTTGGATCGCATTGAGGATTACGCTGATAAAGAAAATTTCTTGAGTTCAAAACGTGTAAGAAGCTTTCTGAGACACTTCTGATTAGTGAGTTCATCTCACAGACATACAACTTAGCCCTCAGGAAGCAGTTTGCTAGCACTCTTTTCGTGGAAACTGCAAAGTGATATTTGGGAGCCCATAGGGGCCCATGGTGAAAAAGGAACTATCCGCACATAACAACTAGAAAGAAGCATTCTGAGAGATTGCTTTCTGATGTGTGACTTCATCACACAGAGATCCACCCTTCCCTTTTTGGAACAGTTTGCTAACACTTTTGTCGTGGAATCTTCAAAGTGATATTTGGGAGCACATAGGGGCCCACGGTGAAAAAAGAAGGATCCTCACATAAGAACTACGGAGAAGCTTTCTGAGAGATTGCTTGCTGATGTGTGACTTCATCACACAGAGTTCCACACTTTCCTTCTTGGAACAGTTTGCTAACACTCTTTTCGTGAAAACTGCAAAGTGATATTTCGGAGCCCATAGGGTCCCATGGTGAAAAAGGAAATAGCCTCACATAATAAGTAGAAAGAAGCTTTCTGAGACATTGCTTTCTGATGTGTGACTTCATCACTCAGAGTTCCACTCTTCCCTTTGTGGAACAGTTTGTTAACACTGTTGTCGTGGATTCTGCAAAGTGATATTTGGGAGAACTTAGGGGCCCATGGTGAAAAAAGAAGTATGCTCACGTAAGAACTAGGGAGAAGCTTTCTGAGAGATTGCTTTCTGATGTGTGACTTCATCACACAGAGTTCCACACTTCCCTTTTTGGAACAGTTTGCTAACACTTTTGTCGTGGAATCTTCAAAGTGATATTTGGGAGCCCATCGGGGCCCACGGTGAAAAAGAAGGATCGTCACATAAGAACAAGGGAGAAGCTTTCTGAGAGATTGCTTGCTGATGTGTGACTTCATCACACAGAGTTCCACACTTTCCTTCCTGGAACAGTTCGCTAACACTCTTTTTGTGGAAACTGCAAAGTGATATTTCGGAGCCCATAGGGGCCCATGGTGAAAAAGGAAATAGCCTCACATAATACCTAGAAAGAAGCTTTCTGAGAGATTGCTTTCTGATGTGTGACTTCATCACTCAGAGTTACACTCTTCCCTTTTTGGAACAGTTTGCTAACACTGTTGTCGTGGATTCTGCAAAGTGATATCTGGGAGAACTTAGGGGCCCACGGTGAAAAAAGAAGTATCCTCACATAAGACCTAGGGAGAAGCTTTCTGAGAGATTGCTTTCTGATGTGTGACTTCACCACACCGACTTCCACTCTTCCCTTCTTGGAACAGTATGATAACACTATTATCGTGGATTCTGCAAAGTGATATTTGGGAGCTTATTGAGGGCTATGATGAAAAACGATATATCCTAAGATTAAAACTGAAAAGAAGCCTTCTGAGAAACTACATTGCCATGTGTGAATGCAACTCACAGAGTTACACGTTTCTCTTCAGTGATCAGCTTGTTAACACAGTTTTCTGGAAATCTGCAATGAGATACTTCTTAGCGCAAGAATTCTTACGGTGAAAACGGAGATATCCTAAGAGGAAAACTAGAAAGAAGCTTTCTTAGAAACTAATTGTTGATGTCTGAATTCATCTCACAGAGTTACACTTATGTTTCGTGGAGCAGTCCATTAACACTGTCTTTGAGGAACCTCAGAAGGGCTTCTTTGTATCGCATTGAGGCCTACGCTGATAAAGGAAATTTCATCAATTCAATACGTGAAAGAAGCTTTCTGAGAAACTTCTTTCTGATCAGTGAGTTCATCTCACAGACTTACAACTTAGACCTCAGGAAGCAGTTTGCTAACACTCTTTTCGTGGAAACTGCAAAGTGATATTTGGGAGCCCATAGGGGCCCATGGTGAAAAAGGAAATATCCTCAAATAATAACTAGAGAGAAGCTTTCTGAGAGATTGCCTTCTGATGTGGGACTTCATCACACAGAGTTCCACCCTTCCCTTCTTGGAACAGTTTGCTAACACTCTTGTCGTGGATTCTGCAAAGTGATATTTGGGAGCCCATAGGAGCCCATGGTGAAAAAGGAAGTATCCTCACAGAATAACTAGAGAGAAGCATTCTGAGAGATTGCTTTCTGATGTGTGGCTTCATCACACAGAGTTCCACCCTTCCCTTCTTGGAGCAGTTTGCTAACACTGTTGTCGTGGATTCTGCAAAGCGATGTTTGGGAGCCCATAGGGGCCCATGGTGAAAATGTAAGTATCCTCACCTAAAAACTAGAGAGAAGCTTTCTGAGAGATTGCTTTCAGATATGTGACTTCATCACACAGAGTTCCACCCTTCCCTTCTTGGAACAGTTTGATAACACTCTTGTCGTGGATTCTGCAAAGTGATATCTGGGAGCTCATTGAGGGCTATGGTAAAAAAGGAAATATCCTCAGTTTAAAACTGGAAAGAAGCCTTCTGAGAAACTGCATTGCCATGTGTGAATGCAACTCACAGAGTTACACGTTTTTCTTCAGTGATCAGTTTACTAACAGAGTTTTCTGGAAATCTGCAAATAGATACTTCATAGCGCAATGAAGCTTACAGTGACAAAGGAAATATCCTCAATGAAAACTAGAAAGAAGCTTTCTTAGAAACTTCTTGGTGATATGTGAATTCATCTCACAGAGTTACACTTATGTTTCGTGGAGCAGTCCATTAACACTGTCTTTGAGGAACCTGAGAAGGGCTTCTTTGTATCGCATTGAGGCCTAAGCTGATAAAGGAAATTTCATGAGTTCAAAACGTGAAAGAAGCTTTCTGAGAAACTTCTTTCTGATCACTGAGTTCATCTCACAGACTTACAACTTAGCCCTCACGAAGCAGCTTGCTAGCACTCTTTTCGTGGAAACTGCAAAGTGATATTTGGGAGCCCATAGGGTCCCATGGTGAAAAAGGAAATATCCTCACATAATAACTAGAGAGAAGCTTTCTGAGAGATTGCTTTCTGATGTGTGACTTCATCACACAGACTTCCACCCTTCCCTTCTTGGAACAGTTTGCTAACATTCTTGTCGTGGATCCTGCAAAGTGATATTTGGGAGGCCATAGGAGCCCATGGTGAAAAAGGAAGGATCCTCACATAGTAACTAGAGAGAAGCATTCTGAGAGATTGCTTTCTGATGTGTGGCTTCATCACACAGAGTTCCACCCTTCCCTTCTTGGAGCAGTTTGCTAACACTGTTGTCGTGGATTCTGCAAAGTGATATTTCGGAGCCCATAGGGGCCCATCGTGAAAATGTAAGTATCCTCACCTAAAAACTAGAGAGAAGCTTTCTGAGAGATTGCTTTCGGATATGTGACTTCATCACACAGAGTTCCACCCTTCCCTTCTTGGAACAGTTTGATAACACTCTTGTCGTGGATTCTGCAAAGTGATATTTGGGAGCTCATTGAGGGCTATGGTGAAAAAGGTAATATCCTCAGATTAAAACTGGAAAGAAGCCTTCTGAGAAACTGCATTGCCATGTGTGAATGCAACTCACAGAGTTACACGTTTCTCTTCAGTGATCAGTTGGTTAACACAGTTTTCTGGAAATCTGCAAATACATAATTCATAGCGCAATGAAGCTTACGGTGACAAAGGAAATATCCTCAATGAAAACTAGAAAGAAGCTTTCTTAGAAACTTCTTGGTGATGTGTGAATTCATCTCACAGAGTTACACTTATGTTTCGTGGAGCAGTCCATTCACACTGTCTTTGAGGAAGCTGAGAAGGGCTTCTTTGGATCGCATTGAGGATTACGCTGATAAAGAAAATTTCTTGAGTTCAAAACGTGTAAGAAGCTTTCTGAGACACTTCTGATTAGTGAGTTCATCTCACAGACATACAACTTAGCCCTCAGGAAGCAGTTTGCTAGCACTCTTTTCGTGGAAACTGCAAAGTGATATTTGGGAGCCCATAGGGGCCCATGGTGAAAAAGGAACTATCCGCACATAACAACTAGAAAGAAGCATTCTGAGAGATTGCTTTCTGATGTGTGACTTCATCACACAGAGATCCACCCTTCCCTTTTTGGAACAGTTTGCTAACACTTTTGTCGTGGAATCTTCAAAGTGATATTTGGGAGCACATAGGGGCCCACGGTGAAAAAAGAAGGATCCTCACATAAGAACTACGGAGAAGCTTTCTGAGAGATTGCTTGCTGATGTGTGACTTCATCACACAGAGTTCCACACTTTCCTTCTTGGAACAGTTTGCTAACACTCTTTTCGTGAAAACTGCAAAGTGATATTTCGGAGCCCATAGGGTCCCATGGTGAAAAAGGAAATAGCCTCACATAATAAGTAGAAAGAAGCTTTCTGAGACATTGCTTTCTGATGTGTGACTTCATCACTCAGAGTTCCACTCTTCCCTTTGTGGAACAGTTTGTTAACACTGTTGTCGTGGATTCTGCAAAGTGATATTTGGGAGAACTTAGGGGCCCATGGTGAAAAAAGAAGTATGCTCACGTAAGAACTAGGGAGAAGCTTTCTGAGAGATTGCTTTCTGATGTGTGACTTCATCACACAGAGTTCCACACTTCCCTTTTTGGAACAGTTTGCTAACACTTTTGTCGTGGAATCTTCAAAGTGATATTTGGGAGCCCATCGGGGCCCACGGTGAAAAAAGAAGGATCGTCACATAAGAACAAGGGAGAAGCTTTCTGAGAGATTGCTTGCTGATGTGTGACTTCATCACACAGAGTTCCACACTTTCCTTCCTGGAACAGTTCGCTAACACTCTTTTTGTGGAAACTGCAAAGTGATATTTCGGAGCCCATAGGGGCCCATGGTGAAAAAGGAAATAGCCTCACATAATACCTAGAAAGAAGCTTTCTGAGAGATTGCTTTCTGATGTGTGACTTCATCACTCAGAGTTACACTCTTCCCTTTTTGGAACAGTTTGCTAACACTGTTGTCGTGGATTCTGCAAAGTGATATCTGGGAGAACTTAGGGGCCCACGGTGAAAAAAGAAGTATCCTCACATAAGACCTAGGGAGAAGCTTTCTGAGAGATTGCTTTCTGATGTGTGACTTCACCACACCGACTTCCACTCTTCCCTTCTTGGAACAGTATGATAACACTATTATCGTGGATTCTGCAAAGTGATATTTGGGAGCTTATTGAGGGCTATGATGAAAAACGATATATCCTAAGATTAAAACTGAAAAGAAGCCTTCTGAGAAACTACATTGCCATGTGTGAATGCAACTCACAGAGTTACACGTTTCTCTTCAGTGATCAGCTTGTTAACACAGTTTTCTGGAAATCTGCAATGAGATACTTCTTAGCGCAAGAATTCTTACGGTGAAAACGGAGATATCCTAAGAGGAAAACTAGAAAGAAGCTTTCTTAGAAACTAATTGTTGATGTCTGAATTCATCTCACAGAGTTACACTTATGTTTCGTGGAGCAGTCCATTAACACTGTCTTTGAGGAACCTCAGAAGGGCTTCTTTGTATCGCATTGAGGCCTACGCTGATAAAGGAAATTTCATCAATTCAATACGTGAAAGAAGCTTTCTGAGAAACTTCTTTCTGATCAGTGAGTTCATCTCACAGACTTACAACTTAGACCTCAGGAAGCAGTTTGCTAACACTCTTTTCGTGGAAACTGCAAAGTGATATTTGGGAGCCCATAGGGGCCCATGGTGAAAAAGGAAATATCCTCAAATAATAACTAGAGAGAAGCTTTCTGAGAGATTGCCTTCTGATGTGGGACTTCATCACACAGAGTTCCACCCTTCCCTTCTTGGAACAGTTTGCTAACACTCTTGTCGTGGATTCTGCAAAGTGATATTTGGGAGCCCATAGGAGCCCATGGTGAAAAAGGAAGTATCCTCACAGAATAACTAGAGAGAAGCATTCTGAGAGATTGCTTTCTGATGTGTGGCTTCATCACACAGAGTTCCACCCTTCCCTTCTTGGAGCAGTTTGCTAACACTGTTGTCGTGGATTCTGCAAAGCGATGTTTGGGAGCCCATAGGGGCCCATGGTGAAAATGTAAGTATCCTCACCTAAAAACTAGAGAGAAGCTTTCTGAGAGATTGCTTTCAGATATGTGACTTCATCACACAGAGTTCCACCCTTCCCTTCTTGGAACAGTTTGATAACACTCTTGTCGTGGATTCTGCAAAGTGATATCTGGGAGCTCATTGAGGGCTATGGTAAAAAAGGAAATATCCTCAGTTTAAAACTGGAAAGAAGCCTTCTGAGAAACTGCATTGCCATGTGTGAATGCAACTCACAGAGTTACACGTTTTTCTTCAGTGATCAGTTTACTAACAGAGTTTTCTGGAAATCTGCAAATAGATACTTCATAGCGCAATGAAGCTTACAGTGACAAAGGAAATATCCTCAATGAAAACTAGAAAGAAGCTTTCTTAGAAACTTCTTGGTGATATGTGAATTCATCTCACAGAGTTACACTTATGTTTCGTGGAGCAGTCCATTAACACTGTCTTTGAGGAACCTGAGAAGGGCTTCTTTGTATCGCATTGAGGCCTAAGCTGATAAAGGAAATTTCATGAGTTCAAAACGTGAAAGAAGCTTTCTGAGAAACTTCTTTCTGATCACTGAGTTCATCTCACAGACTTACAACTTAGCCCTCACGAAGCAGCTTGCTAGCACTCTTTTCGTGGAAACTGCAAAGTGATATTTGGGAGCCCATAGGGTCCCATGGTGAAAAAGGAAATATCCTCACATAATAACTAGAGAGAAGCTTTCTGAGAGATTGCTTTCTGATGTGTGACTTCATCACACAGACTTCCACCCTTCCCTTCTTGGAACAGTTTGCTAACATTCTTGTCGTGGATCCTGCAAAGTGATATTTGGGAGGCCATAGGAGCCCATGGTGAAAAAGGAAGGATCCTCACATAGTAACTAGAGAGAAGCATTCTGAGAGATTGCTTTCTGATGTGTGGCTTCATCACACAGAGTTCCACCCTTCCCTTCTTGGAGCAGTTTGCTAACACTGTTGTCGTGGATTCTGCAAAGTGATATTTCGGAGCCCATAGGGGCCCATCGTGAAAATGTAAGTATCCTCACCTAAAAACTAGAGAGAAGCTTTCTGAGAGATTGCTTTCGGATATGTGACTTCATCACACAGAGTTCCACCCTTCCCTTCTTGGAACAGTTTGATAACACTCTTGTCGTGGATTCTGCAAAGTGATATTTGGGAGCTCATTGAGGGCTATGGTGAAAAAGGTAATATCCTCAGATTAAAACTGGAAAGAAGCCTTCTGAGAAACTGCATTGCCATGTGTGAATGCAACTCACAGAGTTACACGTTTCTCTTCAGTGATCAGTTGGTTAACACAGTTTTCTGGAAATCTGCAAATACATAATTCATAGCGCAATGAAGCTTACGGTGACAAAGGAAATATCCTCAATGAAAACTAGAAAGAAGCTTTCTTAGAAACTTCTTGGTGATGTGTGAATTCATCTCACAGAGTTACACTTATGTTTCGTGGAGCAGTCCATTCACACTGTCTTTGAGGAAGCTGAGAAGGGCTTCTTTGGATCGCATTGAGGATTACGCTGATAAAGAAAATTTCTTGAGTTCAAAACGTGTAAGAAGCTTTCTGAGACACTTCTGATTAGTGAGTTCATCTCACAGACATACAACTTAGCCCTCAGGAAGCAGTTTGCTAGCACTCTTTTCGTGGAAACTGCAAAGTGATATTTGGGAGCCCATAGGGGCCCATGGTGAAAAAGGAACTATCCGCACATAACAACTAGAAAGAAGCATTCTGAGAGATTGCTTTCTGATGTGTGACTTCATCACACAGAGATCCACCCTTCCCTTTTTGGAACAGTTTGCTAACACTTTTGTCGTGGAATCTTCAAAGTGATATTTGGGAGCACATAGGGGCCCACGGTGAAAAAAGAAGGATCCTCACATAAGAACTACGGAGAAGCTTTCTGAGAGATTGCTTGCTGATGTGTGACTTCATCACACAGAGTTCCACACTTTCCTTCTTGGAACAGTTTGCTAACACTCTTTTCGTGAAAACTGCAAAGTGATATTTCGGAGCCCATAGGGTCCCATGGTGAAAAAGGAAATAGCCTCACATAATAAGTAGAAAGAAGCTTTCTGAGACATTGCTTTCTGATGTGTGACTTCATCACTCAGAGTTCCACTCTTCCCTTTGTGGAACAGTTTGTTAACACTGTTGTCGTGGATTCTGCAAAGTGATATTTGGGAGAACTTAGGGGCCCATGGTGAAAAAAGAAGTATGCTCACGTAAGAACTAGGGAGAAGCTTTCTGAGAGATTGCTTTCTGATGTGTGACTTCATCACACAGAGTTCCACACTTCCCTTTTTGGAACAGTTTGCTAACACTTTTGTCGTGGAATCTTCAAAGTGATATTTGGGAGCCCATCGGGGCCCACGGTGAAAAAAGAAGGATCGTCACATAAGAACAAGGGAGAAGCTTTCTGAGAGATTGCTTGCTGATGTGTGACTTCATCACACAGAGTTCCACACTTTCCTTCCTGGAACAGTTCGCTAACACTCTTTTTGTGGAAACTGCAAAGTGATATTTCGGAGCCCATAGGGGCCCATGGTGAAAAAGGAAATAGCCTCACATAATACCTAGAAAGAAGCTTTCTGAGAGATTGCTTTCTGATGTGTGACTTCATCACTCAGAGTTACACTCTTCCCTTTTTGGAACAGTTTGCTAACACTGTTGTCGTGGATTCTGCAAAGTGATATCTGGGAGAACTTAGGGGCCCACGGTGAAAAAAGAAGTATCCTCACATAAGACCTAGGGAGAAGCTTTCTGAGAGATTGCTTTCTGATGTGTGACTTCACCACACCGACTTCCACTCTTCCCTTCTTGGAACAGTATGATAACACTATTATCGTGGATTCTGCAAAGTGATATTTGGGAGCTTATTGAGGGCTATGGTGAAAAAGGATATATCCTCAGATTAAAACTGAAAGGAAGCATTCTGAGAAACTGAATTGCCATGTGTGAATGTAACTCACAGAGTTACACATTTCTCTTCAGTGATCAGTTTGTTAACACAGTTTTCTGGAAATCTGCAATGAGATACTTCTTAGCGCAAGAATTCTTACGGTGAAAACGGAGATATCCTAAGAGGAAAACTAGAAAGAAGCTTTCTTAGAAACTAATTGTTGATGTCTGAATTCATCTCACAGAGTTACACTTATGTTTCGTGGAGCAGTCCATTAACACTGTCTTTGAGGAACCTCAGAAGGGCTTCTTTGTATCGCATTGAGGCCTACGCTGATAAAGGAAATTTCATCAATTCAATACGTGAAAGAAGCTTTCTGAGAAACTTCTTTCTGATCAGTGAGTTCATCTCACAGACTTACAACTTAGACCTCAGGAAGCAGTTTGCTAACACTCTTTTCGTGGAAACTGCAAAGTGATATTTGGGAGCCCATAGGGGCCCATGGTGAAAAAGGAAATATCCTCAAATAATAACTAGAGAGAAGCTTTCTGAGAGATTGCCTTCTGATGTGGGACTTCATCACACAGAGTTCCACCCTTCCCTTCTTGGAACAGTTTGCTAACACTCTTGTCGTGGATTCTGCAAAGTGATATTTGGGAGCCCATAGGAGCCCATGGTGAAAAAGGAAGTATCCTCACAGAATAACTAGAGAGAAGCATTCTGAGAGATTGCTTTCTGATGTGTGGCTTCATCACACAGAGTTCCACCCTTCCCTTCTTGGAGCAGTTTGCTAACACTGTTGTCGTGGATTCTGCAAAGCGATGTTTGGGAGCCCATAGGGGCCCATGGTGAAAATGTAAGTATCCTCACCTAAAAACTAGAGAGAAGCTTTCTGAGAGATTGCTTTCAGATATGTGACTTCATCACACAGAGTTCCACCCTTCCCTTCTTGGAACAGTTGATAACACTCTTGTCGTGGATTCTGCAAAGTGATATCTGGGAGCTCATTGAGGGCTATGGTAAAAAAGGAAATATCCTCAGTTTAAAACTGGAAAGAAGCCTTCTGAGAAACTGCATTGCCATGTGTGAATGCAACTCACAGAGTTACACGTTTTTCTTCAGTGATCAGTTTACTAACAGAGTTTTCTGGAAATCTGCAAATAGATACTTCATAGCGCAATGAAGCTTACAGTGACAAAGGAAATATCCTCAATGAAAACTAGAAAGAAGCTTTCTTAGAAACTTCTTGGTGATATGTGAATTCATCTCACAGAGTTACACTTATGTTTCGTGGAGCAGTCCATTAACACTGTCTTTGAGGAACCTGAGAAGGGCTTCTTTGTATCGCATTGAGGCCTAAGCTGATAAAGGAAATTTCATGAGTTCAAAACGTGAAAGAAGCTTTCTGAGAAACTTCTTTCTGATCACTGAGTTCATCTCACAGACTTACAACTTAGCCCTCACGAAGCAGCTTGCTAGCACTCTTTTCGTGGAAACTGCAAAGTGATATTTGGGAGCCCATAGGGTCCCATGGTGAAAAAGGAAATATCCTCACATAATAACTAGAGAGAAGCTTTCTGAGAGATTGCTTTCTGATGTGTGACTTCATCACACAGACTTCCACCCTTCCCTTCTTGGAACAGTTTGCTAACATTCTTGTCGTGGATCCTGCAAAGTGATATTTGGGAGGCCATAGGAGCCCATGGTGAAAAAGGAAGGATCCTCACATAGTAACTAGAGAGAAGCATTCTGAGAGATTGCTTTCTGATGTGTGGCTTCATCACACAGAGTTCCACCCTTCCCTTCTTGGAGCAGTTTGCTAACACTGTTGTCGTGGATTCTGCAAAGTTATATTTCGGAGCCCATAGGGGCCCATCGTGAAAATGTAAGTATCCTCACCTAAAAACTAGAGAGAAGCTTTCTGAGAGATTGCTTTCGGATATGTGACTTCATCACACAGAGTTCCACCCTTCCCTTCTTGGAACAGTTTGATAACACTCTTGTCGTGGATTCTGCAAAGTGATATTTGGGAGCTCATTGAGGGCTATGGTGAAAAAGGTAATATCCTCAGATTAAAACTGGAAAGAAGCCTTCTGAGAAACTGCATTGCCATGTGTGAATGCATCTCACAGAGTTACACGTTTCTCTTCAGTGATCAGTTGGTTAACACAGTTTTCTGGAGATCTGCAAATAGATAATTCATAGCGCAATGAAGCTTACGGTGACAAAGGAAATATCCTCAATGAAAACTAGAAAGAAGCTTTCTTAGAAATTTCTTGGTGATATGTGAATTCATCTCACAGAGTTACACTTATGTTTCGTGGAGGAGTCCATTAACACTGTCTTTGAGGAAACTGAGAAGGGCTTCTTTGGATCGCATTGAGGATTACGCTGATAAAGAAAATTTCTTGAGTTCAAAACGTGAAAGAAGCTTTCTGAGACACTTCTTCTGATTAGTGAGTTCATCTCACAGACATACAACTTAGCCCTCAGAAAGCAGTTTGCTAGCACTCTTTTCGTGGAAACTGCAAAGTGATATTTGGGAGCCCATAGGGGCCCATGGTGAAAAAGGAACTATCCGCACATAACAACTAGAAAGAAGCATTCTGAGAGATTGCTTTCTGATGTGTGACTTCATCACACAGAGATCCACCCTTCCCTTTTTGGAACAGTTTGCTAACGCTTTTGTCGTGGAATCTTCAAAGTGATATTTGGGAGCCCATAGGGGCCCACGGTGAAAAAAGAAGGATCCTCACATAAGAACTACGGAGAAGCTTTCTGAGAGATTGCTTGCTGATGTGTGACTTCATCACACAGAGTTCCACACTTTCCTTCTTGGAACAGATTGCTAACACTCTTTTCGTGAAAACTGCAAAGTGATATTTCGGAGCCCATAGGGTCCCATGGTGAAAAAGGAAATAGCCTCACATAATAAGTAGAAAGAAGCTTTCTGAGACATTGCTTTCTGATGTGTGACTTCATCACTCAGAGTTCCACTCTTCCCTTTGTGGAACAGTTTGTTAACACTGTTGTCGTGGATTCTGCAAAGTGATATTTGGGAGAACTTAGGGGCCCACGGTGAAAAAATAAGTATCCTCACGTAAGAACTAGGGAGAAGCTTTCTGAGAGATTGCTTTCTGATGTGTGACTTCATCACACAGAGTTCCACACTTCCCTTTTTGGAACAGTTTGCTAACACTTTTGTCGTGGAATCTTCAAAGTGATATTTGGGAGCCCATAGGGGCCCACGGTGAAAAAAGAAGGATCGTCACATAAGAACTAGGGAGAAGCTTTCTGAGAGATTGCTTGTTGATGTGTGACTTCATCACTCAGAGTTCCACTCATCCCTTTGTGGAACAGTTTGCTAACACTCTTTTCGTGAAAACTGCAAAGTGATATTTGGGAGAACATAGGGGACCACGGTGAAAAAAGAAGTATCCTCACATAAGAACTAGGGAGAAGCTTTCTGAGAGATTGCTTTCTGATGTGTGACTTCACCACACATTCTTCCACCCTTTCCTTCTTGGTACAGTTTGATAAAACTATCACCGTGGATTCTGCAAAGTGATATTTGGGATCTTATTGAGGGCTGTGGTGAAAAAGGATATATCCTCAGATTAGAACTGAAAAGAAGCCTTCTGAGAGACTGCATTGCCACGTGTGAATGCTACTCACAGAGTTACACGTTTCTCTTCAGTGATCAGTTTGTTAACACAGTTTTCTGGAAATCTGCAATGCGATTCTTCTTAGCGCAATGATGCTTACGGTGAAAAAGGAAATATCCTCAGAGGAAACTAGAAAGAAGCTTTCTTAGAAACTACTTGTTGATGTATGAATTCATCTCACAGAGTTACACTTATGTTTCGTGGAGCAGTCCATTGACACTGTCTTTGAGGAAGCGGAGAAGGGCTTCTTTGTATCGCATTGAGGCCTACGCTGATAAAGGAAATTTCATCAGTTCAAAACGTGCAAGAAGTTTCTGAGAAACTTCTTTCTGATCAGTGAGTTCATCTCACAGACTTACAACGTAGACCTCTGGAAGCAGTTTGCTAACACTCTTTTCGTGGAAACTGCAAAATGATATTTAGGAGCCCATAGGGTCCCATGGTGAAAAAGGAAATATCCTCACATAATAACTAGAGAGAAGCTTTCTGAGAGATTGTTTTCTGATGTGTGACTTCATCACACAGAGTTCCACCCTTCGCTTCTTGGAACAGTTTGCTGACACTCTTGTCGTGGATTCGGCAAAGTGATATTTGGGAGGCCATAGGGGCCCATCGTGAAAATGTAAGTATCCTCACCTAAAAGCTAGAGAGAAGCTTTCTGAGAGATTGCGTTCGGATATGTGACTTCATCACACAGACTTCCACCCTTCCCTTCTTGGAACAGTTTGATAACACTCTTGTCGTGGATTCTGCAAAGTGATATTTGGGAGCTCATTGAGGGCTATGGTGAAAAACGTAATATCCTCAGATTAAAACTGGAAAGAAGCCTTCTGAGAAACTGCATTGCCATGTGTGAAATCAACTCATAGAGTTACACGTTTTTCTTCAGTGATCAGTTGGTTAACACAGTTTTCTGGAAATCTGCAATTAGATACTTCATAGCGCAATGAAGCTTACAGTGACAAAGGAAATATCCTCAATGAAAACTAGAAAGAAGCTTTCTTAGAAACTTCTTGGTGATACGTGAATTCATCTCACAGAGTTACACTTATGTTTCGTGGAGCAGTCCATTAACACTGTCTTTGAGGAAACTGAGAAGGGCTTCTTTGGATCGCATTGAGGCCTACGCTGATAAAGGAAATTTCATGAGTTCAAAACGTGAAAGAAGCTTTCTGAGACACTTCTTCAGATTAGTTAGTTCATCTCACAGACTTACAACTTTGCCCTCAGGAAGCAGTTTGCTAGAACTCTTTTCGTGGAAACTGCAAAGTGATATTTGGGAGCCCATAGGGTCCCATGGTGAAAAAGGAACTATCCGCACATAACAACTAGAAAGAAGCATTCTGAGAGATTGCTTTGGGTTGTTTGACTTCATTACACAGAGTTCCACCCTTCCCTTTTTGGAACAGTTTGCTAACACTTTTGTCGTGGAATCTTCAAAGTGATATTTGGGAGCCCATAGGGGCCCACGGTGAGAAAAGAAGGATCCTCACATAAGAACTAGGGAGAAGCTTTCTGAGAGATTGCTTGCTGATGTGTGACTTCATCACACAGAGTTCCATACTTCCCTTTTTGGAACAGTTTGCTAACACTTTTGTCGTGGAATCTTCAAAGTGATATTTGGGAGCCCATAGGGGCCCACGGTGAAAAAAGAAGGATCGTCACATAAGAACTAGGGATAAGCTTTCTGAGAGATTGCTTGCTGATGTGTGACTTCATCACACAGAGTTCCACACTTTCCTTCCTGGAACAGTTCGCTAACACTCTTTTTGTGGAAACTGCAAAGTGATATTTCGGAGCCCATAGGGGCCCATGGTGAAAAAGGAAATAGCCTCACATAATACCTAGAAAGAAGCTTTCTGAGAGATTGCTTTCTGATGTGTGACTTCATCACTCAGAGTTCCACTCTTCCCTTTTTGGAACAGTTTGCTAACACTGTTGTCGTGGATTCTGCAAAGTGATATCTGGGAGAACTTAGTGGCCCACGGTGAAAAAAGAAGTATCCTCACATAAGAACTAGGGAGAAGCTTTCTGAGAGATTACTTTCTGATGTGTGACTTCACCACACAGACTTCCACTCTTCCCTTCTTGGAACAGTATGATAACAATATTATCGTGGATTTTGCAAAGTGATATTTGGGAGCTTATTGAGGGCTATGATGAAAAACGATATAATCTAAGATTAAAACTGAAAAGAAGCCTTCTGAGAAACTACATTGCCATGTGTGAATGCAACTCACAGAGTTACACGTTTCTCTTCAGTGATCAGTTTGTTAACACAGTTTTCTGGAAATCTGCAATGAGATACTTCTTAGCGCAACGATGCTTACGGTGAAAAAGGAGATATCCTAAGAGGAAAACTAGAAAGAAGCTTTCTTAGAAACTACTTGTTGATGTCTGAATTCATCTCACAGAGTTACACTTATGTTTCGTGGAGCAGTCCATTAACACTGTCTTTGGGGAACCCGAGAAGGGCTTCTTTGTATCGCATTGAGCCCTACGCTGATAAAGGAAATTTCATCAGTTCAATACGTGAAAGAAGCTTTCTGAGAAACTTCTTTCTGATCAGTGAGTTCATCTCACAGACTTACAACTTAGACCTCAGGAAGCAGTTTGCTAACACTCTTTTCGTGGAAACTGCAAAATGATATTTAGGAGCCCATAGGGTCCCATGGTGAAAAAGGAAATATCCACAAATAATAACTAGAGAGAAGCTTTCTGAGAGATTGCTTTCTGATGTGTGACTTCATCACACAGAGTTCCCCCCTTCCCTTCTTGGAACAGTTTGCTAACACTCTTGTCGTGGATTCTGCAAAGTGATATTTGGGAGCCCATAGGAGCCCATGGTGAAAAAGGAAGTATCCTCACAGAATAACTAGAGAGAAGCATTCTGGGAGATTGCTTTCTGATGTGTGGCTTCATCACACAGAGTTCCACCCTTCCCTTTGTGGAACAGTTTGCTAACACTGTTGTCGTGGATACTGCAAAGTGATATTTGAGAGAACACAGGGGCCCACGGTGAAAAAAGAAGTATCCTCACATAAGAACTAGGGAGAAGCTTTCTGAGAGATGGCTTTCTGATGTGTGACTTCATCACACAGACTTCCACCCTTCCCTTCTTGGAACAGTTTGATAACACTATTATCGTGGATTCTGCAAACTGATATTTGGATGCTCATTGAGGGCTATGGTGAAAAAGGTAATATCCTCAGATTAAAACTGGAAAGAAGCCTTCTGAGAAACTGCATTGGCATGTGGGAATGCAACTCACAGAGTTACACGTTTCTCTTCAGTGATCAGTTGGTTAACACAGTTTTCTGGAAATCTGCAATTAGATACTTCATAGCGCAATGAAGCTTACGGTGACAAAGGAAATATCCTCAATGAAAACTGGAAAGAAGCTTTCTTAGAAACTTCTTGGTGATACGTGAATTCATCTCAAAGAGTTACACTTATGTTTCGTGGAGCAGTCCATTATCACTGTCTTTGAGGAAACTGAGAAGGGCTTCTTTGGATCGCATTGACGCCTTCGCTGATAAAGGAAATTTCATGAGTTCAAAACGTGAAAGAATCTTTCTGAGACACTTCTTCTGATTAGTGAGTTCATCTCACAGACGTACAACTTAGCCCTCAGGAAGCAGTTTGCTAGCACTCTTTTCGTGGATACTGCAAAGTGATATTTGGGAGCCCATAGGGGCCCATGGTGAAAAAGGAAATATCCTCACATAATAACTAGAGAGAAGCTTTCTGAGAGATTGCTTTCTGATGTGTGACTTCAACACACAGAGTTCCACCCTTCCCTTCCTGGAACAGTTTGCTAACACTCTTTTCGTGGATTCTGCAAATTGATATTTGGGAGGCCATAGGAGCCCATGGTGAAAAAGGAAGTATCCTCACATAGTAACTAGAGAGAAGCATTCTGAGAGATTGCTTTCTGATGTGTGGCTTCATCACACAGAGTTCCACCCTTCCCTTCTTGGAGCAGTTTGCTAACACTGTTGTCGTGGAAACTTCAAAGTGATATTTGGGAGCCCATAGGGGCCCACGGTGAAAAAAGAAGGATCCTCACATAAGAACTAGGAGGAAGCTTTCTGAGAGATTGCTTTCTGGTGTGTGACTTCATCACACAGAGTTCCACACTTTCCTACTTGGAACAGTTTGCTAACACTCTTCGTGAAAACTGCAAAGTGATATTTCGGAGCACTTAGGGTCCCATGGTGAAAAAGGAAATAGCCTCACATAATAACTAGAAAGAAGCTTTCTGAGAGACTGCTTTCTGATGTGTGACTTCATCACTCAGAGTTCCACTCTTCCCTTTGTGGAACAGTTTGCTAACACTGTTGTCGTGCATTCTGCAAAGTGATATTTGGGAGAACATAGGGGCCCACGGTGAAAAAAGAGGTATCCTCACATAAGAACTAGGGAGAAGCTTTCTGAGAGATTGCTTTCTGATGTGTGACTTCATCACACAGACTTCCACCCTTCCCTCTTTGAACAGTTTGATAAAACTATTATCGTGGATTCTGCAAAGTGATATTTCGGAGCTTATTGAGGGCTATGGTGAAAAAGGATATATCCTCAGATTAAAACTGAAAGGAAGCATTCTGAGAAACTGAATTGCCATGTGTGAATGTAACTCACAGAGTTACACATTTCTCTTCAGTGATCAGTTTGTTAACACAGTTTTCTGGAAATCTGCAATTAGATACTTCTTAGCGCAATGATGATTACGGTGAAAATGGAAATATGCTCAGAGGAAAACGAGAAAGAAGCTTTCTTAGAAACTACTTGTTGATGTGTGAATTCATCTCTCAGAGTTACACTTATGTTTCGTGGAGCAGTCCATTAACACTGTCTTTGAGGAACCTGAGAAGGGCTTCTTTGTATCGCATTGAGGCCTACGCTGATAAAGGAAATTTCATCAGTTCAAAACGTGAAAGAAGCTTTCTGAGAAACTTCTTTCTGATCAGTGAGTTCACCTCACAGACTTACAACTTAGATCTCAGGAAGCAGTTTGCTAACACTCTTTTCGTGGAAACTGCAAAATGATATTTAGGAGCCCTTAGGGTCCCTTGGTGTAAAAGGAAATATCCTCACATAATAACTAGAGAGAAGCTTTCTGAGAGATTGCTTTCTGATGTGTGACTTCATCACACAGAGTTCCACCCTTCCCTTCTTGGAACACTTTGCTAACACTCTTGTCGTGGATTCTGCAATATGATATTTGGGAGGCCATTGGAGCCGATGGTGAAAAAGGAAGTATCCTCACATAATAACTAGAGAGAAGCATTCTGAGAGATTGCTTTCTGATGTGTGGCTTCATCACACAGAGATCCACCCTTCCCTTCTTGGAGCAGTTTGCTAACACTGTTGTCGTGGATTCTGCAAAGTGATATTTTGGAGCCCTTAGGAGCCCATGGTGAAAAAGGAAGTATCCTCACATAATAACTAGAGAGAAGCATTCTGAGAGGTTGCTTTCGGATATGTGACTTCATCACAAAGAGTTCCACCCTTCCCTTCTTGGAACAGTTTGATAACACTCTTGTCGTGGATTCTGCAAAGTGATATTTGGGAGCTCTTTGAGGGCTGTGGTGAAAAAGGTTATATCCTCAGATTAAAACTGGAAAGAAGCCTTCTGAGAAACTGCATTGCCATGTGTGAATGCAACTTAGAGAGTTACACGTTTCTCTTCAGTGATCAGTTGGCTAACACAGTTTTCTGGAAATCTGCAATTAGATACTTCATAGCGCAATGAAGCTTAGGGTGACAAAGGAAATATCCTCAATGAAAACCAGAAAGAAGCTTTCTTAGAAACTTCTTTTTGATATGTGAATTCATCTCACAGAGTTACACTTATGTTTCGTGGAGCAGTCCATTAACACTGTCTTTGAGGAAACTGAGATGGGCTTCTTTGGATCGCATTGAGGCCTACGCTGATAAAGAAATTTCATGAGTTCAAAACGTGAAAGAAGCTTTCTGAGACACTTCTTCTGATTAGTGAGTTCATCACACAGACTTGCAACTTAGCCCTCAGGAAGCAGTTTGCTAGCACTCTTTTCGTGGAATCTGCAAGTGATATTTGGGAGCCCAGAGGGGCCCATGGTGAAAAAGGAACTATCCGCACATAACAACTAGAAAGAAGCATTCTGAGAGATTGCTTGCTGATGTGTGACTTCATCACACAGAGTTCCACACTTTCCTTCTTGGAACAGTTTGCTAACACTCTTTTCGTGAAAACTGCAAAGTGATATTTCGGAGCCCATATGGTCCCATGGTGAAAAAGGAAATAACCTCACATAATAACTAGAAAGAAGCTTTCTGAGAGATTGCTTTCTGATGTGTGACTTCATCACTCAGAGTTCCCCTCTTCCCTTTGTGGAACAGTTTGCTAACACTGTTGTCGTGGATTCTGCCAAGTGATATTTGGGAGCTCATTGAGGCCTATGGTGAAAAAGGTTATATCCTCAGATTGAAACTGGAAAGAAACCTTCTGAGAAACTGCATTGCCATGTGTGAATGCAACTCACAGAGTTACATGTTTCTCTTCAGTGATCAGTTGGTTAACACAGTTTTCTGGAAATCTGCAATTAGATACTTCATAGCGCAATGAAGCTTACGGTGACAAAGGAAATATCCTCAATGAAAACTAGAAAGAAGCTTTCTTAGAAACTTCTTGGTGATATGTGAATTCATCTCACAGAGTTACACTTATGTTTCGTGGAGCAGTCCATTAACACTGTATTTGAGGAAACTGAGAAGGGCTTCTCTGGATCGCATTGAGGCCTACGCTGATAAAGGAAATTTCATGAGTTAAAAACGTGAAAGAAGCTTTCTGAGACACTTCTTCTGATTAGTGAGTTCATCTCACAGACTTACAACCAGAATCCACGACAAGAGTGTTATCAAATTGTTCCAAGAGGGAAGGGTGGACTCTGTGTGATGAGTCACATATCCGCCGAAAGCAATCTCTCAGAAGCTTCTTTCTAGTTTTTAGGTGATGATTCTTCATTTTCACGATGGCCCCTAAGGGGCTCCCAAATATCCCTTTGCAGAATTCCACGACAAACAGTGTTAGCAAAAAATGCCCAGAAGGGAAGGGTGGAACTCTGTTTGATGAAGGCCACACATCACAAAGCAATCTCTCAGAATGCTTCTCTCTAGTTATTAGTGGGATACTTCCTTTTTCACCATGGGCTCCTAAGGGCTCCCAAATATTCATTTGCAGAATCCCTGACAACCAGTGTTAGTACACTGCTCCAGGAGGGAAGGGTGGAACTCTGTGTGATGAAGCCACCACATCAGAAAGCCATCTCTCAGAATGCTTCTCTCTAGTTATTATGTGAGGATACTTCCTTTTTCACCATGGGCTCCTATGACCTCCCAAATATCACTTTGTAGAATCCACGACAAGAGTGTTAGCAAACTGTTCCAAGAAGGGAAGGGTGGAATCTGTGTGATGAAGTCACACATCAGAAAGAAAAGCAATCCTCAGAAAGCTTCTCTCTCGTTCTTATGTGAGGATTTTCCTTTTACACCATGGGGACCCTAAGGCTCCCTAAATATCTTTGCAGTTTCCACGAAAAGAGTGTTGCAAACTGCTTCCTGAGGTCTAAGTTGTTAAGTCTGTGAGTGAACTCACTGATCAGAAAGAAGTTTCTCAGTAAGCTTCTTTCACGTTTTGAAATGATGAAATTTCCTTTATCAGCGTAGCTCAGTGCGATACCACAGAAGCCCTTCTCAGGTTCCTCAAGGACAGGTTGTTAATGGACTGCTCACGAAACATGAGTGTAACTCTCTGAGATGATTCACACATCAAAAAGTAGTTTCTAAGAAAGCTTCTTCTAGTTTTCCTCTGAGGATGATATTTCCTTTTTCACCGTAAGGATCATTGCGCTAAGAGAAGTATCTAATTGCAGATTTCCAGAAAACTGTGATAACAAACTGATCACTGAGAGAAAATTTTGTAACTCTGTTGAGTTAACATTCACACATGGCAATGCAGTTTCTCAGAAGCTTCCTTTCTGTTTTAATCTGGGATATATCCTTTTTCACCATAGCCCTCAATAGCTCCCAATATCACTTTGCAGGATCCACTTACTAGTGTCATCAACTGTTCCAAGAAGGGAAGGTGGAAGTCTGTGTGATGATCGTCACACATCGAAAGCATCTCTCAGAAAGCTTCTCCCTAGTTCTTATGTGAGGATACTTCTTTTTTTCATCGTGGGCCCATAAGTTCTCCAGACTATCACTTTGCAGAATCCACGACAAACAGTGTTAGCAACTGTTCCACAAAGGGGAAGAGTGGAACTCTGAGTGATGAAGTCACATCAGTAAAGCAATCTCTCAGAAACTTCTTTCTTACTTATATGTGAGGCTATTTCCTTTTTCACCATGGGACCCTATGGGCTCCGAAATATCACTTTGCAGTTTTCACGAAAAGAGTGTTAGCAAACTGTTTCCAGAAGGAAAGTGTGGGAAACTCTGTGTGATGAAGTTACACATCAGCAAGCAATCTCTCAGAA
The DNA here is from genome assembly GCF_007565055.1 of Rhinopithecus roxellana. Taxonomy (NCBI): domain Eukaryota; kingdom Metazoa; phylum Chordata; class Mammalia; order Primates; family Cercopithecidae; genus Rhinopithecus; species Rhinopithecus roxellana. The sequence goes on along the minus strand of NC_044555.1, from coordinate 54,868,673 downwards.
AGCATCTCCCTCTTTCTATGTGAGGGATCCTTCTTTTTTCACCGTGGGCCCCTATGGGCTCCCAAATTCACTTTGAATATTCCAAGACAAAAGTGTTAGCAACTGTTCCAAAGGGAGTGTGGTTGGAAACTCTGTGTGATGAAGTCACACATCAGAAAAGCAATCTCTCAGAATGCTTCCTTTCTGGTTGTATGTGCGGATATGTTCCTTTTTCACTATGGGCCCCGATGGGCTCCCAAATATCACCTTGCAGTGTCCACGAAAAGGTGCTAGCAAACTGTTCCTGAGGGGCCTAAGT